>NW_028186423.1:7110175-7259524 GCF_003343005.1 Rhea americana
AAATTTTCCTGGGGTCTAGAACTGCTACAAGCTGTTCAGATCTTCTGAGTCTCTGAAATTCTAAGTCACTTAGAGAAAGATAGAAAAAAAAACTACTGAGATTCTGCCTTTCTCTTAGGCCTCTGGAGAAGCCAGATGCATACATTTTGAGGCTACAAAAGAAACTGAGAAATCATCYTAATGAAATAAGAATCTGGCTGCATGTAATTCCTAAAATACAAGAATTTATATGTTACATTAAAATAGCATTGTTATAAATGTAGCAACAGCAATGTCAGAAAATATGAGTAAAGGACACCAGTAAGTTTGCTGCCTTTGTTTGCTTGTTTGTTCGTTTGTGAATAGCCCAGCTGGTGTCTGTGAGTGCTGGTGAGTATGCACAAAGCTTTGTTCGTGCAGAAATCGTGTGATGACTTCTGCAGCTGACTGACTGCTCTTAACAGCCTCTTCATGTCAGGTTTTGCATGTGATGGCTTTGCAAGTTAACCCTATTTAGCTACTAAGCTTCCTCAGAAGTCATCTAAATGTAGAAATCTGGTCAGTGCATAAACATGGTGAGGAGTAAGACGTATGGGACCGCCTCAGAGCAAAAGAGAATACATGTTCATGTGGATGAGTGCAGGCAAACTGCACAGCGTTATGTCTCAGCTAGCAAATCCTTCCTACAAGGAGGCACAAAGGTAGTCTCTGGCTTCTGGGTTATGGTTGGGGCATGTCCAGCCAGGCTAGAGTGTGGGCTGAGCAAGCTGTGCCACTCCATACCACTCCATGTAGGCAAACCATGTGTTTTATGAACACTCAGCTCTGTTCCAGTCTCACAGTATCTGTGATGTGCAAAGCTGTCATTGARGGCTTTGGCCAAACTGCACTGAAGGCAGTTGAAAGCCACAAAATGGGTCTTTTGATCTGAGCTAAAAAATTAATTTGCTATTTAATTTTATTTTTTAGAAAATATTCAATCAAAATATAGAATCTATTTGTAACTGAAAAAGTAGTGTCAGAGAATTTCCACACACAGTCCAGAATCTCAACAGGTAGAAATTACAGTACCTGAGAATCTCACCACTTACATCTCTCTCTCTGAACCTTTACACCGCACTAACTGAAATGGTTTCTTGTTATCTTCTAAGCTTTTTGTTGGTTCTTGGCTTTTGTTTGTTCGTTTATTTTTGGTATGTACTTTTCCTCTCCTGGATAGTCAGGGTTAAGACATAAATTCTGGATTTTCATCAACAGGTACTCTAATAAAATAAAAAAAAAAAAAATAAAAGTTCTATAACAGCTTCCAAATCTTGCCAGAATCGTGCTAGAAGTGAAATTTGAGAAAGTTTTATCCTGCATATTTCTTGAGGATAAAACCCTTTCAAGACCATTTTCAGGTGCCCACAGAGTTACTCAATAAACAGAAACTAGAGATTTTCATGTATAAAATAATGTTTTGTACTTCTTCCTTCTTTAAAAAAAAATCCATTAGTTTCCAAGGAAACTACAGTAGCTGCTGCATATCTTTTAGCTAAATATAATATAGGTTACTTAAAAATTAAAGAGATCATTAGTATAATTTTGAATTTGACAATTCCTCTTGTTACTTTCATAACAAGATATTTCATAGATCCACAGAAACTTAGAAAACATAGAAATATTTTTTTATAAATCACCTTGCCACCTGGAGATCTTTTGCCTTAATATTTTGTAAAAAGTACACTTGTGTTATTGTATCTTCTTACAAATTATAAATGTAGAAAAGAACATACTTTAGGGCTAACCAGAAAATAAAAATGCTTGAAAGTTTCTGTTGGAAATAACAATATATTCTACTTATTGAAAGACCTACAAAGATGGTTAAGAGGGATTTAATTTGAGTGGCAGAGTCATCTCACAGCTGATGGAATTCTTTGTAATAAATCCAAATTCTTTCTGGTGGGTTCATATATAAAAGCTGACAAAAATCTTATCTAACACTAAAATCCTACATAATTTAGAAAAATGTACTTGCCATCATAAGTTTAAAGAAAGCAACTAGATAGACATGCGGTACCTAAATGGAGGCAGGAATTGATGAACAGGAATCAAATGCATACTGCACATCACTTCGAAAAGCTTGCACTTGTCTTTCTGCTCAGAAAGAGAGATCATGTCTTTTTGAATCCTCTCTACACAGCCATTTTCTCTGTTAGATGAAACTCTATCTAAATCAGAGATGAGGATGTCACTTTGATCTTCTTTGGAGCTATCAATAAGATTTTCCCCTGTCAAAAGTAGCTGAAAAAAAAAATACCTATATTAAAGTTTGTCTTTGAGCAGCTAAATTTGTCATGAAGCTTTAAGTTCTCATCATGGTTTTGTTTTGAGTGAAAGGGCATAAGTATCAGTATCGAGTAGTGTGTTCCAGACTATGACTTTGACTGAAGAATGATTTGCACATTTTTGTCATGAGGAAGACCCTTATGTTCAAATATTTCAATCTTCTCTTCAGTATTTCCTGTTTTACAGCTTTAAGCGCTTCCTTCCACTTCAGACATGTTTAATCTCATTATTAATTAGACTCCATATGTTGCTAAAAGTTTACATGATTACCTTATGTAATAGAGGGAAAAAGAAAAGCAATGATTTGTCAGTAGAATGTGTTTAAAAGATCAATGTTACAGAATGCAATACTGCAAAATCTAAGTTTCTTGGCAGATCTATGTCTCAGTCTTTTAGTAAGCTGTGGCACAAGACACAAGGGTGATGCAGAGACTTTATAAATATATTTGGATAGAGAAAAACTATTATTCCTATGAAGAAAATTATATGAATTTATGTTTTCAAAATGAAAGCCTGTTGGGACCACAGTACTAATGGTAGAGGAGAAAATGGAAGAGTCATGAATTGTAGATAGTCCACAGAAGCGGAATAAAAACAATTCAACTGTTTTAGCCACTGAGGAGCTATGAATTTGACAACTTTTTTGTCAGCCTTAGTAAATTGATTTTATCCTTCAGTGTGAAGTCAAGGAGGACTGCTTACTGCAACCTATGAGATGTTGGAATGATATAATGACACTTATTCGATATAACTCTATATCTATGTCTATAAAAACAAAGTGAAGAACATTCCATATGAATCACCAAAAGTGAACATCTATTTTTTTTGTGTGGCATTGGTGCAATTTTACTGTGTCAGAATCTGGCCCAAAGCACAACATGTCTTGTTTGAAATATATTCTTTCTTTGTAATTACTTTAAATGGCTTCAAATGGCTTGATTTTCTTTGTCTTTTTCACTTTTACGCCAGGTTTCAATGAACTTCATCGTGGCTGGTGAAAATTCAAATATTTGAATGGGTCTATTTAGCTGGGACAGTCTAAATAAGACACAATAGTAGTCACATCCATCACCCACTGAAATTTATGCTAAGTCTCTCCTGTATTTCAGGAAGATTTGGCTGAAAGCCTAGTTCTGTGTATAAGCACCTCTCACATGAATGCTCTCTCAAGTTGGTTTCAGTTAATACCTTTGGAAGGATTGTTTATTTGTCTCATGGAAGTAATAACAAAATATTTTAGAATAGCATGTAAGATTGAAAGTAAAAAACAAAACAAAACAAACAAACAATAAAACCACATTTTCCATCAGCATTATTATTATAATTATTATTATTTTCCTCCTAGGGATCCAGTTTGCCAAATTTAAGCATCTAGTCTAAATGTTACATTAAGGCAGACTGGAGGTGTTCAAAGGCGCTTACCTCTGCTATCTGTTTGGTAAATTAACATTATAGGGATTAGGGTTCTACAGTATTTAAATAGTATAGAAAAAAAGATGTGTTAAGTAAGTGTCCTGTCTCTCTTTCAGATATTGCAATAGCTTAATTTCTTGTGAAAACCAAGAAAGAAATTCATTTTATATTCATGAACTCTGCATTGTCCACCTCTGTAATTGGAAGTCATATGAGAACAGAGATAACATATAATAATAGAAATGATAATAATAGATAAGCTAATAAAACATTTTCAAAATGCAACTTCAAAACAAAAAGAAGGAGGAGGAAAAACACTATTGAATCTTCAACTTTCACATGATAAAAAATTTGGAATAGTTCTATTGCATATAAAACTAGTCAAGCTATTAATCTTCAAATATTGATCTTAAGAACAAATATAAGATGTGACTCTTAACCAAACTTCACAACAAACTGTGCTGTTCTGATTATTCACGCCAAAACATTTTAATTTGCTAATGAAGTGAACTTTAGAGGTATTTCACGCAAACCTGTTAATCTTTCTCTCCATTACAACATCATTGAAACAACACCAGTCTCCCTGTTGACTCTTCAGTTCCTATTGCAGTAATGATGTGCTGGTATTTTTGAGTGGTCGGTGATGTCAGGTCCCTCACTAAACTCTAGTTGCCTGCTACTGTATTGTGTGTTCAAGCTCTAAATACACCACGCTTATTACCAAGTACAGAAACAGTTGCAAAAGCTCTAGTGTTTTCACAGACAGTAGGCTTATTATTTAAAATTCCTCCAGATTCATATACCTGTTTCTTTTAACTACAATAAAATTTGAGTTAGAAAAAGGAGGTGCTGCTTGGAATGTACTTATATAGAACTAAGCGTTCTCTCTATACATTCTCCTACATTAGTCTGAGTTTTTCCTGTGTATTTTGAAAAGTGCTTGTCAGCTATTTGTTTGTAGTCCTGAGCCATCTCCCATCTCTGAAGAACCTGAAGATGTTAAAGGCATTAAAGAGTAGGGTTTTTTTTTTGTTGGCTGCAGAACAAAAAGTTGTTTGAAGTTCTAATTTTCACCAGGTTGACTAGTTGTCCAACTTTATACCCCGCAATTTCTGAAATGAAGGACAGTTAGATTTAAAAACTGGTATCTGTAACAACCACTACATCAGTCAGAGCTCTGTTTCCTGAATGAATTTAAGCAATTGTCTCAGAACTACAATCTAGGATGTTGAATTAGATATGCAGTCACATGCTCTATAATTTATATCACTCCTTGATGTGGAATACAGATATATCAGGAACAAAAATTTCCCCTTGTTCCTACTGGAGCCATGACACTGCAGGAAAGCATTCGAGAGTCACGGAGACTGTAAACCAAGAAGATATGGTGCTGAAGAAGTATAAATAGATGGAGCTTTGGTTCTGATTCCTGCTTCTTTGCATTACGTCTCCTTTCATTCAGTGGTTACCTAAATGGCCTGTTAATTCAAAAAAGAGTTCTGTTTCCAGCCAAATGCCCTAGATTTTTGGGGATGGGATTTTATGTATGCACAATTCATAGCATTTTAATGCTATAGATAGACCAGCATCTTGATGCTTCCAAAACAATAAAAATGATTGACAATAATAATGAATGATAAGCATTATGCTAACAATTTTATCATGAATCAAAGTATTCAGATAGAAGCATTTTACTAGTTTAAAAATAAAGTAAATGGATTGCATTAGTGACAGAATTTTACAAGTTCACTTCAATTTCTATAAAAATCCTTTCAAAGTAGCAGTCCAGTCTCCATTTATAAGCACACTGCAAGTAACTAACAAATAGAGCCCCAAGATAAAATAAAAACTTCTTTACTCTTTCTGTGATACAACTAATTCCATATACAGAGAAGTATCTTTGATTTGATGGGTCCTAAAATGTGATTTCACTGTTAGAAATGCAACTTTGTGTTCCAGCTTTGTTCCACAATAACTTCTAAAGCTGAAATCAATCACATGAGTTCTTTACTGGTCAAAGTCAGTCCACCCTGAGTTTTGTCAGTCCATGTGGAACTGCAACTTACATATCAAATAAGAGTATATATACTACAATGATTTCCCTCTCTGATCACTTACACTGTAGAAGCACGTAACTTCTCTTGACCTCTTTGGAGGGATGAGTAAATAGTAGTAAATTTTTTTTTTTTTTTTTTTCTTCTTCTTTTTTATGAGAAAAGTCAGGCTTTTCTTAAATTTGCAGACACTGTTATTTTTAAGTATTTTATGATATATACTCTTACTCATAATACCTACTACTATTTATAAGACTGATGTATTAAATCAAACAGATAACACATTTTTCAATATGCAGCAAAGAGCCACTTTTTATTAATGCTTTACATGTGTCAGAGACAAGATTCTGGCCTTGAGGAAGATAATAATTGTCATTTTAAAGGGGAGGAGGAGGGAACCTTTCTAACTGGCCTACTGATCGGTGCTGGGAACCTGAGGCCATATATTAATTAGCTCCTTTACATTGGCTGCTATTTCTAAACTTGAGGGTAAAGTAATAAAATTATTTTTTTCCATTGACACAAAGGCATATTAAGGTACTTTTTAGACTCTCTTTCCAATGTTCCTACTGCTCTTTGTGCATATGCACCCGTATACATATCTAGTACTTCGCATGTGTAATAGAATAAATTTGACAGTTATCAGATTTATCCTATTGTATGTGATGTTTCTATATTGTAATCATAAGGCAGGATGATGCTTTCTGTTACATAGTTTAAATGTGTTAATTCATTAATAATTGATAAAATGGCTACCTTCAGCAATGAAAAATATTAGTAAAAAAGAATGCAATGAAAGCCAGATTTCCAGGCACTTATGGAGGGTAGCAAGCACGTTTTAGAGTCAATAATGCTATAGCTACATTGTTATCAGTGCTCAAACCACATATGCTCCCTAGACCTCAAAATAGAGCGTGAACATATACAAGAATCTTTCACGTTTTTTCCCAAATATGTGAACATGTTTTACACTAGCAAAAAATATTTGTAGAGTTTTGTTTTTATTATGGAAGATAAGAATGAAGAGTTTGATTTCTGTTACTGTGACTTTTGACAAAAGTTGTTTACTGGAGATTGATACTTTCTGTCTACATTTGGTGCAGAGGAAGGAGTCTTAGAATGCAATTTAACCYGTCTGCAGTTTGTCATAGAATGAGCTGGGCCACATCATGGAAATGCCTAATTCTCCCCAGTTGAAGACTAGAAATATGGAAATAACCCATTTAGCTTTGGCAAGAAGCCTTGTTTCAGTTGGCTAAACTGAGATAAGACCAAATCAATTCTTTAGGTAAGCACAATAAATATAAAATTCAACAAAGAATGAAAAAAAAACACTGATATATTTTATTTGGAGATCATGAATATTAAACGATACTGCTAAGTGGGAATGTAGCCCAGGGTATGGAATAGCCCAATATTTAATATCAAAACTAATTTTGAAACTTGGATTGATTTTCTATGAAGACTGGAGTGTTTGATATTAAATTTTGTTTCTACTTAGAGAGATAATTATTTATTCAACAAAGCTCGGTAATCAAAATGTTAGTTTGTGTAAAGAAGTGAAGAATGAAACAGAATACAATTATTTTAAAACTTTGGAATGACTCAAYATTTCTAATCTAAGAGAAACAGCAAAAGGAAACACATATGCAAACAAATTAATACATTACAATTGAATCTGTAATTATCCAATATCATAACAATGRTCTAAAGCTGCATTTTGATCATTTAAGAGAACGTTTCTTATTTTCTTTGAAAATCAGCCATCTATAATTTTATAAGCAAGGGACATAACTGGGAATAAAAATACCTCCCCTTTTCAACTCCCTTCAAGAGCTGAAAATAGCAAATTTAATCATCCTGAACATAGAGCTAAAACAAAAGGTGGTTTGATTGAGACTCCCTAGAATCTCCTTCTTTTGCTATATATTAGAATTAAATTTATCTTAATTATTCAATAGGGATACTATTTGACAAAGAGATATGAAGCGTGCTGAAATTCTCCCTCATTGGGTCTGATCATTTTGATCACTCCAAGATACAAACAAAAGGCTCATCTAAAATTTAATACTACCAATTAAAATTCTAAAATGAAAAATAAATAACAAAAATTTTTTACACAATGTTTTCCCTAGTTTCTAGTGATTTAAAATCAAAGGTATATATCCATAATATTTTCCTCAAACTCAAAGTATTTAGAAAAAGAAATCCAAATATTTGATGATTTGTCAATAATAATAATTTGAATAAGAAGGTTTCAGCATGAAATATCTATTTATGTTAAAAATACAACTTAATTCTAAAATACAATTGACAGGTCATATGTAATATATATAACAGATCTTTAAAGTAATGTTTTTCAATATCGCTAAAGTATCCTTACGGCATGTTACATATTCTACTTTTTCTTTTCTTTCTCTCTTTTTTTTTTTTTTTNTTTTTTTTTTTTTTTCTTATTAGATTTATTTCTATCTGGATTATCATTACTGTAGCCATATACCTCTTTCAAATACATAATTACATAATCTTTACATAATTATGACCTATTTTTCTTTTAGAGAAAAAGAGGGGGAGTTTGTGCTTGTGGGAGAAAGGGGGGAGGGTAGAGATGTGTATATTAAAAAAATTACTTTCACACCTTTTTGTCTCCTTTTCAATCATCCCTACTTATGTTATTCAAAATTTTAATATCAGTGTGCATAACTTGTTAAAGGCAAAAAATTTCCAAATTGCTGCCGCCTTCTTCCAGTTTATGAAATCCAGCATTGTTTCATTTTCAGCAGTCRTAACCCCTTCCCCACTCCTACATGTGCATACTCAAACCCATTTGCTTAATACCAGGGAGAAATGCTTTCTAAGGCCTAAATATACCAAAGTTCAACTTCATTATGTACAAGTGGTATTCAGTGCTGGAACATGCACCTGTACAATAGCAAGCAGTGACCCCCGGAGTTATGTAGCACTGAGATGCTCATGATCGTTTAATATCCATGACTAACTATCTGTGAGTCCAGCACTGCTGGCCTCCTGGGATTCATTTAAAGTGGACTGCCAACTACCATAGCAGATGCTGCAAACTGATGATGAATGTCAAATCATTAGTATAGCTATTTTGCTGTTATTATCATCATAAGACAGCTTTTTCTCTTCCTTAGCCTTTTTTTTTTTTTTTTTTTTAAGCAAAAATAGCTATGTGACTAGTTCTGGTAATTGAAATCCCATCTCCTTTTTCTTCAAAAGACACAAGAAGATTGAGGAAAGGGCATATTATTATTATGATGATGATGATGTTTAAATTTTGTATAGTGTACAAGAAACTATAAAAAGTATTAATTTTCAATTTRAGATAATAATGGTATGTCTGTAAATAAATGTAGCTCCTCCAACATCATTCATAATAGATTATAACAAAATCCCAACATCAAGTCTAGTCATTTATATGAAAATTCAGACAGGTAGATATCTTTAAAAATTTCCACTTCTATGACATAAGGCTTCTGAGATAGGAAGTTTTCCAAATAATGCAGTTATTTTTTTCTTTTGTGCCTCCAAGTTCACCTTTTTCAGAGGTAGTGGAGTTCCTATTAGCTACCTACTCCATTTTGGTGTAGGCATCGGAGATGTGGTAAATCTGACACATAAAGCAGATTATTACCTCCTAAATTARCTATTAATTATGAAATTTACTCCAATAGACAACTAGAACAAAATGAACAGTACTGGAATCACTTTCCCAACAACAAACCTTTTAAAGCAGTATTCTATGTATTAGTTTCTCTCTCCAGTCTGGTTTTAAACTGAAATCTAATAAAAAGTACAATGCAGCAGTCTAAATTCCAAATAAATGTTGGCATGGGGGAGGATTCACATTATACTTTCTGGATGTGTTGTTTGGATTACACCTGCACCRTTCCAGTCAAGTTATTTAAGATAATTTGATAAATACTTGTGAATCAAAAGCAAGTATTTTTCCCAGATTTTTCCTCCAATCCACTCTCCCTCCCCAGTTTAGACCGACYGGAGTCTCAGCAAAATCAAGTTTATCTATGACCTGAATACACTTTAGTATAGACACATTTTGTTCTAGGGATGAAAACAACATGTCCCTTTATTCCAAGCAGCCCTAGACACAAGTGGAGCATGAGGAGAGATGAAGAGGCATGAAGAGGCACCCTATGTCTGATAGCTCTTCAGAAAGATTAATAGCTCATACTTACATACAGACCACGCTGCAAAGATCAGCATCCCTCATGACAGTTAATGGATCTAATAATAAAAGCAGCTGATCCCTATCCATTATTAAATGCATTCTTTAGTGATTCCTTCTGATATAACTGCTGTGAAGTTATGATAGTAGCTGAATAAATCAGGACTGATTAGTATTGCAGTATTGTTAAACAACATGATTTTAGGACAATAAAAAGCAAAACAAAAACAAATTCCAAGATTTCATCTTCACTGAGAGAAATATATTATTTTAAATTCAAAAACTCAGTATGAAGCAGCTTTGCCAGAGTTAAACCCTAGAAGAGAGCTGCAGAATTGTTGAGGTTGGAAGGCAGATCATCTAACCCCATCCCCCTCATCAGAGAAGGATCAGCTGGAGCAGGTTGCTCATGGCTCTGTCCAGTCAGACGTTGAATATTTACAGGGACGGAGACTTCACCGTGTCTCTGAGAAAGCTGTTCCATGGCTCTCTCACTCTCACAATAAAACAACAACAACAACTTTTTTTACTATACATTAATAGAACTTCTTATATTTYAATTTGTGCCCATTACCTCTTATCTGGCTGAAGGATCATCTCCCTCCACCCACCAGCAGCACTCTGCYTAATGAGGCCCAGGATCTGTTGGCCTTCTGTGCACGAGAGCACATTGCTGACCCATGCTCAACCTGGTGTCCAGCAGGGCCTCGAAAGCTGCTTTTCAGCTAACCCAACATGTACTGGTGCATACATGACATGTTTCAGAGATTAAATACGTGCTTTTTTTTTTTCACCTTCATGTCGTCAGGCAAAATAGATCTATGAGGGTATATTAACTAACCTGCCACCTTCACATATGGCTCCAGAAAAACAGCTGGAGAAGATGTAAATGTTTGATGGTTTAGTTTTAATAATACTATTTTAGATGAATTAAATGAGGAAAAAAACAGATATTGAAATTTTAAATGGGAGTTTCATTGCTATAAATAATCTCATAAAGACAGATCTAAAGAAAGATTGATATAACAATAACTATGGTGACTAGCTGATTTTCTTTTTCTTACCTAAGAAGGTCAAGGTATTCCAAAAATAAGAGCTAAAATTATAAATATAAGGGCCTTTCAAAGCACGAGTGTTAAAATTCTTTTTTGTTTGCTTTTATTTTTGGATTTTTTTGCTATTCAGACCTGACATTTGTTTCTCTGGCAGGATTATATACCACATGAATGCGGTTCTTTTTTTATAATTGTAAATATACGGAAAATTTATGGAAAGATTTTTTTCTCCAGAAATTTGACTTAAAATAACATTTTTCTCCTTTCCAAATATTACAAATTTAAAAATATATTATTCTTGAAAGCAGTCTTTCTTTTTTTTAATGTTCTGCCATCTCCAATCAAACATTTTATTCTCATAGAGTTAGGAAAAATACCACTTGTCCATAAGACAGACATTTCTCAACATTGTCCCTTTAAAATACTTTTCAGTACTTTTCAGCACTTTTCAGCATTCACCTGTTTATAGTTAATAGTTATAATATAATTAATAGTTTATAGTTAACTGGACAGACACTTTTCCAATTTTGAGATAGTAAAATAAATGGTATTTTCCCTTTGAAAGCTCAATAGTACTGTTCTTATTGCAGAAGAAAGTCAGTGAAGATAGCCTTTTATAGGGATCTCATCGTTCTAACAAACATAGATATTCGCATCTAAATTAGTTTTTTTGGGCTTCCTTTATAGTCATTAGAGAGAAATAAGGCTTTAAGGACATAATTTCTCTGACCTCATTTAGACACCGTTGGGACTATACCCAAGAAATATTTATTTTTCCCTGGTATTTATAAAGGCAGCCAAGAGTTGCTAGTTCATATACAGCTGTGCACATGGTAGACATCAAATGCTACGTGAGAAGAATCCCATGATGAACTCAGTACTCATATTGCAAAAATACGTCAGTTGTTAAATGGTCCCTGGCTGTTGATCATTTAACTGGTACAAAGGCTTCCTAAATGAGCACATAGCTTAAGCAAAACATCAGGAAATAGAGGAAAATTAAGAGAAAAGCAACTGGAGGGGCACAGTATTTTATAAATGAGGTTTTCTCTTAAACAGAATGTTATACTACAGTGGAGATTGCAGTACCATAGGGCTGTGTTAATACCTTTGTAATTTTGTATCATTTTAACTCATTCTTCCATGGGAAGGCCAGATGACTCACCAAGAGAGCCCTTATTCATAAGTGCTTCTTACATCATCAACTTCTAAAAGTTAATGAGCTGCTTAGGGAGTTACAGTTTACTGTCAGTCCACCAAGAAATGTCAATACCCTAGAGCAGAAGAGACGTGTCGTATAACCAGATTTGTGAACTTTTTATGCAGCCGTCTATGAGACAAAACACAGAAATGCAGATAGTAAATAACTGAAGTATTTTTTAAAAAAATACCATGGCATGTTAAAAGCAAATTTGTTCATAAATTAGTTCTCTGAACGGCAGATATGTCAAAGAACCTTTTAAATAATGCAATGTACAGAGCAAATGATAAGGATTTAGTAACAGTAGAACATAGTGAAGCAGTTAGAAAATAAATAGTTTCATATTTCATCAGTTGTTGTAAGAGTTTCAGCAAAGTAGGCTAGCAATTAGTAGTAAGTATTCAGTTAAAGACAGACAATTCATATGTAAATCATATCTTTGTGAAGCATTACACAGTTAACATTCCTAAGATGATTCAGCAAAAGTGTTAGGTCAGGTCTCCACTTAAAATTTTTGTTGAAGTAACTATTTTGGTTGGTTTAAATTTCTTGTACAAGTGAAAATCATACTGATGTTGTAATTAGATACATATAAGGGTGATTTATGTCAGCATTGCCATTCTCTTCTCGTATGGAAATAAGCTTAATTAAACAGTGTCTATGTCTATGTTTATGTGTGCTATACGAGAAGGAGGGGAAGGAAGAAGCACTTCTTTTATTCAGAAAGGAGTACAATTTTCTAGTACAGTCAGTTCCTTATTATTTAAAGCAGTATTTTACCTGATATTTAATCTAACTGCACATGGTTGCAGTTGTGCAATACTTCAAACAAAAAAAAATGGAAAAATGGCAGACTGCAATCTGATTAAATATAAATTATATACATATGGCATTTAAAATATAAAATGAGAAAGACAAAAAGTTATAGAAAATGAGTAAAAATTATGGGAAAGGAGAAAGGTGTTAATTTTTTTTTWAAAAAAATCATTTTGACTTGCCATCCATAGTTCCATATGAATTTCAGCAAAATGGAGACATTTGGAAAAGGAAGATCTCGATGAGAGGAGGGCACGGAGGCAGCTGCATTACAGTAATGCATTGCAGTATATTCAATTTACGGGCAATATTGCAATGTTATCAGTAAACTCTGGTCCAAAGGAAAAATCTTATCTTGTTTATTGTCTTTATAGTATTTCTGCAACTTTTTAACACAGACAAGCAGTTTTTCTCTAAAACGATCTGTTCTTACCGCTTGTCTTCTGATCTGATGGTGTTACAAAGACTCTGAAATTACTTTATTCTGTTTTACTATATAAGAAAAAATGTAAACACTACTGAAAGCAGAAAAGCTTTCTATTTAAGAAAAAGGAATCATTGATTAATCTTTCATTGTGAAAAAAATGCCATATATAAACAGCAGAGATACTCTGAGATACTTCTTGTATGCAGAGAGACTTGAAATAAGTAGCAAAAATATCAGTTAAATMCTATACATTATTTTGTAGTTATATTTAGCCATTATAATTAAATTTGTTAATATTATTAATGAAAACATAAAGAAGAAATAGAAAACATTTTCAATAAGGATATGAACATTTATAAGTGAAGTGTTTGAGCAAATTTAAATATTAAAGAGTAGGAAGATATAATTATAAGCTGTAGGCAGAGCTTTTCATCAGACTCCTAAACTTAGGCATCCAAGTATTATTGTGTACACGTGAACTGAGTATTTAAGCTCTCATTAGTGATGATCTGGGACTTTGCTCATTTACATAATGACTGGTGAGTAATATGATTTGAAACAGCATCCAGCATGACAGAGTACTAATTCAGTGATATCTGCAAGGCAATGGCTTAATGCGGGACCTCAGGGAGATGCACACTCCATAACAGCACCTTTTAGTACCTAAATCTGTATTGACTCCAGTTTGTCATCTACTTACATATGTATTTATTTAATCCATATATTCCCCTAAAAGTATTACTGTGAAGTGTTTCATCCATTCACTTTCTACTACTTTTGCTTTTTTTTTTGTGTTAACACCACTATGTTTTCTGACAGTAGTGGTATGCTCATATCAAACTAAATACTAAACATTCTTAATATTACTTATTAGCAGTATTAATCAGGCACTTTTTACAGAGTGAAACCCAAGAGCATTCCCAAATGAGTAAGATCTTGATCGCAACTCTAGCTAAATAAATCTACCTGGTATGAGCTGGAAAACAAAGTGGTAGATGAACATTGTTAGGTAGCTGTTGCTAACTTCACACTTTCCTAACACSACTAGGTGATCCCAGCTGGGCTGGCCTTAGATATGGAGAAAGTATGAAAGATGAGCTTGCGGTGTCATCAGCAAGACCATTGGGCATTTATGCAAATGGTCTACTTTAGAAAGCAGTAAATGGTTAAAACAGTGATCTCTTGGGATGGCAGTCGGAATCATTCCTGGCAGTCTAACACCACGTGGAAGGCTGAGGCTGAGGTGGAAACCACACATGGAGCCAGGACCTGACATGCTGTGTGGCTGGGGAGGCTGCCCCATGCTACCCTGGCACCTATGACACCGGTCAAAAATAAATTGGAAGGGATGGGGGTCTGAGGTTTGTGCTTTGTCTGTGTGTGTGCTGTGCAATAGGAACTCTAGAACTGCAGGTGCTACCTGCTCACTCACCCCATCCAATTTAATAAAGAAATTTTAGATTATATGCCATTGAGTACTGTGATTGTGTTCTTGTGTCCACCCAACCCCTAATTCCTCTGTGACAGACACTTGAGCCTACACTAGCCATTGTAAGATTCCTCTACAGTGTACATAGAAGAATAAGCAACTCTAGAGCGAGTTTTTTTTTTTTTTTTCAGTAAGGCTTAAAAGTGCTATTCTAGAACGTATTGAATTATCATTGGGATATTCCTGGTCTTTTGACTTTTAGTGTAAAATGAACATGAAGTATTTAACTCAGGGTAACATGTCTACCTTTTCTCTTGTGCAAAAACCTCTCCAAAGTCAGGTTATATATACCAGAATAGATGAATAATTTTTTTAACCTGAGGCTCCAGAAACACAAACACTTACTCAACCTGCTTTTCTAAGATTTTTCTAATACTACCATTCCCTAGAATATCTGTAGGACAGTAGCTTCAAAAGTTAAGTTTTTATACACATCAGTAGCCTTCATATAAAAAGATGAAAATAGCATGTAACTATTTCATAGTTGATTATTTTAAAATAAATTCCAGACAATGTTTTGCACCCAGCAGACATGTCTCACCTTTTAGATGTCAAAACCATGGACCAGCTCCTTTTTTTTTTTTTTCCGGGGGGTGGGGAGGTCACCCTCTATGCATTATCAAAATCTAGATCTGTGACTCATCTACAGCTAAAAGGAATGGTCATTGTTTTAAGAGTGTGTCAATATAATAATCTGGAAACTACATATTATCTCTGCATCAGGGTAGAACTGTGAAATCAAGAAATGGAGTGGAGTCCAGTTGAATTAACATAAGGTCACCTTGCTAAAATATTTCTAAAACCTGTAAATGATTTAAATAAGAATATACATGTGTATGTATATGCAGACATAAAATCATATATCATATCAAACTCCTGTTTCAGAAATTTGAAACAGATGAGCAATGGTTTATTAATGTCAAAATTAATGTGAAGTATAGATATTTGGAATCATTGCAGTGCACATCCGAGAGCACTCTGTAGTCATAACTTTTTTCTAGACTGATAAGTAAGCTATTCAAATAGTTTGTGAAATAGATCCTTTTTTCAGGTCTGACATTTCTAACACATTTCATAGAAAACTTTTTATTTAATATAGTTTCAAGTGCTATAACTTCCATGCATCATTTGAAAATTAATCAGCCTGTAGCTTGTACATTTGTCAACATCCAACACTTTCAATAGAAGAAAGTGATAACATCTATTTTTCAGAATAAAAAATAACATTTCTGCTATACATTTACCTTATCAAAAAAAAAAAAAGTGTCAACTCTTTCAGCACAACGTGGCATAATCACCTTATTCTAATAATCAAGTATGAAAACAAGGACAGAAAAAGACTCAATATAAACATATAAAACCCCCAAAGAAATGAAAAACTTCATTTTTCCAGTTCCAGGAATGGTGACTTGCACAGGGAGACATCAGAGAAAACTGCTGAATAGTCAAGGAACGTATTCATTTCATTTCACTGGTTTTCAGCCTGATGCAAGTGAGTTCTCCCTGAGCTATTCTGAGCTGTCCAGATCCAGCTGTAAACTTGAAGTAGTATTAAGATTGCATGATGTTTGAGTTAATGAGCCCTGCTGAGGGTAAAAGACTGGAGGCTTACTAGAGCAGTGCCTAGGTCTAAGCACAATTTCTCTTGCAGAAAGGAATCTTTATTTTTGTACTAGTCCTGCTTGTATCGTATGAAAAAGCACTTGCTGTGCAGATAGATCCTAATTAATGTTGTTTCAAGGGGGAAGGGGGAAGATGATTCTTAATAAGCTACTCTGTCAGTTTTTATATGTATATATAAGTATACGTTAGTAACTATTCCTATAGAGTTTTACTAGCACGGCCTTAAATTCTTAACTAAATAAGTCTTACCAATAAGAAAAAGAGAAGGGAGCTTGGTTCAGCAACTACAAATGTCATTAACCAAATATGTACTCTTCAGACTTAATTAACTACTACACATTACAATATCAAGTGGTTGAAGGCCCAACACATAATAAAGTGTAACTGTCACTACCAGGAATATAATAACATCTTAATAATTTAAAATAAGTCCCACATAAGAAAATAAAGTCAAAGCATCAGAATTTGCAAGTAGGGTGAATCCTGTATCCTGCCAAGCAATGAATTGACTTGCATGAAAACATGTTCATTCAACTTTTTATTCTTCTGCATATTAGCTTCTACAACTCTCTTTTAATGGAGTATCAAATCTCACTCTCATTATTCTGAGGTGCATGGGTGACTGCCCATTTTAATACAAAAAATAGGCTTTACTGTATTTTTTTTATTTTAATCTGTGAGCATATCTCCAGCAGTGTAGCTTTGTGGAAGACAGTCCAGATAATCAAAGAAAAATCTCTTGTAGATATATAGTGACAAAAATCTTTGATTTGTGTCATTTCTAAGGGTAAAATTCACGATTAATTCTAAAAAAAGACATATGTGGGGGTGCTTGCACGGCTTACCCCTGGCAAATGGCCTGGATCACATCACTTGCTAGAGCAAGGCAGCGGCATATGCTCACTTGTGTGGGCACTAGCAGGTTGTAGGGAGAAGCATGGGAAGCCTGAGCCTGAAAGATGAAGGTGTTGTGCACATCTATGTCTGCACTGAGGGGGATTAGGACACTTTGGGATTAGTTACAGAAGGGTGCTTAGAAATTTGTGGGTATCTATTAACATTTTATATATGTCTAAGATCTGTTTATCCGTTGTATTGCTGATATTGATCCTGCATGCACTGATCGCTGGTAAATTATGTGGTAATAAATCAATAAACCCCTTCAATCCTGATCATTTGGTAAGAAAAAAAGTGAACTGAAGAGTTTCTCCCTGTAATAATCATATCTAATGAATGAAATGAAAACTAGTGAATGAAAATTCTCTTAAAAATTAAGCATGTATTACATATCCCAAGTTGGTCACCTCAGATCTGATCATTTAAAATCATTACAGTCTTCTAAAAATGCCTTGTAAAATCTTAGTACAATAATCTGACATTCTGGGGCAATTTAGCAGCACCGAACCACTTACGACGAACATACAATTACAGAGCATCATAGTCTACTGGCTAACTTAACTGGCTCTTAACCGACATAAGCTTTTTCACAAACTAGACTTAGATTCACAAATCATTAAACCAAGGATGCTGAACGTTGTACGGCAGGACTCACCTTGGGTTGTGCTGGCAATGTGAGAGGATCCTAGAGCGTGAGAACTGCTGGAACTGCCGAGCGGCCCCGGGACATGCCCCGCGCAGCGCTGCCCCGCAGCGCAGTCGTGCCGTCCCCGGGGAGCCCCTCTGCTCTCTCTGAGTTACCACCAGAAACACGCCTGACCTCAGCTTTTGAGAGATAAAACTCTTCAACTAAATTTCCCGTCTGCCTTTTTGATACATAGCTATCCTTTAGAAAACCTGGCCAACATTTCTGTAGGCATACGGAAAATTTTAACATAAGGTATTGAGTTTTAGTAGGATTTGGGTTACTAAATTACTTAAGTCTTTTCCGAAAATCCCAGTTTAGGAATATAAACGTTATAGAATAGCATTTCAAATATAAGTTCAATGTCCTATAAAATGAAAGGTTTTCATGGAATGCAATGATTTACAATGATTTATTGAAAATAATTCCCCGCAAGTAATACCTGAGAAATCGTTCAGAAGGCCTCTAGCAAAAGGGGTCTCCAGTATCGAGAATATCAAATAATGATTTTAAAGCTAATTAGCTTTAAAATGTTCTACTCTTAACATATTACCAAGAAAAAAACACATATAAGAAGTTTCGTTTTTTTTTTTTTCTTTCTTCTTTTCACTCCCAATTTGCATTTGCACTCATACTTGAACTCACATGTGTGGAGAGTGTTGCTCTCCTTTCTCCTGTCTTTTTGTATTCCTTCCTTTTTTTTAAGTCTATGGGAATTAGGCCCTCTTTCTCCTCAGTGATTGCTAGAGAAAGCCTCCTTTCTTTCTTGAGGCTAAATTCTAGCGGTGCATTTAAATATTGCTCTACTGTAGCATTCATCCTCCCTGATTTTTAACTCGTAAGCAAGCAAAGTGAATTTGTCAAGGGTTGCTTGCAGCTTTAGGGAACAGGAGAACCACATACAGCAGCCAACCTACTGCAATGTCTCTAAGAAATTGATCTTGTTCTGCTGTGACAGAATAAGACTTTGATGATAATGACATTTTCAGCTGCAGACAAAATCCTTTTTAATTTATTTGAAAGGGGAAGAAGCTGAAACGATTTTCTATTCCACAATGTGCTTTACAGCTTGACTTAGTTTTGAGAACTAATTCTCAGTTCAGGGGCAGGTGTGGGGTTCTCACTGACGTGACCCTTTAGAAACTGAAGCATTCCAAGGAGTCGGAGCTTTTAAATTATTCATGAAATGCTTTTCCTTGGAGATAATATCCTTTAGTCTATTACTTGAAAACTAAATTAGAGGAGTAACAGCAATGTTGCAGAGTGAACTGACAAACTTTAGGGAACTGTGAGATATAGATGAGGCAGAAGGGAATCCCAAAAAAAAAAAAAAAAAACAAAGAGCAAATTATTTGATTTTTTTCTGTATATCCTTCATAGTGATGAAGTAATAATGGCCAGTTCCATGCTAGCCTAATCATAATCTTTTATTTCCCTGTTGATTTTTGCATATTTTTCATTATTTTCATGCAAGCAGCTGTATACTGTCTTAGCTGAGGATTTACAAAATGCCCTAGGGTGCAAAGTCATCTCCAGATATTTGATCTTAATTCACAGAATGAGATAATTTTATCCTCATAGTATGTTCTTCAGTTTCTAAAACTGCTGGTATGTCACTTCAATCAATAGAAAGTAGAAACTTTTTTTACGTAGTAACTGAAAAAAATTGAATAATTTCTTTGTAAAAGGTTTTTATCACTTACATGAAAAACCTGGGAAGTTTGATGTATAATTCTGTTTCTGCTTCTCCAATCAGCAATGTCTGTGAAATTATTATTTTGAAGATTTAAAAGTGACATTAGCTAGGTTTTGTGTGATTAAAGCATCTTTTTTATCCTGTCTTCTGAAATTAGCAGACTCATTCCAGCAACGTACATGCAATTTGTCCATGAATGAATGGTGAGAAGCTTTGAAAATGTTCCGATTCCTAGGAAGATTTTACAGAATTACATTGAATAGGACAAAGAGCTTTCTTTTTGTCAGAAATTTTGAAAAAGAAGTCCTGGAGGAACAACAAGTCCACAAATGTTATCCAAGGAAAGGCAGAGTTCTGCAAAGACTCATCAAACTCTAGTTTTTGCCTCCAGGGGAGCTCAGGGATTTTCTCTGGGAGGAGATATTACTAAAGAGCTTTCTTACTCTGCCAGTTTAATCTGCAGGCTAAGGGCAACTACTAAGATCAAATTCTTCCATGCTATAGCATGTTATGAGGTGTACATACATTTCTAGTATAGGCAGATATATACAAAAAAAAATGCATCTATCTGCATAATCTCTCATTTTCACCAACCAGCGCTTGATGGCCTTGTGGTTTGGCTGCAACAAGCATCGGTTCAGTCCACCTAGAGCTATTGTCTAAGGTTAGACATTTCAATGCAAACTATATCGCTGTGGCAGAAATTGAGTGGGGACATTTCTAGAGTGGGCTACAAGACACCTTAAATGCAATATAGCGTATTATGCTTCAATTTAACTGGTAGTCAGTATCAACTTGATGTTTAGCTGTAATCCTTTTGAAGATTTTGATCATCTTTATTTAAACAAGGAATCATACTGATTTATGGAAACTCTGATAGTTAAGATATCTGATCAAGGAACCAATTTTTTTGATCTTTAAAAAAATCTCTGCAAAAACAATCTTACAGATTTTGATTCTTGTCCAGAGATGAGGCTTTCAGCTCTATTTTAACACTTTGAGGTCATTTAAGATCAAAATGAAAAGTGGGAAGGTAGAAAGATAGATTTTATATAACATTTATAAGAACAATGTTCCCACATAAATATATTTTCATACATTTTCATATGTTTTCTCAGAAATAAAATTTTCATTTTCATGTGGACATGCATGTATCTGTGTAGATATAGATATATAGAAATACAGATATAGATAGATATAGATATATGACCTTAAAGAAAAAAGAAAGGTAAAACAAAAACATACAGAAGATCCTCAGCTGGTAGAAAGTGGTGCTTCTAGTTTAAAAGATTGAGGCACTGGCCTTTAAAAATATGATGAGAGGTAGGTGTATGTAGAATTGAGGAATTCTGAAAATTAGAGCATTTTAATACATGCTTAACAATATTTCTCTAGAAATTTTACACTAAGTAGGGAAAAATAAGAAATAATTTCACATTTGTAATAGAGGGACAAGGGTCATAATAAATTGCTTTTAAGGAAAAAAAAAAAAGAAAGAAAAAAAACAGGAGCAGGATGCAAAGTACCCATGGAGCTACTGGAGAGAGTCCCGCATACGTCTACAAAGATGATCAGAGGGCTGGAGCACCTGCCCTATGAGGAACGGCTGCGAGAGCTGGGCCTGTTCAGCCTGGGGAAGAGAAGACTGAGGGGGGATCTGATCAATGTGTACAAGTACCTGAAGGGAGGGTGTCAAGGGGATGGGGACAAACTCTTTTCAGTTGTCCCATGTGACAGGACAAGAGGCAATGGGCAGAAATTGAAGCACAGGAAGTTCTGCCTGACCATGAGGGGGAATTTCTTCCCTGTGAGAGTGACGGAGCACTGGCCCAGGTTGCCCAGGGAGGTTGTGGAGTCTCCTTCTCTGGAGATCTTCAAGGCCYGCCTGGATGCAACCCTGTCTACCATGCTGTAGGTGACCCTGCTGAGCAGGGAGGTTGGACTAGATGATCTCCAGAGGTCCCCTCCAACCTCACTGATTCTATGACTCTATGATTCTATAATTCCACCCAAAGTCATTGAGGAGAAACATTATTGGCTATCAGAGATCACTTTTTCCAAAGATGTTGATAGAGTCCCTAATACAAAAAGAATTCCTGTCTATATAGGTTTTAGTATCCCTTTCTTGAAAAAAAAAATCAATATATTTGCTCTATTTTGACTTGTGTATTTTAGCTCATAAGGTCAAAACAACTCTCTTATTAGCCAACAGCAGAGCTACAGTAGTAATAGGAGATGACATCTTAGATTAATGCAAGTGAAAATTGCCTGCAATTTTTTATACTTCTGTCCCCTGTGTGCACTTTAGTCTCATTTTTATCTCAAAAAATTGTTGTTCACCCAACTCCCAATACTTTAGGGAAAATTCTAATTCCTTTTTATTAATAATTATTTTCTACAATTTGTGATAGGTCTAAAGAAAATATATCTCAAGAATTATGTGTAGTCCAAAGTACATATACAGTCTCTTGCTTTAAACATACTGTAAAAATACAGTAACCTATGTTTCAATTTTATTGTCTTAGACATCGACCCCATTGCCAAAGCATCAGGCAAAAATACATTTTTTCTTCTGTGCTAACAGAAGTGCAGTCAGAAGCTTTTTGATATCCTGTTCATTCTTGGAGTAGATCATTCTGAATTATGCATGATCCTTGTACTTTTTTTTTTGTATATTACACCCTGAATACTACATCTTTACATTGTGGATAGTTTGTTTTTCAGTTTGCAAAAAGAATGTAAGACTTTTTTACCCACTTCTACAGGCTATATTGACTGTAAGAATTTCTGCAGTTGGAGATTCTTAGTGTTKCATAGTGATACAGTAAAAATACTTTAAATATATTAGCTCAAATTTTGCAAAGTGTAAAAAGAAAGTATAGGAAAATGTTAATAAAAAAAAGTTTTTTCCAAGACTTTAAAACAAAGCATCTTTATAAAATGTTGTTTTCTTACAGTTAGCATACATTTAATTAAAATAAAAAGACTTTACAAAGGGCTCAAATTGATTGTTTTTCCCCTACATTTTGTAATTATGCTATTAAAGTGAAAAATCTCTTAAGCATACAATTTTACATTAAAATCTGCCTTATAATCTTGAGTTAGTTCAAGATCACACGACGCATTATTCTTTGCTGAAAAAATCTTTGTATCAAATTACCATCAGGTAAGATTTCCAAAAATGGTAACAGCTTTTATGTTCTTCAAGGTGTGATGTTAAAAGAATCTTTAAAAAGTTATTACTCACTCCTTATAAATCTCAGTGTGTTTTAGCGGTGTCCCATTAGACACACAACCAAAAGACAGATAATGTGGGCAGAGTTCTGACCTGCTGTAGCCACCTGACATTCATCCTAGGTCCCATATGCTGCTGACAGACAGAAATAAATGCTTAATTTACATTAATAAATTCATTAAGTTATTAGGCAAAAGGTGATTTCCACTCCAGTTCATAAAATAAAACTAGTTGTAACCAGAAGCTGAAACATCAGCTATTTTAATGAACAAAACAAATTTGAAATATGGACAGAATTGCAAAAGATCTTTTAGATGCCACTAATGAAATAGAGGAGAACATTACAACAATGCTACTGTAGTCAGTGGTTATAGAAGACACCAGAATTTCTTCTGGAGAAGCTACTAGATAAAATTATTTTTTCTATTCCTGATCTATTAGGGGAGCACTTAGCAACTTCTCCATCTTCATACAAATAAAGCTGAGATGAGAATGCTATCTTGTCATGCATTGCTGCCATCACTGACCTTTATTGCGGCTATTCTGCAAAGAAGACATTAACAGCTCTGCTAGCTATTCTCACTGTGYTGTGCTCCATAAATAAGCAGCTGTTCTAACAGTCTTGCGCCGTGGCCTTTCCTTATGGCAAAACTTTCTTTCTCTCTGCAGAACCTCCCAGGGAAAAGCCCCTTCCATGGATGACAATAATCTCATCCTCATTCCTGCTTACAAAACAGAAACTGTCCAGAAGTTTCAGTAATGCATTCTCTAGTGTTATCTAATTTCAGATGATGCATTCAATTCAAAATATAATACATAACAAATTCATAGGTAACTTCTGCAAAGATGATGCAAAGATAGCAAGGAAATATTGTTATATGTGAGGTGAATCTTGTAATGAAAAAACATCACCACCTGTCACATGTGATGTGTCACATTTTGCACATCTCCACAAGTGATTTGGCTACAATCTTTCTTATATATGACAACTTGAAATTTAATTACATTTCCCAGGAGCAGCTCTTCTCCTTCACTGTTAAAGAAAATTTCACGTGGCTTTTTTTCTTTATATTCTTAATTGAGCAATGGATTGTTGCCTTCAGTAACATAGCTATAGGGAAGATAGTATATATGCATAAAAAAATTGATTTAATATATTTATTGAAGTTTGAAAACAATTCTGACTTCATGAAAACTGGACAGTATTTATAAAACTGTGAAATTTTTGAATGATTTGTAAACAACTGGTTCATTCATAAAAATACGTCAGGAGAGACACTGTTATGAAACTAATTATTGCAAGTGCGTTTTTCATGTGTGGTGTCAAGCCCATTAGTAGTGGGAAGCAGCTTTCCTTTCCTATTCTTTTCCTTCTACTCCTTTCCTTTCCCTTCCCGTCCCTTCCTGCCCCTGCCCCTTGTTCATTATTCTATCCACTAACACTCCTGGGTTATATCTGAAGCATTATTAGTGAGATCCTGCTGTGATGCAGAGGCCAGGATCTGTTCTGCATTACACTTTAGCCTTGGCTTATAAGACTGGTAGGACTGATTTTTAATAGGAGTAATYGCTAAATTCTTCCTGCAAAAAAGTGAGTTTCAGTTTCTTTCAAGGAACTGCCAAACTCTAAGTGTAAATTTATCATTTTGGAGCTCCTTAAAATTTCCAAAAGCTGTTATATTCCTTTTTTTTTGATGAACATTTTTTTTGGTTTTATTTGTCCTTTCTTTTTGTACTTCTGGAATTAAGCTCAGATCACTGATAAATATTTTGGTTTACAATATACAGAGATATTTTCACATAGTATCAAAGGTGGATATTTGTTATGGTTCCTGATATTAAGAATTTCTTTTCAGTTGGTAGATTAGTTCAAAAGAAAAAAAAAATAAAAAGACAAAGAAAAGACCTAGACCAAAACACTTGAACACTTGAAAAGCTGCTATTGTAACATTGGGTCAAAAAATAACAATAGATAATGGAAATTTCATTGTCCATAAATTTTTATTCGTTTGTCAGTTTGTTTTTCTATCCTTATTCTTTAGTAAACTAGTATAATGATGTACTTTTCTCAGAGAGAAAGCCAGCAGACAAAAATTTTCAACTATATATACAGAGCAGTATAAACTTTTCCTTGTTTTACAAATAAAAAGTCTCCAAATCTGTTCCATATACCCCTGAGTTATAATGGTAATATTTTTGTTGGATTTCTCAATTACAATAATTGAAAGCTGTGCGAAATTATACCTAAGCAGATAACTCCCTTTTGATTACCCAGTCGCAGAGGTTGAGATTTGCTACTGAAGGAAAAGGTGTGAAAAAAAGCATGCTCAGGAATGTGCCCGAGACACACCTGTTCACATGGCTGGATACCTGTAAAATGTGGATTGCAACCAGAAACACCACTTTGCCCGTATGACACATCTCATTAGAAGGAATTTTATATACAACCGTGGAGGACAAGTGTATCAAGCCATTTGGAAGTCAATATAGCTTGAGGCTGTGACAATTCTGCACAGAAGCTGCTGTTACGTTTTTTTTTTTTTTTTTTTTTTTTGGGGGGGGGGAAGCTCTTGTGGAAAACGTAGACTGGAAAAAGGAGAGTTAGACAATGTGAAGAATATCATAGGAAGCAAGTCCAAGTTGTTTGATACAGTCACAGTTTCATAGACAGGAATAGCAGATTTAATTTGAATAACATGTGAGGATGGTTTAAAACTGGGAGAAAAATAAATTCCAAGAGGATATTTTACACAACTGCCTTCAAGTAAATAACTTGTAAA
The DNA here is from genome assembly GCF_003343005.1 of Rhea americana. Lineage (NCBI taxonomy): Eukaryota > Metazoa > Chordata > Aves > Rheiformes > Rheidae > Rhea > Rhea americana. Next base: position 7,136,061 of record NW_028186423.1, read on the forward strand.
AGATTCGGAAGTAATAGCGTTGATATCTTAGTAAAGATGAACTGATTGTACATTAAAGAATTTTCTCTCAAAAATGCAAGTGTAAATGCAAAAAATGCAACTTGATTTTACAGAATGTATTTCAGTGGAATCACAGAGTGATTTTTTCACTTATAATGATGTATTTTGAAGTACTTAAACAATCATACAGGTATACCTTAAATATATACAAAGTGTCACAAYGTGATTTTAATAAAAAATACTGAAGGCACACACTTAATGGATCTATCCATAGCAAATTGTATTGCAGATTCAAGCTGKTGGCCATACTTGGGCAAAAAGTAAGCATTAGTGTTCTAATCTTATTTAATTGGTAGCAAAACACCTGTAGACTTTAGCAGAGCAAAGATTTGGGCAATTTAACTTTACGATTTTGTTCCTTTTTTAARCTTTCACGTGAATAAATTTAACTATATTTGTCTTTTATCAAATCTACTACTACTGTTTCAAGGAGCATTTGGAATTAGATTGTGGAAATAGAAAACACATCTCAATAAAAATGAAGTAAACTTTTGTTGCAATCACATAATGAAATCCATCAACTTTAGATGTGTAACTCCAAAACAACAGTGATTTSATTACTAATATGATTAGATCAATTAACAGTCTACAGCTGTATTTTACTGGAGCCCAATTAACTCACTGGRATAAACAGTGAATTTTGGGGAGACTCAAAGACCTATATCATATAAGATTTCTGGAAAAAAAAAGATGGTGTAGCATAAAAATTGAATATTTTCACTAGAAATAAAGATATACCATGTCAGAATCTGTAGCATAATGCATAGTACAAGATTTAAGCATTTATTCAAATTCCTTATGGAATTTCTCAAATATTGAACTGATACTTCTGTTTACAACACTGCTGATTTCAAACAAATTGCAATTCATTTTTACTGGGTGTGTAAGTTTAAATCTATATCTGGACCTATTCAAATGTATTTCAAATRTTTTGTTTTTTGCAAAGTGAAATTAATTGGTGCATTCACTAACTTAAATTTTATTTATTGATTTTATTTCAATGTTGATAGGATAAGAGAGAGCATGCATGTTTTCCTCTGGTGATATGAGACTTCTATAAGTTTTCTTGATTTTTTTTCTCCCTCTATGTGCATAGTCATTTGCCTTTTTTCACAGTTACACTATAAGCATAGCATTCATCATGCTGGATACATGGATTTCCAGTGATTAAGACTTAAGGCGAAATGCTTCTGGTTAACTACAAAATGTTAACAGCTCATAAAATGAAGAATCTATTATAACAAAGGAGACTCTTCCTATTAATTGTAATTAGTTTTGGAACTCTGGAATGAATCAGGACTTAGCTAAGATGTATCTGTTACATATATTTTTTTAAATTCTCATTTATAGTCATATTCCTGGGAGAGAAGAGTGATTGGGTCATGTGGAAACCTCTGGTGGGCAGGTAGCTGCAACTGAATTTTTTCAGGATAAGACACTTCCACACTGCAGGAAGAGAAAGGAGAAAAAAGGTGAGAGTCACCAACTTGTAAAGACAGAGAGTAAGTCTGCATTGTTGAACAGGAAGTGTTCAGGGCCTTTTTTTAGTGTTTATTATGCCTAATGCTAAACATTTTGATTTTTTTTTCTGTATATTGTATTTAATTTTTCATTGATTACCTATAGTGCCTACACATTCACATGTAAAAAGAGGGGAAGAAAATTCATTCTCCTAGCGAAATACTGGGAAAACAGGGAAGAGGAGGTTCAAAAGGCTGCTGAGTGAGGAGTAAGAGGAAAAGACGGACAGCAARGTGTGAGCCTCTATACTACGCAAAGGCTAAGAAACTGCTGAGTAGAGCAAAGCACAGATAGCTGCTTTTCAGAGACAAGGGAAAGAACTTGGGACCGYACAGAGCTTGTGGCAAGTGGGAAAGTCAGAAAATTAGCAAAAACGGTGTCTGGAAGCTCAGTAAGGGACATTAGAGAGTTTAAGAAAGATCCATATATATAACCCTCTTTTCATTCTATTCTTTTGTCCTTAGTCCTTTGCRATTTTTTTATAGAGTTAAATATTACGTTCTTTAATTTTAATAAAAATTGGCACTTTAATTTAAAAATCCTTCAGCCTTCTTTGGGAAGAAGAATGGTCCAGGCATATCCACCTCAAAGCTGTAGTCAGTACACGGTCCGTAACAGGTCAATATTTCAGAACATAATTCTTTTAGCAATATTCATACTAAAAAGAGAAAATAAGTTATATTGTAGTGAGCAAAATCTCACTGAAAACCTGAAATTCAAATTCAGTGGAAACAATCTCTTCCAGACAACCATTAACTCTCATATTCATGATTCATTATAGCAAATGAGAGGYAAATTGGGCATTTAAGAACTGAGATTGTTAGACAGGATAATCAGGAAACAACAACATGAAACTTCACAGAAAGAAGGCAGAAGCTTAAGTTTATCGTGCACATAGCTAAAAAGGGAAATACACAGTATATAACATCTTCTATTTAGATAATATTATAGTTTTATAGTTAGCAGGAAATATGTGGATAAATGGTTTAACAGTTAGGAGAGTCACATCCTTTGCTACAGGATGGGAGGAGGAACCAAAAAGCTCTCTTAAATATTGCTTATAACACTAGAGAAGAAGAATTAAAAAAAAATAAATAAAGATCACAGAAAAGAAAGGTTTACATTTTAAAGTTACAAGTTTACATTTTACAGTTGTCATAAACACCCTGGGAATCTGCCAATGACTCTGAGATGGTATCTTGGTGACTTGAACATTAATATCCAGACTCTTAAAGAAGTTTACAGCAAGATGCTGACTCTTGAAGACCTGGTTGATTCCAAACASAAAATAAAATGGAATTGGTGTCAATTTGTAAGATTATAGTGAATAATGTTAATATGAGTGACAATATCTTAAGATTTAGAAGTAACATGAACTTGGAAAAAATTCCAACATTTTGAAAGCCTTGTCTTTGCGACGTATRTTCTTATCAGATATTGACAAAAATGGTCATTTTTAATGCATAAACCCTGATGGGTTTCCCTTGTGATTGCTGCAAGATTTTTATATTCTTTCTCTCCTCCTCCTTCCCCCCCCCATCCTCAGCAATTATCCTTGCTGGAAACATAATGTCTTGATAGAAGATTGCACCTTCTTAGACAYAAAACTATTCACCGTATTTATGGAACTGCTTGCTTAAAAATTGTAATGTTGCTTTTAACAAGTAATAAAGATGCATTAGTGGAAAATTACATTCATACTTTTTTTATTATTATTTCAGTCCTTTCTGTTTGTTATTAAGTCCTTATCAATTTCCAGCTTGTTGACAGGCACATAGAAAAATATCAGTTGTTATAAGATTAGCTGAATCACTGAATCCTACCTGTTTGCAATAGCAAAATGCTTATAAAGCTGCTTTCGGTTAAATTGAAACTTTAAAAATATATTTTGCCTGGAGAGGGCAATTTTTGGCTTGCCTGTGTGAGTAACATACAGCAAATTTTAAAAGACATGTAACTCAGTGTCATCCTCACTGATTGCTTTTCCYGATTTACCATTCACTTGTCTCCTGTTTATTATTAGTCGTTATTAGTGAGTGTTCTCTTGTATAACAACGAATCTAAGAGCTAACTCTTTTCAAGTATAATTCAGCAATGTAAGATGCTTTCCAAAGACTTAGCAGTTTTGCATATTGATGTTTTTCCTTGCAGACCCCTAAGGGAGTCATTTCTCAATAGTAACAGCAGACCCTACAGTATAGTGCTTGACTTATTTTTCTATCAACTGTTGTTCTATGCCTGCATAGTCTTTTCTATTTGTTGTTGTCTCGAGGATACGGCACTGACCCTGCCTGCTCAATGCGCAGGGACTCATGCCTGCAAGCAATAAGACTTATCCCTGTGCCTTTAGTTGTCATATCAGCAGCTTCATCTGCAGAAATACATTTTGACTGAGTGAGCCTGAGGTAGACAATGCTTAWTTCTCCATTACAAAATCTTCCAGGAATAGAAGAGAGATTCAGCTGGAGGCAACMATCCTGTCAGCACCCTATTATCCTAACACACCGTTTACTCTATCACTGGTCTTTAGCTAGCCTTATTCAGTCTGATAATCACGTTAGAGCCTTTCCCTGTATCCTGTACACCAGTTCACTGCATATTTTTATTCAACTGCTATTATGAGACTCCAGGTAGTTGTTTCTTTGTTGTACGAGTCTATTGTCTACTTCTGTCCAAATGGAGTTCAGAAGATTTCCACCATTTAAATGAGCTGTCACAAACTTAAAACATAAGTCAGTTTTAAACTGAAAGCAAAATGAAATAAAATGAATCAAAGGAGAAATATTTGTTGACTATATCTATATATACATATACACACGTATATAGTCCCTGCGTTTTATTTTTTCAGAACTAACAAATAGGTCCATATTTCACATTGACACACAATACAGTTCCATACAATGGATATCTCTGTGTGGAATCACAAAGATCACATATCATTTATTGTGCTTCTTGCCACTCTTTTGAACCCCCGAATCTTCCAGCACCTTATAACAAACTTAAGACATGAAATAAAAATAATAATAATAAAAAAATATAGCCAAAGCATCAATATTGAAATCAAAGAAATAAGAAGAGACCAATGGCATAAACAATCTGCAATTTTTTAAACATACTTACAAGTTTACAAAGCTGTTTGAAGGGTTTTAAAAGAGTATTTGTTATGAAAATCTACTTTTTTACACTCCAGCATGATTTTGACTGCATCAGCTGAAGCCAAAGACGTGATAAAGCTTTGCAAAGCACACTTGGATTCTCAAAGGACCAAAATACTGAGTCATTAACTCAAATATAAATCCYGTAAAATTTTGGAGCTTAAGAGTGTTTTGAAAATTTCAGATTTCAGTTTGTAGTGTTGTCACACCTTTAAAGTTCCAATTTGTTCTTCTTAAATTCAAAGAGTTTATCTAATAATGTCCTGAAGTTACTATGTTATTAATCTCTCTTTTTCCTTTTTTCAATCCTTTTTTTCAAAATGTTATATGATATGCTGTTGCTCTGTCTAACAGGAGACAGGTTTTCAGACCATGATTTATTTAAAAAAATACAGGGAATTAAAGATTATTTCAGAGGGCTAACAATTTGAAAATAATTGACAGAAGGAAAAAAACTCTCATGTCATTCTCATGACTGCTGTTAGTTATTGAGGAGAAATTGTTCATCTAATTTAGATATATAGAGTTGGTCTCCAGTCTCTGCAGCTTTGAAATGACCTTTTAATTTATCATGTGATTAGCACCACTTTAACATCTTAGAAAAAATGTCAATATGAAGCTTTGGATTCACCCCAGCCTCGCTCTATCAATGTTCTTATACCATCAAGGGTTAATGGCTACGCCTGCACACAGTGTTTTGAGGAATGCGCTGACAGTAGCCTCATGAATAGTTTGTGTGCTTTTATTCAGAAAGCCAACAAATCTGTAAATAAGCTCTGTTAACAAGGTCTGCRCATGATGAGAGTCATTCTTCAGAGCAGGTAGGTTTCTGTATGCCCAGGCCTAGGGCGATGCTAGTAAGGAATTTCGTGCACGCTGACATGTCAAGACAAGCTTTCGTAGGCAGGTCATGGGGTGGATTGTGGTAGAACAGACGTCAGGCGCTTTAGTTTYAGGAGGTCATCAGGAATGAAATATTTCTAGTTCCATGTGCTATTGATGACCTCGTTCTTCAGTCTTCAAATTTCAAAGAACTGAGCTCCCTAGGGATCAGTTTCTGTGAAGTCAAGTCTTCCGGGCACTCCAGTCACTCCAGTGCCTTTTTTTTTTCCTCCCTCTCTGTAGTTAAAGGTTTTCCGTGCAATAATGATCAGTGACGAGCAAATATCACTGTATGATTCGATATATTTCAAGATGAACTAGTGAAAAATATTTATGTAGGCTAAAGTACCAAACAATGATGGGGAGGGGAGGAAGTACTCCTATAAAGGAAAATACAATCACTGTGAAGCGTTGTTAAGAAGCAACATAGAACAGATCTGTGTTCATTTAAAAAAGGCAGGTGATTGATTTACTTGAATCCTTCAAGATTAAGTAATACTGTGCAGTGAGACTTTGCCCATTGGAGTGGAAGAGCAGAATACTGACAGGTATGCTGGTTCTGAAAGTGAAACAATTTTGATGCCTTCAGTGCTGAAACACAGCCATGATGATAATTTAATTTCTTGTTCAAGGTCTTCCAGCAGACAGGCAATATTTTTCTGCCACCATCATAACTCTCATRGTTGGTTAGTTGAAAAGGGAGGCTTGATACCAAAGTTTCCCACAGGGAAAAGTCATTGTACAGAATTTCAGAAATAATATGAATCTATTCTTACCTCCATACATGTACATAAGAATGTTAGATCTTTACAAAAAAGAGAAACAGATTTTTTATATTGTTTTTTTCTGTATCTCAGACTTTGTACATTGCAGAATGAAAGCATATTGAAGAATCAGCATGTGCTGAAGCTGGACAGAAAGCATCAAGAGCATGGCAAAAATACACATATAAAAATTTTGCGAAAAGACTGAGTGTTTTCCTTACAAATGCACAGGGAAGCACAATTTTTTTTTTTTTTTTTTTAGAAATGATAATTGTGATTTGTCATTTTAACACAAACAGTGCAAATTGAGGGGGAGGGAGCCCATTTGGGTGGGAAAGGTGATCGACAACTAAACTTCATGCTCTACTAGCTAATATAGAAAAGATCTGGGACCTGGAGTCTGTAAGTCAAGGATTTGGGGGCAGATCCCACTGAAMCTGAGGGTCTGAGAACTAAATGCCAAAGAGACATGTTTGAAAGGTTTTTTATTTTATTATTATTKTTTTTCAAATGTGCTCAGGATTGTTTTTTGACACTGAAGATATCAGGCACAGAATGACATATTTCCACACCAATATATTTTCAGTTTCTGAACTAGGATGGTTATTTGCAAGCTATCTATTATTGAATGTTTCCTGACCCAAGCAAACTTCTTTGTTTAGTCCAAAAATTTGCTTGGTCCAGAAATTCTTTGGGACAGTGCTAGCTGGCTTGCACCAAAATCATATCACAGACCATTCCAATAATTTAAGTATATAGAAAATTAAATTCTGATGCCTARGTGAGTTTCTAGCACTATTTAATTTATGAAGCAGTTATAGCTTCTCTGACTTGATAGGTTTACTGATGTTCACTGACTTAAAGTAAAAAATATGCAGCATTACACTCCCAATGCCAGTTTCCAAAGAGTTCACAACATGGGAAAAAACTTCTAATAGCTAAAACATTGAAAGCCTTCTGTACCTCAAGAGATCATAGTAAAAAATCAAGTAAAAACAAAATAAATGTTTGCTTTATTGAACAAACAAAATTGATATTCTTTTCCTGTTAATTTTGTCATTGCTGTTTCCTTTTTCTCTCTCTCGTATTTGTGTGTGGAATTTCATTTTTAACTATAAACTTGRTTTATCTACTTCCACCTCAAATTTTTGCACCTCACATTTTGGGGTTATACTGTTACTTTTCATTATCTCTTTCCTCAGTGCAATTTCTTCACAGTCCAATTTCTTATTATTCTCTTTGAATCATCTAGCTATTTCCTTGTTTTTACAACAGTTTCACTTCATGGATGCTTCTTCTCATTGATTTTTGCAGTTTATTTCACTTGTTTTCTAAAATGTTGTATCTGTTCATCATTCTGTGTGGTTTTTATCAAACAATTTAAATACAAAATTATATATTCAATATATTACATTTTTACTTCTTGAAAATCTGAAAGATAAAACAGAATTATTAATAGTTAAAAATCTGTAACCTTTAAAAATAAACTAAATACTCTAAACTTTTTTTTCTGAAAGATTCATTTATCAGAATCTGAATCTAAGAAGTTATCAGAAGACTGTCTTTTGAAGCCAACTTTTCACTACCAAATCATTTTCCCAAAATAATCATTCTTTTTAGTAAATACTTTCACAGGTATTCCCAATTACACATACAGACTGCCTTTTAAAAATTGTATACCTATCCTGCTGCTTGGCTACTTGTTACTGAGACTGTTTCAGTAACACTCCTAATGTAGCTACTGAAGAGAGCCAAGTAYCTTTAACAGCATTCAGAGGATGAGACAGAGAATTTTAATGAGGAACCTGCTTTAGAATAATGATCCTTAAAAAGACTTCAGCTGAATCATAACACCTTTGTTCAAACATGTTTTGTCAGTGAACTGTGTCTGAACTTGAGCTTCGCTCCAAGTTTCACAGTTGGTGCTTMCATCCAGTCAGTGTTCAGAACTGTCTTTCAAGATTGGCCAAGAACCTACTCTTTGGCAAAATAACCAAAGAGTAAATGCACCTTCCAGAAGCGGAATACTTAGATTGCCATCTCACATAGGGGTGGCTGCTCACAAAGGTATGGTCTATCCTAGATGAAAGAGCTTCATCCTTTCTTTTGAAGCCAGTCTCATGCAGATAGAAAAACAAACACTAAGGTTGAACTGTGATCAAATAAAAGGAATCTCGTGTGATCACTCAGATGCAACATAAGGCTCATGAAACCTCTGAACCACTAACTGGCAGACACTTGAAGAATATACCACAAAGTGACAATCCTATACTTTTCCTATTTCATGTATTTTCCCCATAGTGTCAGTTGCTGACCACTGCCATAGGAAGAACACTGGACTGCTGGTYTGACCCAAGGTACAGTTTCCAAATTAGGATAACTTCTAAGCCATTTATCTGACAGAATAGAAAGCTGTGGTTCCTATGCTCCCTGACATCTCCTGTTTATATCCAATGGTAGTCTGACTGTAAAATGTCCATCTATTTCTCAAGACTGGAGTAATATTAACTGGACACCTAGAGACATCTGTATTTTAAAACATTTCCTATTGATCTGAGATACATTCTAGAATTAGTTTGAGTTTCAGAGGAGAGGGACTAAATCATTACACGAAAACACCTCCCCCACTCCTTGCATTTTTTCAATCTATAGTTTTAGCTAAAGTTTTAATCCACATGTACATTTTGGCTCAAACTTTTGCACAATTCTAGAGAAACTCTCATTTCCCCAAGAGAGAAACTCAAGTGTACATTGTTCTATTGGCAATGCGGACATAACAGGTTTAAACTACTTGATATTAAGAATTCAATACATAAGCAGTCATAAACATAGAAGTATTTTATAGTCCCATTCTGTATGAATTGGACACATTTTTCTCAGACAAATATACAGCATACATGAGCATTTTGATGCAAACTGCACGCAAGGGTTAGAGATGAGAAACTGGCTGTTGATACTCCAGAGGAATGTTCTGTCTTTAGATGCACGCAGAAAATGTTACATCCCAAATCTTAGTATGGGTGGAAGAAAACATACCTTATATGCAAGCCAAGAGCTTAATGTTAGTATAAGTCCTAACTGTCTAAACAAAATGCAACAAACAATTATTGTTATTGATACAGTTACAATGATAGTCCAATTATCTAATTATTTCAGAAAAGCCTAATTAATTACACAGTGTTGTACATAAACTTTCTAGTACCATTTTCTTCAGTGTTATGTATTTTGTACCCTTTCAATTCTCCTCCGGGCCCTAAGGTTGACAAATTCTATCTTACTTATTATACAGATAGTTAATTAGTTATCTGAACTGGAATCCAAGATTCAATATGATATTAATTTTGAGATGTTAGGCTATATTTTACCAGTTAATTAGAAAGACCTATAGATTTTGCTTGATAACTCAAAAAATAGGAAACAAAAATATAGTTGCCTAGTCTGGTTTGGTTGTTCTTATTTCATGGTATTATACAGTTAAAGAATTGTGAGTTCAGCCAATACAAAAGTGAGGTAGAAAAATCATGGCTTAGTTAAATCATTGCTGTTAAATGAACTTTTCAGGATACCAGTCCAGGGTATAATCCATTCTATTAGGTAAAATAACAGCTACTCTAATTATGGGGGGGAGGGGAAGCAATTCTGATGAGAAGGTTACATTAATATATAAGGAAGTGATAATATAGTTCAAGAGAGTTAGATGATGACTTTTTYCCCCTTACGATTCTGCTCATACTGTTGCAAAATTCATCTAAACAGAGCTCTGGTGCTTTATTTYGTTTATTACCTGTTGCTTCTATCTAGCCAAAGGTTATACTCACAGGTCTATAGATGCTCCTTCTTCAAGCAACATTGAACAGTGCCTTAAAAATCCTAGTTTTGTCTTACATTTTGCAGGACATTGAGACACAGTTACCTTTGTAGCCAGRATGTTTATAACAGACAAGTTTGTTTTGTGTCAACTGTTTGGCTATTATAGTTAATAAATTATGAGATAACTCTTTGATTCAGATGGTTCTTCATTAAGGCAAAAAAGTTCTAAATTGGGAGAGGATTATATGCTAGCATTGGACATGGAAATTGATTCAGATTCACTGAGAAGCAGCAGATGTAGTGTTTTGTTCAGGATAAACAATGGAGCAATGGAGGCAAGTGAGATTAAAGCTAGGAAGTAAACCATAACATCCATATTGCTTATGTCTCTTGTCAAGACTGCTAGTGTGAATTTATTTTCTTCACAACGGAGTTACTTAAAAGAAAGTTTWAAAAGGTTTTAAATGCAAAAGTATCACATCCAATTTCACAGTTCAGTATTAATTAACAAGGGCTGGGCTTTTTGTTTGTTTGTTTGTTTTCCCCAGTGATGGTGTGTGCTTTCTTAAAAGGGAAAGAACTCAACTGGAGAGGATAATCTAGTAGGCTTGCCTCTTCATTGCTTCTTTTAGATTAAACGTATATGGCATAGGAAGGGAAGGGAAGGGAAGGGAAGGGAAGGGAAGGGAAGGGAAGGGAAGGGAGGGGAAGAGTTTAGTCACCACTGATAATAGTTTGCTGCACTTCTGTGGTATATTTTGCTTGAATGAGTCATAAGCATCATATAAACATAGAATCATATAGATTGGAAGGGTCATTTAGTCCAGCCTCCTGCTCAGGTCACATCCATTTGAAGCAGGTTGCTTTGAATATTTTGAATATCTCCAGTGATGCCAAGGATGGTCATTACTGGGCAACCTGTTCCAGTGTTCAACTGCCTTTATGGTAAAAATTCCTCTGTACTGAGTTTGGATTTCCTGTGTTGCACCTCATCTTCATTACCTCTCATCCTCCACTGCAGATCTCCGAAAGAGTTTGACTCTGTCTTCTTTACACTCCCCCATCTGAAAGTTGGAAATAACAGCATCTGGGTTCCTAACACAAAAAGAAAAATAAATCTAATCTGCTTTTTCCTTAGATCTCAAACTAAGGAAAAATGGCCAAACTCCAGAAATGATCTGATGATAACTCTACATTTGTCAAAACAAGTAAGAAAAAGATTTAAAAATTTAAGRCGTAATTATCAAATGTCCAGTTCTTTTCTTTTTCCCTTTTTATTTTCAAGATAACTGCCTAATAGTTTTTTTTTCATTTTTTTTTTTAATTAAGGTCTGATTATTTCTCTTTGCCTAGTGGAAAAATTATGACAGTTTATTTAGTCAGTGATGGCAACAAAGAGAGTCTTCTGAAAATGCAAAAAAAACCCTATTTAAATATATATATTTAAATATACTGCTATAAAAGTCCACTAATAGCATTGATATAGACCATTTCATTTATTTTTCTAAGAAACATACAGTAGATAAACATGGCAGGTAAAGTTTAAAGCCTAAAATTTAAAGATTCTTTAAAGATRGAATTCTCCCAAAGTCTTACACCTATTTAGTATAGTTCAGGAGGAATGTAATTGTGTCAGGTRTGAGATAATGCCAGCTAAACAATGTAAAATGTTACCATTGAAGGGCAATTCTAGCCCTTAAGTAAAATTTCATAGAGAGCATCTGGAGAACCCTCTTCTCCTATCYTCTTCCAAAAGAATCAGTGCTTTGGGACAAAGTCAGATAGGGATTAACTCTGTTATTTATCTGCGGAAAAGGCCCACGGGAAGCAGAAACTCTCCAGTACTTGGTGATTCTTGCTGCAGTACAAGTTATAGCCTAGTGCTTGGTAAAACTCTTGTAAGGATTGGCTTTTTGCCAGATTGGCAAGTATGACTAATAAAGTACATTTACACATACTTAGCCTACAGGGATTTAAGGATTAATCCCTTATAAAGATATCTGGTCCCCATGTGAAAAGAAAATGATTCTAGCAGGACCAGATGATTTGCCCTAAAGGTAAAAAAGAGATTCCAACTAWAAAGAGATTTGTGAGGAAAGACAACAAATTTCTATCCAATACAGTCRTGTCAAAATAGGATGATATGGAAGATACTTAAAGCGCCTTAGTCTCTGAAAGCTTGTTTGTGTGTTTGTTTGTTTTTACTAGTATATGATTTGGAATAATAATGTGTATTTTGTAGTCCTAAAACTACTTCTTGATACATATTAACAGAAATAATATAAAATTAGTGTTCAAGATAGTGCTTGAAAGAGTTAATTATATATAAATATTTTTTATTGGCCATTCAAACATAAAAGTGTGAGAATATCTTTTCTCTTAAGTAATAAGAAGTAACTAAAATATTTGGGGCATACTTAAAATTAACAATGACAGCTGAAAGATGGCCCTTGGATCCATTTCCAAGAGTCACATTAGAGTTACATTCTAATAGTGTATTAGAACATACTGTACAAATGCTGTAACCATGGACCTCAAATACTTTACAAACACTCATCAATAGCCTAAGAAGAGTTTCCGGGTATCAGGGAAAGAGAGAGGGAATAAATTCCTAGAAAGATTAAGTCATTTTTTCAAGACTTGACAATGGATTAGAACTGTAATGTGTTGCAAGGTCTGATATAGTAACGTAACAGCAGAAGCATTTGGAAAAGTTCTGTTCTTTGGGGTTATGGGTGCTCATAACTGACAAATGAACACCTGTCTTTGCCTGAGAACATCTGAAATGCAGAAAACAGGCTTTGGAGCATTTAACCCCCCTAAAAAGATTGATTTATCAGATGTGATATAAGCTTGACTAACTCTACTGACTCCTGTGGTGCAGTGTCAGCCTTGTTTCTTATAGAGTATTTCAGTGTTTAGGATACTTACCCAGGCAGTAAATAAAATGTATGCATTCCTGGCTTCTCTCACTCTGAACTGATTTGAAATAACAATTTCATTTTCCCCTAGATGTACCCAAATACTAAGCTACTGAGTGTTATAAGAGAACACACACTATATCACTGACCTAGATTGTGAATGACTGTGCAAACACTGCAAACTCAGAACAAAATGAGTCACTGCTGAAATCAGGCTCACTTACAGCTTGAATCAGATGCTCCTTGAGGGCATCCTCAGGGAGGATGGCAGCTCCRGCTCCATCCTTGCACTTTTTTAATCAATGACCCTCTAAGAAGTGTAAACAGTCCAAGAAATAAAGCTTTAAGACTGACCACTAAGAGGCAGAATGACTTAAATCTAAAAGCCTTCTCTACTGGATCCATAGATTTTGCACATCTTGAATGTCCAACAGCTCGATATGAACATGAAGGGAAAATAAATAACACTATTTACAGAAAATAATATAAATACTTTGTAAGTCAGGAAATCTTGTTTGGATCTTGTATAAACCCTGATTCAGCAAGGTAATTATCAGTCTGCCTAGTTTATGCATGTTACTGCCATTCATGAAAGTATTCATTTGTTTCAAAGTAGGCTCATGTAAGGCTCTAATTGAATCAAGTCTTCAGTTGACTTACTTTCTTATGTCTGTGTGTTTCAATTAACTAAGTACTACTTTTCTGGCTCTTCATCAATAGAAGCTTTTATAAGATCTTTATTTCCTTCTAATTGCCAAACGTGTTCTTGGCTGTTTTCTCTCATACTGATTTATTTATTTATTTATTTTAAAAAAAGGTCATCAGATAAGCTAATAATCTTCATTAATTTCATCTTTTTTTCCATTTAACTGAGCAAATCTCACCTTATTATTTCCACCCAGTATCTGTTGTAGCCCACCTGATTTTCTCTAACCCTCTGGCTACATTAATTCACTCACTATTTTGGCTGCTTTTCTCCCTCTGAGGTTTCAACTTACTTCTTCAGTAGTAGTCTTTTTTCTCCTCTTGCATTATTACTTGTTTGTAATCCTTAATTGCTCAATTGTACATTTTGAATTCGTGCTATAAGTTCACATTTTGAATGAGTCTATCTGGTCCTAAACGAGGACCTGAAAAAGATAATAGACGTTCACCTGTTAGGTGAAACCAGCTTCACATGGGAAGTTTAAGGAAAGGAGAAAATAACAGTGAGGGCAAACTTTTCCTTAAAACTACCAGGCTCCAAATTAAAAAATATATATCTATATATATTTTAATATATATAGATATACATATGCACAATTTCTGACTCAGCAGACCTTGATGCTTCTTTAGCCAGATACTTCATATTTTGCATGCATGGCCTTGCAGCCCGGGATACAGACGTAAGACCTGCACTTTACCTAACACTAATTGTTGTCATTTACCCTAAGTGTAGTTTTTTGGGGTTTTTTTTCCCCTCCATTTGTTATAGAGTTTAGACAGTTAGCTTAGAAGTAAAGCTTACATTATAAATTTCTGAATTAAGAATGAATTTCACCACAGTATTACTGCATTTTTAGTCACATCACTTTCCATCCCAGATCTTCTTTCTACAAAGAGCTGTTCCCTTCAAAGTTATTACAAAAAAAAAAAAAAAAAAAAAAAAAANAACAACACATAACTGTCCCTGAACTGCTCTTACCATTTTGGATTCATAGGTATACAGAGCTTTAAGTAAAGGGGGCTGGGGTGTGAGTAAACTCTGAAGAGTCAGATCATCATCTGCTAGGCTATCCACAAGCACCTTCAGGTAGCCACTATTGGAGAGATACAATAGCCACTGCTGCTGCTTGTCCACTGAAACAATACGATCAAGCAAAGCCAATGCCAGCATCTGTTACAGGATGAAAAAAAAAAAAAAAAAAAATCTCAAAAAGCAGAATTTAAATAGAACACGTTCCATTTTTATTTGTTTCACATTAGGCTACACTGATTCTGAACTTAATAAGACACTTATTCCAAGAGATCAGTTCTCCCAAATCCCTGATCCAAGTGTGTACTTAAATCAATTTAAGGTATATACCTTGGCATACACAACACCCCCCCCACAAAACCCGCATTTCTTGCGTGTCACATAGAGGAAACCAAGGGCTCCTAGCCAAAATGGAAAACAAAATATCAAAGGTTGTTAGGATAAGCCACGACACTGTGCATACCTTAATATGAATTAATAGGTAGGTAAAAGTATGCTCTTGAAAATTTCCACTGATTAGTTCCATTTTCTAATTTCTAGTATTGACCACTTCCTCAACTTTCTATTCTGTGTTAAGTTGTAYACTGGAAGGAATGGTAGACATCCCAGCACTAAGTTCAGACTTTATTCAAGTTAATGTCTCAAGCAATCAGAAATAGTCTCTAAAAACCTAGGGGAAAAAAAAGAGTTTAAATATAATTGTTTAGCTACCAGTTTTGGTTGAGTTAAAATTATGCTGTGGAATCTATGCAAGTGAGATAAWGAAATACAGTAAGAATAAAATGCTCTGGGGCATATACTTAGGGGAAAAATGCCAGCAGAAAATCCTTGACAGAAAAGCTGTGTTTTTCTCAGCTTTCAATAATGTTTTTTCACTCTATCTTTTTTCTCTTTACCCAGTGACAATGATAACATTTCTGCCAAATCCATCTACTGCCTCTTTGGATTGTAATTTTTGTCATTAGATAACTCATTTCAAAATCATCTACATATATCTGATAATTTCAGTATCAGGAAAAGATATGATGTGAAAATATCACAGAACCTTAGGACTCTTAGCAGGTCTCTTAGTAGTAGGGGTCTACTTTGTGGTCCTAAACCTCCAAAGAGATAAATAGAAATATTGTTATATCAAGACATGTGATTCTTCTATTTTAAATAGTTTTTCATTAAAAAAATCCACTTAATTGAGGTATTTTCTACCTCTACACTTTACACACACTTTACACTGAGATATTTTCAGAATTCCATGGAAATAACTGAATTGACATAAATATGTAAGGACAATAGCATAAATCCAATTAGTCCATAGTGTTTTACAAATAAGAAAACACTCCAGGATAAACCATGTTTCTGGGCCATTTACATGTCCCTGAATCTGCAGTTTTAATTTCTTTCTTTTAAGATTTCATGAAGAAGCCTCTACAAGCAGATGTGAGAATAGAAGCTGGGAGATCAGGGCCTATAATCAAAACATGCWCATAAATACCCACCCAAAATGAAAATACTTCATTCTGATCAGGGCTTATGTTTATGAGTTTAAGGACATCATGAAGGAGGCAAACAGAGCTTCCAGGCCACACATCCCAGTAGATACTGAATGTTAAAATGATAATGAGAAAAAAAAATTGCTGGGAGGTTTCTGGGTTAAGTGAACACTGAACAAACAGAGCATCCACTCTTATTTCTCTTTGGTTCAGGGAAACAAGTTTCAAAGTTTTTCTTCCCCCCCCCCCCCTTTTTTTTTTTTTTTTTTTTTTTTTTTTTAATGGGAAGCCACTCAGGTAAAAGAAAAAAAATGGAGAAAGGGAGAAGGGAAGGCAAAAATCACAAAGTGAGATACATGTTTTGAGTTCATTATTTCTGTATTTCATCAGTTATTCTTGGATTTTGTGGCTATGTCATAAATCGTGGTGTTAGTCAGTCCAAATGAAGATTAGAAAGCCTAGAGCACAGTAATTTTTATAAAACATTTAACCAAAGCCTTCCCATTTTGCTTATGTTAAGTTGGAATGCAATTCATTTTCTCTGTTGCTAAAAGTAAATTCACTTCCTTGTCCTCAATGGAAATACTTCTGTGAATTTTGTGAATACAATAACATGAGTTCACTGGACGGGATTTGGGCCACTAGATGCCCCATTAGTTTGTTACTAGATGCTACTACACAATATTGTAAGATTTATGAAGGGGCTGTATTTAAAGGAAATGTAAAAGTTGTTTTATATCTCAGGCCTATTTCTGCCCAAATCCTTTTTATTAWTATTTATAAGATAACAAAATATTATTTAAATAACTTATTTTACACTGAAATAAGATGGGAGACGCCTCCAGTCTCCTTACTAGTGTATTTCCTGAAAGGGAACAAAATTATCTATTTCTCTCTTCCTTCTTTAATTCTGTGAAATTCTTTGCTTTATATTCCCAAGGGAAAATAAATCTTTCAGAAATGATTAACAAACACTATTGTTTTCAGAAGCCCACATTATTTCTGATTTTGAAGCATATGTGTCACATTTTGATGCATCTTGTCAGATTTAATCAGTCAAATTGATGCATGTGAGACAAGWTCCAATTTCACATGATCAGAACTACTTCTTTTGACATACCAGCATGTGACACTTAAGGTCAAATTAAAAATAACAAACAAATACTTTGCAATGTATAAAAAGATTTTAAGAAAAAAACATGAACTAACTTTTTAAAGCCAGCATAACTGGCATTTGTATTCAGACGTGAAACACTGCTGTATTTTAACTATTTGCAGTAGTATGGTGGCCAAATTAGCTGTTTTTAGACGCATACCTGGTAGCGTAAGCCAACACAGAGCTGAAACCTCAAGGCTCCTAGCATACTGGTTTTGGGTTGTTACTTCAACTGTAAAGACTGAGGAGCARCCTGAGAGGGCAAATGAGAAAATGTTTGTCTTCTGTGTGTGAGGTTTGAGGAGAGCTCTGTGTTGACTTACACTACCGGGTATGCCTCTAAAAACAGCTAATTTGGCCACCATAGTAATGAATCTTGTAGGAAATGCTCTTGTTATGCCAAAAACATCCTCTATCCTTACATATAATTTTTATGAAAAGGGGATTGAATGAAAGATGTAGAATTSATTTATTCCCATAAAAAAATAAAGTAACAAAACAGAACAAAATCTATGGAATACTTTTTACCACATTTGATTTTAGTGCTATCTATTAATAAGCACTAATTAAGCCTGCAAAATAAATTGGCAGATAAAATTGGTTTATAACTTCACTTAGGCGAGGCTGGAAGCAATATAGAATTTTTTATGTGTTCCTCCACTAGGAGAGTGAGAAAATAACGTAAAATGTAGGACTTTGTGATTTGATTTTCCCACTGTCATCTCTCGTAAGCAGATGATGTTAGTAACTTCAAAGTTCTTTTGGATACAGCATTAGAATATTAAAAGATAACAGAAATGTTGAATAAGAAAAAAATCTTTTAAAACTCTAGCATGACTACCTAGAAAACTAAAGTGAGGTGGAGAAGGGGAAATATACATTGTTCTTTACATATTACAGAAGTCTACTCAGTGTGAGCCTCAGGATAAATTTGTTTTCAAATACAGCTGAGGATTTTTTTTTTTTTTTTTGGTATTAATTTACCTATTTGGTACTTGATTTATGGCAAACAAATTAACACACTTTTGAGGAGCTGAAATTGAAGAAAACAAAACAAAACAAAAATCTGCTGGGGTACAACAGATTTTAAAGGTGTATTTGTTCCATGCATATGTGAATTCACATGAATTCAGGTGARGAATTTCCTCTGAATGAATTTGCAGTTATTAACTTCCATCTGCTGCATTGCAGATCTGCTGTTTCACACTCAGGTGTGACRTACTGAACTAACGGGCTGTTTGCCTTAAAACGGTTCCACACAGCTCGGTGTCTCCAGTCTCCGTTGATGTATTTCTATGCAGTTCTGCCTCAGACGGAGCTAGAGGGAGGACCAGGACTGACCCCACACTCTGCGGAGCAACCTGAGCGCTTGTTTTAATTGAAATAATCCTCGTTGAAAGTCTGAGCTATCCCATCTTTTGCATATTTAGACCATGACAGAAAAGTAGATACAAGGAAATAAGGAATTTACCAAGGAGAAAGGAGTCCATGCCTAGAATAACACCAAACTTGTTTTCTCTGTTTGTTTGCTGTTTTCAGTTCTGAAACTGATAATTTGAACAAGCGACATACTGTAGATCCTTAGAGGAGCGCTACATAAGGAGGGACAGCTACAGTTATTTGTTAACTTATGACATGAGAAATACGTATGCAGGAATAACTGGTGACTATTTCCTTTCCCACTGGCCAACGTTTTGCCCTTGGAAAATGAAAAAGATACAAAACGATCATCTAGTGAAAGCTGCACATCTRTAAGGATGAGCATTACTCTGAGGAAGATAAAGCTCAAGTTCAAACACCTGTATAAATCCACGCTGAACAAGTAATGGATACTTATCTCTGGAAAGAGCGAACAAATTACAGAAGTCACCCACTTCCTTTAGAATTAGCAACATTAGTTGCACAACTCACAATCTGTCCTACAGGTCTGGGCTAAACATGTCAATGTTATGAGGATTTAGTTAATAATATGAAGTAYAAACATTCCTTTTATAAAAATATACAAATTGTAAAATATCAAACATATATTAAACATTCTTGATGTGAAACAAATATGAAATTATTATTTTATTAAATAMATTAAATAATATCAGTCACCACATTAAACAGTATCAGTTTACTCAGTGTAGAATGCATTGGGATACTGAACTTTATATTTAGCAAGATAACACAATAATCTCTGTTTTGAAAATGAATGGATAAAAATAAAATCCTGCAATAACTATGTAAGTATGTAGGTATGCATCTGAACATTCCAGCTGAAGGTACTAGAAATAATTTTATGGCGCAGTCCAGTCTAGTCAGGGCTACATTACTACTAGCCTCTAGGTTGTGATAGCAAAACCATAATGAAATTATTATCAATGATTATTCACAAATAGTAAAATAAATAAATACATAAGTACAYGCATACATAAAATACATAAATACAATATTCTTTATTCTTCTCAAATACTATTTTTAAAAGGTAATTAACATTTTATTAATGCTTTACTTACAAAATATAATCCTGAAATAATAAGTAAAAGGTAAATTGTAGTGTTTCCAGGCTGCTAAAGGATAAACAAGGCAGACTGATGTATTGCCTCCTAGATATTTATATGTCACAAGGAGATACATGAGTTTATAGACTGAGAGACAGAGATTTTCATATTTACAGAATATAGGAAAGTAATACTGTGATTTGTACTTCTGGAATAATTAAATCTGCTTCTGTTAAAGGGTGGTTGAGGTTATGAGGTTTGATTTTTATATCCTGCTAGCTGAAGTCACTTCTGCAACGTGATGACAATGTTTTTACCAATGTAGTCTGAAACAAATTGAGGTCAGTGTATATTTTCTCACAGCCTTGCTCTCAGATTTCTTCCATGAACTGCAGAAGGTTTCAATTTACTAAAGCACTGAAGTAGGTAAGAYCCAATCAAAGTAAAAGCAGAATCAATAAATGCTAACCTCAGAGGGCTGAACAGTAGTGACATCAGTCAGGGGGGAAAGTAGTTTGYGGATCCAAAATACTATTGTCCAGTACCAATAAGAAAATGAAAATGCAGCTATGTATTTTTGTAAGGCTTGTATTCTGAGATGTATTTAACATGTCTGACAACCAACAAGATGGATTTTCTACTTAGGATAGGAAGGTATATGTGCATTTGGGTGAAAATTAAGAAAATTAGGCAAGCCATGGAAGCTATTTGGATACCGATTTAAATTTCAATCATCTCARTAAGATATTTTCCATTGCTTTGTCTCCTGACATTTAATGGTTGAGGGAGGTGAATAGTACATTTTAAAATGCTGTGGATCAATAAAACATGYACAATATTCACAAAGACTTATGTATTTAATTGGTTACATGTGTTTGGTAAGGATGAAATTTGCATTTATAGAACTCTTGTCTCTGTTTTCTTCTTTTTTTGACAAGCAAGGTAACTGCATGAATTTGTCTATAATTATTCAGGAAAAAACAATTTATTTTTGTGGCAGTATCATATTATATAGGCTATATGATTTAAGAGTAAAAATGTGTAATCTGCAGTTATAGAAGTCATATGTGTGCATATATATGCTTTTAAGCTTTTTTTAAAAGAAAAATGTAACTTCATTTTTAGCTGAGTATCAGTAAAACTGCATTATGCTCAATGTAGCTCTGTTATGTCAGCATTCATACAAATTCTTTTCCCATCCCTCAGGAGTTTTTTAAGCCAGCATGAACTATGATTTGACTTTTCCTACTCTATCAATTATAACAAAACTATTTTGTGTTTTCTGTCAGGCTTTATCTGAATATGTAGTCATATCCTGATTCTCTTTGGAGCCYATTTTCAGATTAAAGGAGTGAAGGACGAAACTCCTGTGAAAAAATGGCTTCTAACCATGCAGGATCAGACCATTCGGCACAATATAGCGTTTCCAAAATTGGTCAATAGTGTTTGTTTTGAGAAGAAAATAATATTAGGGTAAACATACATTTTCTGTATTCTCTCCTAGTTGGAATGTATTGTTCCAATTAATCTGGTTAAGAAGTTCAGAACCTAGCACATAGAAATCTGTACTTTGATATATCATAATAAAAATATGAGCAGCTTTGATGAAAATACAAGATTAAGTATTTGTATGGGTAAACACCTATTAAAATTTTCTATAATTAAAAAAAAAAGGTGGGGGGAATATTCATCCCTATCAGTAGCAACAATGTGGTTTTGGGGAACATCTGGGAGAATATCTGTTAGAATGTATTGGTCCATGAAGATTTAAAATAGAAGTGAAATAACATCTGAACAAACTCTCTTTTTTCTTCTTGATAGCTAGCTAGACCATAAGAATAAAATTCATAAACCAGAGTTGTGTTTCTATGTACGTGCATATACATACATACATATATATAATCATAAGATAAAATTATGATATATTTCCTAATAAACCAAACATTTTTTTTCCAGCTTAGGGCATCTGAAACAATGTTTTGCAATTTATTAGTGTTGATCCCCAAATCATATAAATAGGAGGCTACTGTGGAATCTAAAAGGTCACCCAGTTAATCCACCTTCACTGAGGTAGGATAAAACATAACTTTACTATAGATATAACTACAGATAAATGCCTAATCTGTTCTTAAAGARGGTATTCTATAATCTTTTTCATAACGTATTCACGTATTTCATTGCCTTTGTTATGAAGATTTTTCTTAATATCTGACATAAATTTTGTTTTTTTCCCCACTCACAAAATAATTATTGTCCTTTTCATGGTAGTCTTTTTAGTCTATTAAGTAAAACAAAATCAGGTTCAAACCAGAAATCTTACACACTATGCAATTAAAAATTTGACRTATCTTCATTCGGTGTAGTTTTCGGTCAGTTTTTTTACCTGTCTCTGAGGATTTCAATTGGGTATATAACTTACTTTGATTTTGGAATGTCATGTTAGACAATATCAAAGTTTTTTTAAAAGTCACATATTATTATTTCTATTKTTTCAATATTATCCACTAGGCTAGTTCTCCTGACAAAGAATAGCTGATAATTATGTCCTGATTTGCTAATGAGACTCAAACTCTTCTGTGTACTAACGATTAATGTAAAAGGCATAGTGGGTAAAGACCAATGTCTTTACAGCAATAATTCTTGGTTTCTTACGTTTTGTCTTTCTCTTGTCACTGTCAGTGACAACTTTTGATATTGATAACTTTCAGCAGCTCTATGCAGACTGTTAATTTAGCGAGCACAAAACAGACAGCTAGCTCAGTGAACCATTTTTATATGCCAAAATTCTGATTTTAAAAAAAATAAATAAAATAAAAGAAAAGAAAAGAAAAAAAAGCTGTTCTGGCTTCCTGGAATTCTATGTTAGAAATCCACAAGGCAGAGTGTAGTTGATGTTTACTCTGTGCATGTAAATTGCGGKGGCTATGCCAGACATGCTTATCTATATATGAAAATGTGCTATCGATTGAAAATAAGTGTATCAAATTAACACATAGAAATGACCTAATAGAATTTACATTGCAGTATTTTTTCACTCTGCCCATACCTTTTACTGCATCTACAGAGATGATAGCATTCAAAAGTCAAAAACATTAAGTGTATTCAAAAATGCACAAACAGGCGATTTTCTGTTTCTCTTTCCCTTTGTCTCTGCTTCCTTCTTTCTGTCTCTCTCTATACATAAAACAAAACCATTTATTCTTTTTAAGAAAGCTAAAGTAGTTCTTGCTACAAAACCTTGAATTCAGTATTTTTTAGCAAAAATCAGAACGACAGATGCTGAAAATCTTTTAGAGAACCAGTGTGCAAATGAGTTAAGGCAATCTTGAGCCTAAAATGCAAAAGAATTAGATTCACTTGCTATTATGATCATCATTTGTTTAACGCTTACACAATGAATATGAAAATAGCAATGGGTGTTTGCTTTTCCAAAGTCATTTTAACTACCAACCCAGGCGGTAGCATCTAATAAGCACTGATTCCACATGTTATTTGATTTGACCTGTAGTATCTTAGTCTCCAAGGTTAGGAGATATAGTCACATTACCTGCTTATATCATATGACATTAAAGGTACAACAGCAGTATTACACACCATTTCATACGTATAAAAGTTTGTATACGCTCCAATTCCTCTTATTTAATATAGGCTCCTTTTGTTATAAAATACTATTTAAAAGAGTTGCTAAAAAAAAAAAAGTAGCCCCAAATCAGAAACTATTTGTTATAACATACAAACACTACTTCCTATTTGAAGAGAGAAAAATATGGTGTTCTCATTCTGCAAAAATCTTGATACATTTTTAGTTCTGAAGCAAAACTCTGTCTATTTATAGYATCAACAGTTTTGCTTTGTTTTATATAGACTTTCTTTTTCAGTGGTATATTTGTTTAATTATTTCAGAATATATAACTTTCAGGAATAGAATTCTTTCAGTAGTTGGAAATATCATCTGAAAATAGAGCAGGTGATATACAGCCAAATTTCAGTCTYTTTAGAGAGGATAAGAGGGGAGAGAGGATTTTAAAAGCATATGTATGTTTCTGTAGTCATAAAGCCATCAGAATCTTTCATTCTCTTTACTGCTATTATACTTCAGATTGTGCAGCAAGCATGACACGACAAGAGTACCGGAGGGTGCAATCACCGTTTTATACAGAGTTTCCATTCAGTGAGAAGATCCACATCTGAAATGCAAAATTGGTAAAYGAGAGAAGTCTTTGTGGAATGTAAACAGTAATAGATAAAACTTGTCAAAGGACATTGCCTGGAAGATTGAGCCTGTCTGCATGGTACTCTGCTCAGGACTTAGCAAGACTTTCTTTTCATTACTGTGTGATTCAACAAGCATGAGTAATTTCTGCATTTTTTTTAATACAATAGAAACATAAATGCACATTCGGAAAAAAGGTGACAGTGTATTATAATTGAGATGCTTGTACTGTGCCAGCTAAGCCTGTGTCAACAGTTCTATTAAAACACATTTTTCAGAAGTTTATAGTCTACAATAAAAAATCTCGAGATTGGATCTTTAAACAATGGTAGTTTATTTCAGTGCCATTAAAGAAAGTCAGTTAAATAATTTCTACTTGGTTGRTAGCATGGATTTGTTCTGCAATATTCCTCATAGTGACAAATTAAATGCCAATGACATCTGTTTAAGAATTGAATAAAGGAAGTTGTATAGAATTATCAAAACAGCATCACTTTCCCTACACAGGCTGTGGTTGCTTAGCAGTTATGGCATCTTGCTCTAATTCTACACAGTCGCGAGCTTAAACCTTGCTTTGGATTTGGGTTGAAGTTACACCTAATCTTTGGGCTAAATTTGACCACCAGGCTCATTAAAAAAAAGGCTATCTAAATGTAATGATAATAATATCATGTTCTCTTATATTTATAGATATTGCTAGCTTCAAGTTCTTGTGTGCTTTGACCTTGATAATCCATTAACTGCATCCTGAACTCTTTCTGCTCACAGACATGSACTTCTTATTAACTAAGCAAGCACTGAAATTCCTGTTTGATAATACTCTGTTTTCAAAGTAACTTTTTCTTAATTGACTCATATCTACTTCTGTCTGATGAACAAGTTACCTATGCTATCAAGTAGTAACCTTTTCTATCTAATGAGATAAGTAGCTCTTCCCTTCTCAAGAAAAAAAAAAATATAKAGAGAGAGGTTTATTCTTCCTTTTTGTTATTCAAGATAGATTCAAAGAGTGCCCAATTAAGTCAAGATCTTGCATTTCTTGAAGTTACTGGTGTTTTCTCCAATTCATTAGGGAATTCAATAATACAGTACCTGATTTTTAGAATATGAAAGTGGATACACTGTAGCAGACCAAAATACATCCGCATTATTATTTTGTCTTCCACAATGGTCATAAACAGGTACCTAGGGAGAAACAGGATAAGCATATATGACACTTCTCCTTAATATTTTCTAATTAATACAGCATAAGGAWTTGTGATTTCTGTGTAAATAGTAATGTTTAATGGATTTATCTTCCATGACTTGTCCCATCTGCGTCTGAGACCTTTCAAATTTAATATAGTCATAATATCCTTCAGCAAATTGTGTAAGCCCTGTTGTGTTAAGAAGAACCTTTCCTTTGTGTTTTTGGAGTGTTATTTTTTAGCTTTACTCTGACTTCTGCTCTTTCCCTTCATGCCCTGTTGCTAGAAGTGAAAGTACACGAGGCAATACCTATCAGCCTTCTTYGTGTCGTTCATGACTGAGCAGACCTCTGTCATACTTCCCCTCAATATTTCTTTTTAAGACTAAAGTTCATTGATCCTTCTCACAGAAGCTATTCCATACTTTTAAAAATCTTAATTGCCTTTCTTTAAACTTTTGTTCAAGTATGATTCACCCTTTCTGATTTGAAGCCAGAACAGTTCACAGTTTTTTTAGATGAGAGTAAACCATAGATTTATACGATGTCATAATGATATTCTCAGTTTTCTTCTCCAGCTATGCATAGTGCAGTTCACTTCTTTGTAAAGTAAATTAGGGGAGCAAAGAGTGTGTGTTTTTTTTCTTTTTTTTTTTTCTAATATTCCTGTAATAATGCTAGTATCTAAACTGTTTATTTAAAATATTACTGTAGATTACTGTATGCTATTTAATGCTGACATATGAGGATACATTCAAACTTACTTCATTTTTTTTAATATATAATTCCTGGTAACATATAACAAGATACAAAAATAAAACAGAATAGTTTTTAAAGGTGAACTAAGTTTACCCAATTTTAGTTCACAGAAATGCAAACAATTTAGAATTCAATAGTRTTTTTATAACACCACATATAGTGCYGGAAACCATAAACCACAATGCATATACCTACAAGGACTAAATCTGTTCATTATGAAGTTTCAGGGAGAATTATTATTTTCTCTCAAACCAGTGAGCCCTGAGATAAATAAGTTTTGAGTGAGTAGATTACAATAGTTTCAAATATTCCTTGTTACTATTTAAATTCTCTTATTATAAATAAATAAATAAATAAATAAATAAATTGTAATATAATTTAACAAAGGAATTATAACTACTCACAGAGAAGACATAAATAAATATAGCTTTATCTGTTAGATGTATTTATCAATGAATGCACATACTGTAGTAGTTCCAGAAGCAGAGATTGCAGAGCATGATTRCAAATAACACTGAATATTGATACATATGAAATATTTATTTAAGTATAAATTGGTAAATCCTCTCCCTACACTGTATTTACACTTTCCCTATCTTTGAACTATCCTATCATCAAATAATTTTTGAAATGAAATGTAAGAAAAGCATATGGTTTGTCATGGTGGAAGCAGATGAAAGCTTCTACTTGATGTGAAGATGTACTTAAATAGTAAACATAGTATACAGATGCAAAAGAAATGGAATGACAGCTACTATAAAAATATGAGATCGCCTTTACACAAATCAATGCAATCCTCCACTGCTGGTTTAGGCTTGTCCGTGTGTTCCTGCTGAAGAAGATCCTAGCACATCCCTTCTGCCTCTTCCCTCCGCCCAGGCAGCAACATTCCCTTTGCCTCCCTTATCCGGGCTGTAGCAAGTACCCAGTAAATCAGATCAACTGGCTGATGTGTTGAAAGTCTAACTTTTTTTTTTTTTTTTTTTAATTTTTTTTTTTTTTCTTTCTTTTTTTTATGTAAGGTTAGTTTTCAGTCAGACAAGCAAACTGCTTTGGCTTGCAGTAGTGACCACGGTCGTATATAAGATTGTTAGTCCTTTACACCTATAACCTAAATTWTATACAACAACCATGGAGCTGATATCTTACAGTTTTCATTGATATCTACAGTCCTTGGTGACTCTTAGTTGGCAAGGTCAGGGCAATCAGACTTAGCTTGTTGGCAAGAGAAGGCTGAACTGAAGTGAGCTTGTCTTCATTCTTCTCTGATTTTCTGAACTCATGCCTGACATTTCTATTGTAATGACCTCCTTCCAAAAACGGAAGCTTGCATATTCAGGAGACCATCCTGCTTACTTGCAATCCCTTCTGCTTCTCTTGTTCTTTCTTTTGTGTCGCTTGGATGCCTGTGACGTGCAACTATACCCCATCCTTTTTTGTCCTTTCAGTTATCACACTGATCTCACGCTTGGTAATGGTATGCTACCACAGTGTTACAAAATACCTGTACTATTTGTATAGTGTTGCTAGTTATACTGTTTTAGTATCCTTACACCTAGGTTCAAGGCAGGCTAATGTCACATTCTGACTATTGCACTGTAGCTATAGATAAAATAAAGGTGGTTGCCAGTATATAGTTATATAATTATACCATATTTTCYTTTCCTTTATATTTCCAAGTGAAAAAAATCTATGCAACAATTAATTTATTCCTTTTTGTTTAGCGTTTTCTCTGCTTGTTATCATTATGCACCTTGATAAAAGTAATACAGCTTAATTGCAAAGTGCTTTGGTTGACTTTTTTTTTTTTTTTAATTTTTAAAAGAGTAGGAAATATTTAAGCTTTTCAATAGCTTGTCCTAAGAAAAGGAAGTATGATCCCTGTTGTATCAGGAAGAAAGGCAGGCCCAGACAGTTTGAACAATTTGACATATTTCCTGYAGTACATTAACTGCAAATTATCTCTCTTAACCTGTAATACTCAGYTGTTAGGATATAATTAATTATTATGCTCTCCCCCAAAACAGAAAGAGTTATACTGTGATGTAATACCTTACAGGACTTCGAAGTTCTTAATATAGCAAGCTTACAATCTATTCCTATGTTTAAATAATACTTTCTTCTTCTATCTTCTTTCTTTCCATATATTTCAGCACTCACATTAACATAATATACACACAAGTTCTAATTTATGCTTTTTTAAGTAATTATTTTTACAATATATATATAATAAACATGAACATATGTTTTTGTGTACCATGTGCATAYATATTAATACAGGTTTCTTTCTCATGTTTTGGAATTTTCCCTTAATTTCTTATTTTAAATGTCASTTGATATTTTCCACATTTTAAATGTTGCTTGGTATTTTCCATACATACAGTCTAAGCAAGGCAATACTCCGTATTTTCTAGTCACTGTATGCTCAGAAAGAAATTATTATTCAAAATATTTGTCATTTGTCCTCTTTCTTTAGATTAATTTCCTAATTAGATGTATATCTTAACTTATAGTCATAAATTCAAAATATCATATATAACATGTTTAAGTCTGATGTTTAAGATGCAGCTCTGACAAGMAGGACTACAAGTCCGTTCAGATATATCCTCAACAAAATATTTTTATTTTGCATTTTGAAATGCACTAATACTTTCTTTTTAAAGAAATTTGTTTTTAAATAAACATGAAGGAAAGTTAGAATAATGAATGTTATTCCTAACCTGACTTCTTGACATTGTTGTKCTGTGGCTATGAGCTTATTCCATATTACTGGACCAAACTAGCAACCATCTACTATGCCATCTGGAGTTTAGGTCCATAAACAGAAAATAACACATGAGAAAAAAAAATGTTATTTATTTATTTATTTATTTTGTTTTTGTTCTAATACAAATGTCACCGCCTGTTGTCAGCTACCTGGTATAATATTCTGCAGCTGGCTTCCATGTCTGAGTGAAATGTCCGTACAGTGACTAGACGGACAGTTAGTTATGGGCTCTTAACCAGCTGGATGTTGATTTCATTCGAAAGTCCTGAGAGACATAAAACAGTTCTTGATGTTCGGTATGTCTATTCAGTTTAGACTGATTTGCATTTTCTTAGGAGCCTCAGCATTTTCTTCCCTATGATAGCATTTTTTTTGTTTGTTTTTGATTTTGATTTTTGATTTTTTGCAATAGTAAATACTGTTGACCCAAAGGCACCTGCACAGGTGAGTAGTACCTATGTATTGGTGACCAAATAGAAAACAATAATATATTTAGTTTGATGATTCTATAAACACTTTACTGTCTGAAACTCATCTGGAAAATATGACATGAATAAGTGTAAACCATGGCGTATGCAAAGAKATAATAAAGAAAATAAGATATGATGGGATGGTTTCTTTTAATCTGCAATGGTTTTTCTGAAAGGAAGTATAGTCAATCTGCATGTAATGTGGGGATGGGACTCACCTACTAGTTAAGACCCATAAGATGTCTCAWTTAAAATACCACATAGATATCTATGTAAGAGATGGGTGACGGAGCTMCCAGTACAGCGAACAAGATCTAGTTAAAAGAGAGTGTAGAAAACTGTTTAATGTGTCTTAAAGTAGATGTCTGCATCTGCTGATCTATTTTGCTTTCTATACTCCCTTGAWTGAAGTGGTAAGGGTGTCTGAAACATCTATACTGACTGGTAGCTGCCATATAGGAAACTGACTTTTTGTCAGTTCTTATCTGACTTCTTGCATCGATGCCAGGCAAGACACAGAATTTGACACCTCAGATAACAGTAGATGCTCATGCTCATCAGCTGAAATAAGTTCTGCTCACTATCAACCTAAACAAAAAGTCATATATTTATGTATATAAATACCTAAATAGAAGTGTCTGAAACTGGAGCTAAATCCTACCCCAGAAGCCTTAACTGTGCTCTGACTCCCAACACTTCAAGACACTTCCTCTATGGATGATCCTCTCAGGGTCCCYTTTCCTTGATTCTATGACGTTCTTTAACTTCTGAGCAAGTAAAGAACGATGGACACCTTTTGTACTTATTTCGTATTAYTTAGGACTTCAGACTTCGAAGTTATTGAGCATTACAGTTCTTTAYAAATTTAAGCTTCTGGTGCAGATAGATATAACAGTGCTTCAACARACCTGAGTATCTTGCACAAATACAAATGGAAGTTACAAAATTTGARTTACAGTCAGTCATCCATTTATAAACATATTGACATGAACTTGATATGAGGTACACCATGTAATCARAACAATACGGACATTATTATTCTAGCTGCAACTATTAAAAGATTATTAAAAGAAAAAAAAGAAAATAGAAGAAAGAAAAGTAGAATAGAATGATCAAAAGAAATAAAAAAATAAAATGTTTATACTGATGATGTAAATTTTCTTTTCCCCAGAATATATTAAACGTACAATGAATGGTTTGTTCTGATTTTACTAGTCTTCCTTTATGTTGGAAGAAAATTTTATTAATTAAACCCAGTATGATACTTAGGAAAGTAAGTAAAACCGCTTCTAAGCATACATAATACACAGGGCTACTGGAGATGTAGGATTTGTCTGAATTACTATTTAGTTTGGATCAAGAGCGAGCTTTTGAAGCAAACTTCCGATTATTCCCATCTGTTTCGCATTGTGGAATGGTCTCAGGGTATGTGAACTGGATTTCTTTCAGACAAAAAAGAACAGAAGATACTCTGCAGGAGCTCATTTAGTGCAATTCAGCCTCAAATGGCCATTCTGTCGATGGGACTAGACTAGATCTCATCCACAGTAAAAAAAAAAAAAAAAAAGACCCAAACCAAATCTTCAAGTACACAAGAGCAAGAGCACATCTTATGGTTTTATTATATGACAAATTTAGGAAAGCTTGTATTCAACTTTTTTGCTCCATACTCATAAGAAAACAGTTTCTATAAAATGTTTGATAGGCTTCTTCAGGATGAAAGAAAAATGATGTTGAGAATACGTTTCCTGGAAATAATAATAATAATAAAAAAAGCAGAAAACTAAAATCTGCTGTTGCTTTTTGCAAGTAAACTTTCTTAAAAACATTTTTTTTCTGACATAAAAAATACACAGGAGTCAACGCTACAGTCTGAGATATCTCTGAAGTGCTGACATGAATGTATAATTTTCAGAGTTATATTTAAGAAGAAATATTAATATTTTCAGAATATTTTGCAGGTGCCTTTATACTTTGATTGACACACAAAAATATCTATGGCTCTCTTTTCAGATTTACTATTTTTTACAGCACCAGAATGCATGTTATCTTATTGACAACAATAACATTTTTCACAATATATATATTTGTTCAGCATTTCACACTAAACAGCTGTAATGAGGTGACAAACTACCTTGGTTTTATATTGTTTATATTCCCAGGAAAACATTCAATATCATAAGTATAATGAAAGAAAACAAGTGCTGTATCCCAGTAGGATTTTTACTGATACTTTCATTAAATCAGCTGGATCAGTCAGAAAACAGATATTTTTACAGCAGTTTGGTTTCGATATCTAATGTCTCTAGAAGAACATTTTCAACCAGCTAATGCATATATTCTGTTATCTTTATAACCTTTTTTGTAAAACAGATGTGCCCAGACCCAATTACACTTCAGATCCAGCATGTTACCAGGCATTCAAATACAGGTAAAGTTAATATGCTCTGAAAATAATTGTGTCAGATAAAAAGTACATAAAAGAAAATGTTAATATTAAAGGTATCTAGTGGTCCTCTTTTTTTTTTTCAAAAAACAAAAAAGTACCTTCATGTGGATGAAAATCGTAATCTGCATTTGCTACACAGAATTTTTGATAGCTTGAACTTTTATGGCTTAGAAAGCAGTCTGAAATAGTCTCATGTAAAAGCAAAAGGTGAGACAGGGTCAACATCATCTGAAATACTTGAACTGTGTAAAACAAAAGAAAAGAGCTTCATAAGACAAAATGTTATCTTTTCAATTGCTTCATTTCCTCAACAAATGCAACGAGGGTGAATATGGTAAATACTACTTGATCAGCATCCTCATTATCAAAGAAAAAAAATCCTGATTTGCTGTGGAATCACTGTTTTTGCTCCCTAGTGTATTATATGCATAATATATATTTATATAAATAAGGGGTAATTTCTGATGTTCTGTAGCTCTATGGGACTTGCACTGTAAAAGGGCTATAACTTGCCTCCCCTTATTCCCCAGGTGTAATGACATACACTAAAGGAGTTGTATTCTTCTGGCTTTAAGAATATTGCCACAGAAATTGGGGAGGAATTTTGCTTTTTCTGGTAAATATTGTCAATTGCCTRGTTGGGCTATCATTTGTTTCTGAAGCCCAGGGGCAACATATTGCTCTTAATAGACAACCATTCTGATCTGCTACAGAGAGCTATAAAGCTTGAAGACCTGGAACAAAGCTATAATGCTTTTGGCTAGTGAGAATTCAAGGCTTCACCCTTCAGGACCTACTAAAGCTATTCTTCGATCACTGTGAGGAATTGCTGCTTGAATAATGTAAAACTCTGCTTCTCCTGCCCTGCTGCTCAGAGGTTAAGCAGGCTACCTCCGCAACATTCACCACCTTTATAAGCTGTGCCTGGAAATCCAAATAAACCATGCAGAACGCATTACAGGTCAGGAAACCAGTCAGATTTCTACATTTTATTTAGTATGCTGGAACACATGTGGGAACTAGGGAAGTAATCACTAAAATTGAATAATAGAAGCCAGATTAGCCACTGTTCCAGCCTTCAGGATACRGGGCACAGAGAGGATGATCAGAACCATACTCTCCTTTGCAGCCCCATGTAGTCAGGCTGTTTAAATTAAGACTTTACCTAAGGATAAACAAATGTAAGYAGATATACCGCAGCTACGTATGAATAACAACATGAAAAGATTAAACAGTTTGTAGGAAAGATCTGGTGGTTATGCAGACATGGATGGTTTTAACAGTGCAAATAGCTCRTCTTTTCCATAGTTTCAAGTTTCCCTCCAGCACAGCAGTGGGAGGGGCTGTCACGAAATCAGTTGTGCCAGAGCTGATCCCTGGTGTACGTTAAAGCTGCTGGAAGCTATTCTAACTCACACTCTCTCTCTCTCATTCCTAAAGGGTCAGATACTAGAGTTAGCTGGAGTGCCGTAYTCTCCAATTCTGCCCTTTCCTATTCATTTTTCATGATCCATTGCCATGGCTGTGGYTATCCTAACTTGAGAATGATTAGCTTGTTCCACTAGCTTTAGCCTATATGATTTTCAAACAATGCAAACACATCTTTGATGCACTGACTGTATGTGCTGAATGAATACAAAATGTCTGTTTCCCATGTACTGTGAACCAAGAATAGAAATCTGCTGTAGAAATAGAAAAGCATTTTCAGTCACACTGCTGTAACAATTCATATGGATGTCCATCCAGAAGATAGCTATATTCAAAACTGTCTTTAAAACTTTTTAAACTTTAATTCTGAGCTTCAATACCCAGCAACTTCTTTCATAAAAATATCCATCAGATTAATGTCAAGAAGCATGAAAATCCATGAATGCTGGGGGCATGATGAGAATCACARAATAACAGAATGACTGAGGTTGGAAGCGACCTCTGGAGATCATCTAGTCCAAACCCCCTGCTCAAGCACAGCATCYTCACCTAGAGTATGTTAAACAGGATTGCATCCAGGAAGGTTTTGAATGTCTTCAGAGAAGAAGAATCCACAACTTCTGTGGGCAGACTGTTCCAGTGCTCAGTCACCCACACAGGAAAGAAGCTTTTCCTCATGTTCAGGTAGATCTTCCTGTGGTTCAGTTTTTGCCCATTACCTCTCGTCCTATCTCTGGGCACCACTGAGAAAAGTTTGGCCCCATCCTCTTTATATCCTCCCTGCAGATATTTATACGTATTCATCAGATCCCCCCCCCCCCAGTCTTCTCTTCTCCAGGCTGAAGAGTCCCAGTTCTCTCAGCCTTTCCTCATACACTCCAATTCCTTGATCATCTTTGTGGCTCTTCACTGGACTCACTCTGGCAAGTCTCATTTGTTCTGGAGAGCTCAACCTAGACACAACACTACATCTGGTTTGGCATCACCTTAGCTAAGCAGAAGGGAAGGATCACTTCCCTTGACTGCTGGCAACATCCTGTCTAATGCAGTCCAGGATACTGTTAGCTTTTTTTGACACAAAAGCACATTGCTGGCTCATGGCCAGCCYGCACTCCACCAGGACCTACAGGTCCTTCTCTGCAGAGCTGCTTTCCAGTAGGTTAGGGCCCAGCTTGTACTGGTGTATGGGGTTATTCCTCCAAAAGTGTGGGACTCTGAACATTCTTTTATTGAACTTCATGAAATTTCTCTCTGCCAATCTCTCCAGCCTGTTGACATCCCCCTGTATGACAGCACAGCCTTCTGATGTATCAGCCACTCCTCCTAGTTTTGTGTTATCAGCAAATTTGCTGTGTGTGCACTCTGTCCCTTCATTTGGGTCACTGATGTTGAACAGGATTGGACACAGTGTTGATTCCTGGAGGACACCACCAGTTATAGACCTCCAACTAGACTTTGCTCTACTGATCACAACCCTCTGAATCTTCTTCTTTTTCTCTTCTTGTCCTTTGTACCTTTGGAAGCAGTCTCCAGGATTACTTGCTCCATTACCTTCCCAGGGATCAAGGTAAAGCTGACCAGTCTGCAGWTCCCTGGGTCCTTGTTTCTGTCCTTCTTGAAGATAGGAGTGACATTTACTTTCTTCCAGTCCTTGGGAAACTCTCCCCAACACCATGACCTTTTCAAATTAATTGAGAGTGGCCTCACAACTACTTTGGTCAATTTCCTCAGCACTCGTGGATGTATCCTGTCAGGGCCAATGGACCAATTTGCCCATGTCTTTACTAAATGTTGAGTTTGATTAAGTGTTCCCTAACCTGATCCTCCTCCATGAAGGATAAGTCTTCCTTACTCCAGACTTTCCCCTCTTTTCTCAGAAGCATGGGATTCCTGAGGGCTGGTCTTACCCATAAAGATCAAAATGAAGAATATATTCAACAGCTCTGCTTTTTCTGTGTCTTTTGCCACCACAACCCTTGCCCCATTCAGCAGTGGACCCACTTACTCCATAGGCTTCCTATTGCTGTTTAAGTACTTGAGGAAGCTTTTCCTGTAGCCTTTCATATACCTCATCAAATTGAATTCCATCTGGACTTTTCTTTTCCTAACCCTGTAGCCCTGTAGGCTTGGACTCTGTATTCCTCCTGGGCTACTCATCCCTGTTTCCACTTCTTGTATAATTCCTTTTATGGCTGAGTTTTTTCAAGAGACCTTTGTTCATCCATGAGGGACTTCTGCTGCCTTTATTTGATTTCCTGCTTGTGGAGGTGGACAGTTCTTGAGCTTGGAAGAGGTGTTCCTTGATTATCAACCACCTCGCTTCAACTTCTCTTCCCTCCAGGGCCAGATCCCATGAGATTCTTCCAAGTAGGTCCATGAACAGGCTACAGTCTTCTCTCCTGAAGGCTAGTTRTGATCCTACTTTTTGCCTTTTCTTGTCTTCTCAGGATCTTGAACTCCACCATCTCATGGTTGCTGCAGCCAAAGTTGTCCTCAGCCTCCACATCTCTGACAATCTCTTCCTTGTTTGTAAGTATGAGGTTCAGCAGAGTTTCTCCCCTTGTGRGCTCCTCCTTCACCTGAGTTAGGAAGTTGTCATCAATGCACTCCAGAAACATTTTGGATTGTTTGTGCCCTGCTGTGTTGTTCTTCTTTYGGGTGTCTGGGTGGTTGAAGTCCTTTGTGAGGACTAGGGCCTGTGAATGTGAATCTTCATCCAATTGTCTGAAGAAGACCTTATCTACTTCCTCCCTACCAGGTGGCCTATAGCAGACACCTACTRCAGTGTTGCCTCTTAGCTTGTCTGCCTGCTAATCCCAACTCATAAACTCTTAGATAGCCCCTTACCCTTCCACAGGTAGAACTCCATGCATTCCAGTTGCTCTCTCACATAAAAAGTAACTGCTGCCTCCTCACTTTCCCAGTTTCTCCTTCTCTAAGAGTCTGTATCCATCTGTTGCCACATTCCAGTCATGAGCTATGTCTTCATGATCCCAGTGAGATGGATACCCTGTAACAACATATAGACTTCTAATTCCTCTTGTTTGTTTCTCATGTTGTGTGCATTAGCACACAGGCACTTCACAGAGGCACCTCAGCATGCTGACTTCCCAGAAAGGGCATGGGGAGTTTTCACCACGACGTGGTCMCATAGGCACTTCCTTATTTAAATGCATATGTTTGAGGCAATTTTGCTTCATCTCTGTTTTGTTAATTAAAAGGCATCTTTGGTTTCCAATCCTATCCACCAGTTCCATGCCTGACCATAGCTCATTCTTTCCCTCCTCAACATCCCTAGTTTAAAGCCCTACTTACCAGGTTGGCCAGCCTAYTGCCAGATACTTTTGCCTCACTTTGTCAGGTGGATCCTACCAGCTGTTCCTCCCTGAAGAAGGTCTTGTGGTTGTAGAAACCAAAACACTGTTGTCAAYATCAGCCACACAAACAATAGCAGATCTCAAAAGATCTGCTCAGTCTTTCTCAGGGCCTTTCTCCTCACTGACAGAATTAAGGAGAATATTATGCGGACCCCAATGTGACCCCCAGAGCAAACTGGTCACAA
Source organism: Rhea americana (assembly GCF_003343005.1). Taxonomy (NCBI): domain Eukaryota; kingdom Metazoa; phylum Chordata; class Aves; order Rheiformes; family Rheidae; genus Rhea; species Rhea americana. Next base: position 7,172,869 of record NW_028186423.1, read on the forward strand.
CTGATAATTTCCAGCTCTCCCCTGGCAGCATCATTAGTGCCAATGTGGAAGAGCAGTAGGGTTTAACAGTTCCTCCATGACATCCCAGATGTGAGCTCCTGGCAAGTAGGAAACCTCACTAGATGTCAGGTCAGGTTGGCAGATGTAGGCCTCTGTCCTCCTCAGCAGGCAGTTTACCACTACCAATTCTTGTCATTTCCTCCTGATGCTCCAGTGTGGTAGAAGATCAGCTGGCACAGAGGTTCCACTTGAAAATAACAGCTCCTTGTCATCTACAAGGGAAGTGAACCTATTCTGAAGTTGCAAGYCTTCAAGTGAGCAGAGGCCCTTCTTATGGTGTCAGAAGTCACCAGCTTCCAGTCTTCACCACGGGAGTTTCCACTTTATGATGCCAATTCTGCAGTTGGTGGTTTGGGCTCTTGAAGCTTCAGAGTCTCAGGGAGGATCCTGTCGATCTTTTTCTCATCCTCTCTAATGCTACATGGTGTGTGAACCTTCTCCCACAGTTCCTTGACTTGGTGCAGAGRTCCTCAACCACACTTTCTGCAGGCAAAAAGACCGTCAGTTCCAGTGTCAGTCACAGATTTAAGATCATTTGCTCAGAACCTGAGCTGCATAACAAATCATAATTCTGACTGCCAGATTAGCACTTACCTATTTTAGAAGAGGGCTAGTAACTTTTCTGTTTCCTCACTAAACACTGTTTTTAAATAGGAAGAAAAAATGAAGAAACATGAAAGATTATGCATTTATTTTCCTATAATGTAAGACATATTTTGAGGGTTCTTACTTCTTGTTTTTAGATTATTTTAGTCTTCGTAGCAGTTTTGTATCAAGGTAATATTTTTTTATTGAAACTATAGGTGTGAGTTGAATATGCTGGGACACGGTTTGAGAAAATATAGACCTTTTCTGAAGATCAAGAGTCACCAGGGATAGTGCTTGAAGACTGTAAGGTGGAAGAAGATGAGTTTGGTGTGGTTTCATCTATACTGCTTTATGGCAGTAGCCCCAAAAGTAAATTTTACCAGAAAAATACCCCAAAATTGTCCTACCAAGAGATAAATGGAGCGATCCAAATCAGAATCAGAAAGTAAGCTACTAAGTGAGTTGTACTTAACTTCAGCTTTTGAAGTATAGTTCTTGGACCCCTCTCTGACTATCTCCAATTTAAAAATAATCTGACATGACAAAGGGAGAAATTAAAATATATGTATGACCTAAAAAGCAGAAGGAGGAGAAGAAAAGAAAGAAGCCAATCTGAATGAGATCAAAGATGCATCAGTGTGAGGAAGAACAGACTGTGTTGGGGGCAGAAGGTGGGGAGGTGATTGAAATTGAAGAAAAGCAAGGACTAGATTGGATTTGAAAGACTTAGTTAACAAGGAAGTGTCCAGAGAGGACCRTGGAAGTTTAAGTGGTATAGAAATTAAGGAGTCTGATCTGAGTTGCTGGCTGGAGTGGAAGTAAGAAATCCACCTAAGGCAAGAGAAATTGACTTCAGCTGAGGAGGATGCTTCTTGAAAACGAATTACCATTAAAATCAGAATATCCATGTAGTGACACAGCAGAATCTCCTACCTACCAGTCTTAATAACTGTCACCTTCAGTCAAACCTGAGGTCACTCACTACCTTCCATCTGTTTCCTGAGTGACTAACTGCTCAGATTTTGTTTCTGTTTCCCTTTGCAGTCACTTTCCTCCATTTTCCTCTTACTTGCCATTTCTCAGAAAAGTAGTATGTAATGTAAAACATCAACAGTTAATTTACTGCAATTTGTTTTGTTTTAAAACAAAACAGTAAATTGAGCTTAATTAAGGTTTAACATTAGGATGATTTCTACCTTTGTTAACCTTAAAAGTGTATATAATGAATGAGTACAGTTTTAAGAACTAACAAGTTAAGAGGACTTCTATTTGAAATGAATGAAAATATTAATGTTAGAAATTCTGATCCTACATATGAAGGCAGAAGAAGCAGTCTGTGTATGGGTAAACTGCAGAAGCAGGTAAATATATGCAGCTATACGTGAACAGGTGATACTGGTTCAGGAAGATCAACTGTAATCCCGTTAAGAATAATTAAGAATATGTAAAGTTTTTCTGTATGTTTTATACATGAGCTTCAAGATCAAGATGTATACAAAAAAGATGCTTTGCATCTTTGAATGATAGTTTGGTTCTCATATTATTTCAAAAAAATCCACAAAAAATAAAAAAAAAAAAACAGAATTTGAATACCTTTATACTATTTCAAAACTAAAAAGAGAACTTTGAGCACCTTTTCAGAAACTGACAGAAATACATTATAAAATAGGGAAAATGTAAACTATGAATGCTTTGTTGCCTTTTTGTCAAAACATTCAATTATGAATTCTTTCCTTTTGAATATTGTAGAGAAGATGTGAGGCTTTTTATTTTTTTAACTCAAGTGCAAACTTAAACTGAATATGTAGATTATGATCTTCCTGAAATAGTTAAAAAAAAATAAAACTTTTCATAGCTAGTTGTGAAGTCAAAATTCCCATACTGCTTTATATGTTTTCACTGACCAAACAATAACCTTACTATATATAAAGTACGGCCTTACTATATGATATTTGGCAAAAATATTTTGAGAAGAAATCATACATACATGTAAAAATAAAATGTTTTCTAATATGAAATATAATTAGTCTGGGGAAAAGACTAAAAATTAGAAAAACTAAACAAAGCTGGACTAAGTTAAGGATACTGAACAGAAACCAGAATGATAGTGCTGACAGATTGACTCCTGATGATGAACAGAAGGCATCTTTTCCTTACATTCTGGATTTTTCTCTAAGCACTCAACAATAATGGCCATAAGGTACCCTGTATTTGTTTAAGAAAGATAGCAAAGCTTCAAGACAGTGTGAATGAAAGATGATAATATAGTCTGAGATAGTATGATGAATAGTGATGAAGTGAAAATATAACCTCATCCACTAGACCAACCTAACAGCTCCAAGAAATTCAAATATATCAGATGGTCTTTTCAGCATCTTGTGAAAGCCCTTGAGAAAATGGTCAGACAGTAGCAATAGATATTTATCAGAGTAACACTTGCATCTCAAAAACACTAGTATTTGGAAGGAATCATCTCACAGGTAATTCCTGAAGCTGAGTTTGAGTACCAAGTATGTAATACTACTTGGCTTACTTGGTTGAGGAACCAGCACTGGAAAGTTTCTAGCCATGCTGCAACTCTTTTTTATTTCATTATATCATCCAGTCACACCTGGTTAGTTCAGTTCCTAATTCTGCAATGTTTTTTAGTGTGTTGTCAATGCTAACATCTCACTTAGCAACACTAATAGCTAATGTTCTTTATGCTCAGTTGGACCCTCCTTTGTCCTGGAACTGGACAAGCTGTATTCAGACCTCTAGTTTACACATTTAATATCACCTAACATTGAAACTAAATTCATTAACTACAGAAGTACTTGGATTTCTAAGCTATGTATCTGTTCTTCGAAGATATAACACAGGCTATGTGGGACACCCATATATTTCTCTTGCTGTCTATTTCTCAATAGACAACTTGAGGTTACCTGAGATACACCATAGGATTCCAGATTTTATTAAACATCTCTAATTGGTAATTTTAATAAAGCGTTACCTTTCTATGGAGTGTTCTAGGTCCTTAATCATATATATCATGAATAGACAGCTATGTACAGACACTTACTTAGAGAAAGGCTTGTGTGTCTTAAAACCTACCTACCTCAGAATTTCATCTTAAACGCAGGCCCAGACCCATATCTGAAGCAAAGTTCAAAGACATCACAGCTCCTGGAAGTTAAGATACTAGAGGTGGTGTTTAGGTTGGGGTTAAGTGATTGATAGAGCATGGTTAGAGGAAACTGTATGAATTTGCAAAATTTCTTAATATGGGCCCAAGCATATTTCTGTAGTGGATGGTCAGATAAATGAATATCCATACATGCTCAGTCTCATGTCTGCCATTATATTTCTTACAATGACTTATGGTAATTTCCATTTATAATCACCAAATCAGCTTAGAGGCTTTCCCTCACACATACTATAGACAATATTGGATGCCATGAGAAATATATAAAAAATATAAACAATTGAGCCACAAGGTGATACTTACAGTTTTCCATTGAACATGGTAAAGGACATTTAAGTTGAACTAAGGCATTTAAGTCTCCTAGTTTTTCYAGGGGAAAAGAAATACTCTAAGTCATGGAGGTTTCTCAAAAGTAAATGAAGTCTTTTCATAAGGAAAAAAAAATGAGTACAGATGAGATGTAGGACTTTATTTGACGCAAGGAAAAATAATATCAAACATCCTCCAAAAATCAGTGATTAGACTGTTTGTAAAATAAGCTCTCCTTTTAATCTTAATCATCATAAAAGAATTCCAGGTGATTTCTTTTTGTTGACTTTGCAAGTCTGTTTTGCTACATGATAGAATTATATTCTGTGAAAATGTAAGATACATCGTGACAGAAGGGGTTGTCAAAGGGTCTCAACAGGGTTTCCAGGGAAAATTGAAAATGTGAAGATGCCATGACTTTTAAAAAAACACAACAATAATTCCCAAAAGAATTTTAGTTGTGTTCTGTAAGCAATTAAAGAGAAAACTCTACACATACACACRCATACACACACACACACWCACAGAGTGAGATTTATTAAAAAAGTCAGGTTGAAATGTTAGAGATATTTTGGGATCTGTCCTGTGAAGTGCTAATGGCTTTTTCTCATTGATTATAACAGGATGAGACAAGTTCCAGTCAGATACTGAAAAGAGCCAGAATTTTATCTAAATAGCATGTCTTTCTATTTCAGCTACACCCAAGTATGCTTAAAGGCAGCAGTGAGAAAGTAAGCTTTTCCTGCAATTTTCATGGTAGCTCACTATACCTGTTAATTTTTGCAAGCTGCCAAGACTCTTTACAATATCTTCATTCAATATCTTCAGTCATCTATCTTCAGATTCTTGAAGTGTATTTTGCTGTGGTGTGCATTATATTCTGAAACATGTTTTCAAATATTACACATACCAGTGTCATTTGGTGATCGAATTTGTGAGCTCCAGTTTGTAACCTAAGGGACACTGCTGGAAGGCAGTGATATAATGGATTTCTCTGATATCTCCCAGGAAGACTCAGTGCCCTAAGAAGATTAGGAGCAAGGATTGTATAATTTGAAAGTGCATTCCTGCTCTGAAAAGTGTCCCAGAAATCATATTTTTGCTATTTTTTTCATGTTTATGACAAACTTCTGTGCTAGATTTACAAGTGAAAAAAGTTTATTTTCAAGCTGCCAGCTCTTGAAACTTGGCCTGCGATTTTTTCCATCACTAGTAATAAGCATTTTGAAGCCCAGATTGGATCATGAAATACACCTGTGCAACCCCATAGTCATCTTACAATCCTAGTGACAGATGATAGTCCCTTGCCTTCTGTTGGTTTAATCAGATGTAACTGTTYGGAATTTATTTAAGTATTCTGTGACAATGCATAAAACAAAATAAAAGAGAGCCTGCAGCTCATGTGCTCTTAGGTGTGACAGCTCTACAGAGTTAATACATGAGATTTCATTATTGTCACTCATGTCCTAACAGGTCTTTGGATATCTTTATGGGATAGGTTTATTGTATAAGGAGCTGGGTTTCCCTTCTTTTTAATAATTATTTTTTAGAACACAAGCTATAAAAAGTAGTTCTATATGATTGTTTTGTGGGATTTACCAGTCTAATTGACTTTTACAGGAAGTTGAATGAACATTATTTTTGTTACAAATGATTTTCATCTAAAGTTCTCTGTGAGCTTTTCTTTACTTTTCCCCATATTCCTCCCTCAAAAYTGAGGTCCATATGAATTTCTTAACWCTRCACTGTYTTCCCTATCCAATAGAATTAAACTGTTATAAATCTATCTGTCAATTAGTTGTGAAATGAAGTATTTTKCTATATGTGCTTTTATGTTGTCCATTTCAACTTGATGAGTCCCAATTCACTCTGGACTCATTCTTTCTGGTGTAAATAAAGAGTMATTTGATTGAAATAATCAGTGTTACGTCAGTAAAAATCTAATCTAAGCATAATCAGGAGTAAATCTTTAATTAATAGTGATACATTAAAGCTCTTAAACCTATTAACTATCTTTCTGCAATAGTGTGAAGCACTCTTCAGCAGATTCCAGAATAAGGTAAGTGGTAAAACAGTAAGTCCAAAATGTTAGCAGAGAAAGTTTGAAGAAATTTTTAATAAAGTTAGATTGTCAAGTTGAAAAAAAAACGGGGGGGGGGGGGATCTGAGAGGATTTTGTTTCTTAAAATGTGTGTGTATGTTTCAAAATATCTGCCACATTTAAAAATTTGATCATTTTTGTGTGACTCTATTTCTTACTAGGTAGTGAGTAGCAATTTATTAAGAGAATGAGTGGCTTATGTACAGGCATTTTCAGGCATATTATGTTTATTTYTTAAAATGTAAGAATCTAAAACATCCATAGCAAATGAACTTACAATTACTTGTACCTTYCACTGTCTAGAAATACAATAGAAAYGATGGAAATATAATGCTGCTATACAAAGCAGCATTATACTTGAAGACAAGAGATTCTATACTGCTTATTTCATAGTAGGCAGTTTTGATAAAATAATTGACATTCAGAAGCTGATACCTTTGGCTTCATGTATCTTAAGCTGTGGCTGAGATTTATATTAGACTAAGTAAGCAAAATTATTTCAGTGCCAAAATTGAATATCTGATATACCAATAGTCACCAAAAACCTGAGAAAACCTGTTAGCTATGACATTAAGAAGTGCTCCACCATCAACATTCTTTACTGAGATTACGTTCTCTTCAAAAACACACATATAATTGTTGTATTATTTACAAATATCTCTAAGAGATGTTAAAAAACTTATGTACTTTTTTCTTACTCTGTCTTTCACAATTGCAGTAGTGCCTCTTAAATTCTAAGTAGTGTGAATCATGTTACAGTGTGTCACATCATATTTTTAAAAATGAATGCGTTCAGATTGATGTAACACAACATGACATGATACATAAGGTTAGAAATGTGGAGATTATAATGGCTTTTACATCTTTCTTTTAAACAAAACACATCAGTCATGACTTTAATCAATTGCAATATGAAAAACATCTTAAAATGTTGAGGAAGTAGGGTTTATAATGTACCTCAGACTTTAAACGTATTTGAAGTATTTGGAAAAAAAAAAGTCAATGGTTATAATATATGGCAATCACCATTTGTGTAAATTATCAATATCTCTGAATGAGTAGGAATACAGTTTTTCCCATCACTAAAAATTCAATATGATAAAAAGATGAACCCCACAAATCTGTAGTTTGATTTTGGCTGTAACACCGAACATTTTGACTGGAAAGAATAGCAAGCTCTCCTCCTTTCACCTTAACACCCTCGCTCGTGTGTGAGGTTAGTAGGTTCAAACGGYCATTTTTGTCACAATTGGCGAAATTCTCACAGTTGAAAAGAAAAAAAAAATACAGTTTTAAATTGATAGTACCTGGAATTATATATACAAAATGTGAAAAGAAGATATACTAGCATCAAGGAAAGTTGCTCCATTACTCCATCCTCAACCAGTGCTGTGCTGACAATCAAAATACCTTGGCTGCTAATCAGTGAAGAGAAGCCTTAGCTCTAGCGGGCACAGGGATACGGGCAGACATTGTTGCTGCTTTTGCTGCTGCTCCTGTCTGCGTTGCTCTGCTTCCTGAACAAAGGAATCGCACACTGTGATGACATATTATTTGAGGAGATAGATTTCCATGTATTTTAGCAACTCTCCTCATTACCAGTTCAGCTCTCTTCCAAGCTGCTATCATGTATGCCATAGCAGAAGTCAGGCTTACTAATTTATTTGAGAAAAATTCTTTTGTAATTTGTCACAGAAATGTCTTGTCTTTTGAATCCGGTTGTCTCTCTCCCCCACTTTTCTCCTCCTCGCCCTCTTGCCTCTCTCCCCCACCCTGGGATGGGGCAGATTACTTTGTTTTCCTATTCAGTTAGAAGTTATTTTCCTGGTGGCAGCTGTCTAAGAACTGACTCAGAACCACCTACAGGAGAGGTGGCCGTTACGGAGGCAGCCGTGGAAGGAGGACTCACTTGGATGATTCATTCACTTGGCTGGAGCCTCTTGAGAATAATGTCTCCGTTGGTGAATTGCCTTTCTTTGTGAAATGTATAACCAGCTCTCTGCTGCGTCTACTGCTGCTTATCCCTTGTGATTTTGGAGCATAATTAGGTTTTCTGTAATCACACTGGTGTTTTTTTTAGCCACAGGAGTAGTGCCGTTAACAAAAATGAGGTTATTCATGTGAGAGAAGGGTAATGCRAACAATGGCGGCACGTTTTTCGTCTTTCATGAGCAATGTTCTTCTGCCTCAACATGACAGAGTGCATTTTCACAGGAAGTTTACATATAATTGCAGTAAATACTTGGCAGTAATTGGAGTCTCAAATATGGAAAGAATAAACAGATACGAGTTTTTTTTTTTTTTCTGACTAGTTCTGAAACAGTGCTCTCCCACTGAGATAGTAAGTGACAATGTCTCCTGCTGACCCTCTCAAGCACAYAAACTAGGTAGCTGAAAGGATTTGGTAATGGAGCAGAAAAAGAACAGCTAAACTTCTATCATGATACTGAGAACTGAGTTTCAAGTCCAGCCTAACTTATTAAAGGTAGAAACTCTAAGCTGTGCATCTGGAGAAGACACAATAGAAATATTTTGTGGCTTGTGATTTAGAAGTGATTATTTAAAACACAAATGATCAAAATGAAGTGTTTAATGAGATAGCAGATATATCTGGCATATAGCTAAGCAAGATTTGTTATTCCTTTTATTTTTTCAATAAATAATTAAAATTATTTCTTTAATTTTCAAATATAAAGCTAAATTGATCTAATAATATATATATATATATGACTTTGTATATGGGAAAATATGTTCTATGTATGTTAGGATGTAAAAGTTGGACCTACAAGTTCTTTGCAAAAGGAAAAGCAATCCAAGCCAAATTAAATATAGTCAGTAAACGCAGTTTAAAATAATGCTAACCGTTCTAATATAGCCAATTAAAAGCACTGTAAACAAATCTGAAAATCTCTTAGCCTATCTAGAGTTCAGGTAATTATTAAGTRTGAAATAGACACTGGGAGGATCCTAGAAGTGTTGTTGCCTTTTGTTTTAATCTTCTCTGAAGAAGATATTGCACTGAGATATAGAGGCTTAATTTAACTTAAGAAAAGATGAGATAATGAGACACTGATGTGTCAAGATAAACAATGCTGCAGCAAATTAAAAAAAAGGAAGAAAAAGGAAAATTTCTTATGTTTTTGAAAACAAAGGATCTGCTTTAAACAAAATATTATACTCATATTGAAATCTATTATTATAGAAGAAGTCTGCAGGGTTGAATTTGTCATAATTCACTTTAAAAGTGGCCTGAGCCAYAGAATTTATGTACTTCCTTCAATACTACAAAAACAGAGGAAAAGTAAGCAAAACAGAAGTAGAAAACATTTGGAAAAAAACAGAAGAAAAACAACCCAAACCAAAAAACAATGTGGCTTCATAATGGAAAATCAAGTCTTTCTTATCTATTAAAAATAATTAATTTGTCAAAAATGGCAGAAAAATACATATATCCACATTATAACCCTCTCTCTGTGTGTGTGTATGTGTGTGTGTGTACTGCACTAAATTAGGAATTACTTCATTCATTTACTGACATGGAGAAGAAATGATTTAGGAAGAAACCTCCACAGATTATTATTTTAGAAGATTTTCCAAGTATATGTGAGCCACTTAACAGAAATAGGAGACTTGCCAGACACAAGAATCTTTATTCTTAGACAGCTGCTGATATATAGTGGCATGACAGTTGTTGTAGATCTGGATTCCAAACAATAAAATAAAGGGCAGATTGTACACAAATGTTCCATTACAGTGTAATGCCTCTCTGTAAGTATGTTTATTCACGAACAAAGTGAGGATTAAGCAACATTTYCAGTTCTGTGGACAGAATAGCAGCTTGAAAACACCTCTATGGATCACRTAATGGAATATAATTCTGTGTTAATGGGAGTAATTAAATATTCATTCCCCTTTATCTCTTCTACAGCCTGTAGAAACCGTAGAATCTGTGCCTTTTGTTTGCTGTTCATACAACTATTTTCCCAGAGAATCTCCTAGATATCCTTTTCTCACAGGTGTGCTGTATCTAGCACGTTATGACAAAGCACCTAATGAGAGAAAGCATCTATATCTGAGTAGGCAGACTAGTACTATAATTCTTCAGTTTAATTCTATTCACCTCCAATTGTAGAGTGAAGTCACAATAATATAAATTGTACTTTGGGAGGAAAAAGAAAGAAAGAAAAAAAAAATCCGTAAGATAGATCTGACTTCAGCGCTATTCATTCACTGAACCTGCTTCTGTGTAACTAACATTAATAGAAAGTTTATCACTGTCTTTAATAAATGTAATAAAAGGTGAGAAGGACAAAACAAAATATGATGCTTTCAAATACACATGCAAACTCAGAACAAATACCTTTTTCTAAACCCATAAAAATTGCTTGTTACATCAAATTTTAACTGCAAGAAAAGATCATGAAGCCTCATTCTCAAACATCTGTCACATCACTGCGAAACCTGTTTGCATATTTCCACAATCATATCTCTAAATCCTTCATTTATTCATTTTTCTTTGATATTTTTTCTTTGGGTCTTCTTTTCAAAGACATTTTTCAGGTTTCTTCCCTATTGTCTTGGGCAGGTAGCAAGGATGTTCACATGCGACTTACCTTAAGAAAAAGAAAGAGAACATCTGTGCTCTATATGCCTACCCAAATTCATCACTTAGAATGRCAATTCCATTGGAAATCAATACGCAGCAAACAAGAAAAAAACCAAAGGTTGTCAAGAAAATGGGTTTTTGCAGGCAGAAACTTCTGAAAAATAGCCCAATTTATGACTACTAGCTTATCTGAGTGAACTACAATATGATCAATTCCAAGTATTTATTACATATAATTCTTGCCCACTCTTCCCATTCTTTCTTCCATGTGTTCTTGTTCCTTCAATCAAATAATCATTAGCAATAATCATAGGCAGTTGTATGAACTAGGCGCATATACAGGTCTTTCAGCGCTCAAGGTAGTGAAGTATCATGACTGTTTCTTGTAACTAATATTTTAAGCTGGCCAGAGCTATTATAGATAGAGTATATAGTACCATCTCTGAAATTGTATGTGATATACTGACTCAAATATAATTTWTTTTTTGGTACCATACATCAATATTGCGATCAGTTTCCTATCAGCAGAAGGACTTATCAGTGCGATACAGAGGTGGTCCCTCATTTCCACTAAAGAAGGATGATTGGGTCTTATGTCAGGTAGGCTTTACTTTTCCATGTAATTTAGAAAAAAAATCTTTTTAAAAGTAAGTAGCAAAAGTGAAATTTATTTGAACACAAACAAGATTTTCTCTTTAGCATTATTTATGAGAAGTGTTAATATTTTTTCTAAATTTAACTTTCTGAAAGTTAAGCGATGAATTTATCCTACTTATATTTAGCCATCTAAAAGTTTGGTGTTTGTTTGTTTGTTTGTTTTCCATATAGGTTAAGTTARTTATCTAAGCTCCTTTAGTCACTAGAGATAAATCATTCACAAAAGTAGCTATCTTACTTTTTATTAGGTCAGAGGAATCACTTCATAAGAATGACYTTCAATGCTGACTATAGAGGACAAAAGATCACTAACTGTTAGKTATGATCAATGCCACTTTATAGATGAAAAATTAAATATAATTTTACTTATTAAATAATCCTCCAAAATAAACTCATCTGATTCSTTTTAATTTATGGCTTTACAAAACAATGGTCATCCATTCTTCCTACAAAATTCTGGAGAAATTCCTAAGTATTCTAAATTTCACTAAAGGACCAATAAAATTGTTTGGAAGAGAGAATGATTTGCAATAAATAAATAAATAAATATTATTTTTAAGTAAAATGTTCAATCATTAGAATTCATTATGTCAGAGTTACAAATARATCAACACAATTGAGTTACTGAGTTGAGTACGGAAGGCTTATTATAGATTTGTTTAAAAGTAAGCCTGAGATTTCAAGTAGTATTTTTGCAATAATTTAAGACATTTGAGTATCTGATAAATAGAACCACAGGAAGTACAATTCCCATAATTACTAATATGCTTTGATTTACATCATCAACAAAAGGAGCAGTCAGCTCAGAACTCAAGCGATTAAAGTAGAAATAATAAAAATAAATAAATAAATAAATAAATAAAATAACCCTCTAAGCAATTATAGAATATGATACTCACGATTTCTGTTCACTGGGATGTAACCTGGGTTATGGCTATATGTACTTACACTAAGACAAGAAATCTTTCCTATCACAAGCAGAACTGATGAAGTCAGTCTGATTATTTGGGTGAAGGATGGTCACATAATGAAGCACTGAAGCCTCACTCTTACAATATATTGTTATCTCCCACGTCAGTCTTTCTGTATTGTTAGTTTCCGGAGTATTTATAATAAATAATTATTTCTAATAAACCAAAAAATCCTTCATACCCAACACTGTGAAGTGTGTATGCAAAGAAATTTTTTGTTCCTTAATATTCTGATGGGTACATTATTAAAACTCAACTTTAATGCATATGAAACAAAGCTTTCCTTAACCATCTGAATTAATAGATGAATATGCATTTGTTCCTTTGGTCAGCTTTGCTGTCCTGACATTCAACAGATAAACAGATAGATATGCCATTGCCTATGATCTGACATGAACTGAAGTGAAGGAAAACACATTAAGGGAGTGAACAGATTTGATTAAAATAGATAGATGTCACATTCAATATTTATTTCAAAAGCACATTTTGAATTTTCATCACAGAACTACAGTAGTTTGTCAAGTTTACTTGATGATACCTGAACTTTGTAGTAGGCTAAATCAATAACAAATAATATTCTGTAATGTCTGATACACACAAGGATGACTTAATCTAATTGTTACTTATATGAACAGTCAATTTCAAGGATGTAAATGAGATGTAAAAAAGAATGTAACCATAACTAAAAATTTAAACTACAAAAGACTGAAAATAGGTAAGATAGGATAGAACCCAATACAATATCCTAAGCAAATACAACATTCTAAGAAAAGTCTAATCAAGATCATAGTAACTCATTTACTATTAAACTACRGTTTATTAGAAGCACTAAAAGTACAATTTCACTGGTTACGTAATAAAGAAATCTGACAGGCTAATTTCAGTTCATTGTAAAAGTTATTATTTACCAAGATGTACTCACTGTTAGAAAATGGAGTAGGTACTGCAACAAGGATGACACAAATCTCAAACTTACAATTCACATGAGGCTTGATATAGAATATGCCCTTTATTTTCTTGTTACTATTTCTGTCACACTGTAACATAGTCAAGAACATTTAAAGGAGTCTCATATTAAGTTGTCAATATTAATTCKCATGAACAATCACAAAAATACATTTTTCTGGATTTATTTGCCATGCAAGCATTAACAGGAGCATGCTGATGCTAACCATACACTAAAAAAGATGACACACACAATTCATAGTATTGCATTTTAAAGGCTAATAACAGATTAATAACAGATCAAATATTTCTTGGATATAAAGTCATCCAGAAAGCTATGGCATCTGACTGATCCTAAAATTAAAAAAAACAAACAAACAAAAACAAAAACAAACAAAAAAAAAAACCTTTATAATTTTACATTTTCAGTCATTGTTGATTAATAGTATTTATATTATTCAAGTACATACAAATTTGTTTTATGAAAAAAATGAGAAACAAAATGGGGTGCACAATCATATTGTGTATTTTATTATCGGATTAGAGGAATTGTCATACTAGATCATGTTAGTTGTCTGTCTGGTTTCAAACTGAATGTCTRTCAGTGACCGATATCAAATTATTCATAATGTAGTCCAAAAAAATCTGCTGAAGAAAGGCAGGAATATTTTAAAATATTTAAGAAGATCCTTTATGTCTTAAAGCCCAAAGAAGAGTTTTGGCTTGTTATTTTTGTTTATCATTTCCAAAGCTTGCAGTAAAAATTTGTAACTGAAGATTTCCTTCTTATCCCGTGTTGGAGTTAATTTGGTCCTTGGGTAGAATCCAAGGTTCTTGGCTCCTAAATACTTTCATGCTGCCCTTCAGTCATTTCAGAAGACATTAACTCTATAAAAATTATTTTATGGGTTTTAAAGTATGACACCTTTCAAATTCTTGGAAAGCTTTTTGTCCATAGTTATGGAAAAATCTGTATAGGAATTCTTGATTTTTCTTTTTTCCTCTGAAATAGAACACTATTGTGTGTAATTTATGACCTCCTCTTTTRTTTGTCTGCTTCTCAGTGAAATAAATGCAGCTTTTACGCATCAGCACAGTATCTTATGATAGAACCCATACTTGTTTTATATTGCTTCACTATTCTCTGTTATTGTCAGTCATATTCCTAACATGCTTTTTACAAGTAACTTCATATTTTTCAATCTGCAAAATTAATTGCTTTCTCCCCATTAATGTACAGATCCTTTTCTGGAGATTATCTTATTGGTTTAAAATATAAAGAAGTATGTAAAGAATTCAAATCTTTCCCATATATTACCAAATATCTGTAAACACAGAACTTCAATTTATATTAAATTGCCTTCTTTAAATTTATCTTACTATGTCTACTCTCACTTCTGCACTCTCCTCCTTGACTTGAAATGATCTGAATATCATGATTCCATATATCAATCTTTGCTTCCGTTTTTGGAGATGACAGATRACAATATTAGACAAGGATCTCTGTGTTGGGGTGGGGGGAAAGGTTGACTTTTCCTCATAATAAAGACTAATCATTCCACCCTTTCAGGGAGGTCTCTCTTTCTTACCTGTTTGCTGATCAAATAAAATATTTACTTCTTATATGATTGCTTACTTTTTGTAAAAACATAAATGAAAAAGTCAAGGATGTATAAAATCCTAAAGGTTCTCTAAGTGGTACTACATTGATTTTACTGATTAAGTTAAAATATTCTAAATATWAAGTAACTCCTTTAATAGAATCTTTGCGAAGATTAACTCTAATCTTCTGGAACTTCAAAAAGTTCCAASCTTTTTATTTTTTTGTTTGGTTTTAATTTTTGTTCCAGAAGATTAAAGAGGGAATAGGAGTTGTCACTTTTCATTTATCCTAACACTCATCACATTTTTTAAATATAAAAAGAATATTTGTAACTTTCTAATGTTTAGATGTAATAGCTTGTTTTTATTATTTTATTGTCTTAGTTGAAACTAACACAATAAAAAGGGAATAAACAGAGGATGTCCTGTTCCAGAGTAAATCATCTACCATTGTTATTATTCTCAATTTMAAAAAAAATGGCAATTTTTATTGAAATGACAGAATCTTTTTCCTTGTACTAAAAACTATAACCACACAGAAAATCCCATTTTTTGTTCATTTATTTATTTATTTATCAGATTGCTAACTGAAACTAGAATTGACTTCTCAGGCATTCCCATCACAGCCAGCACTGAAAGTTAGCTCAACATTGCATAAATACTAWCTGAAAAAAAAATCAATAGCCATATCAATATTTGAGCAATAATCTTGTATTCGTAACTGAAACTTCATTGATCTGCATTGCTTTACAAATGTTGACTTGCTGACATATTTAACTGTTTCATTTAGAAACCAAGTTATAGGACTTTTGTCTGCTCAGCACAGAAGTCAATAATGAATGTCTTATTGCTATGTTTAAATGATAAATCTTTAGCAGAGAATATAGATTTTACTGAAAAAAAAAGCAATAGAGTGTTTTCCACATTTTAAATATCTCATAAACACATATTATAGATAATTATACATGGGAAAAAATGCAGGAAAATATGCATATTTCTAATTCTGAATTTGGAGTGTGTGGAGAAATTTAAGCAGTACGTATGAAAACTGGATTCTGGATTTGCCAAAGTGACAGCTGACAACGCATCAAGATACAAGAAGAGATTATGACAGTGAAGGAATCAATCTCACCTAAAGGTGAGAATAAACTTAAATTCGAAGCAGTGGAAAAACAGACCTAGAGCAGATGAAGACATCACTGACTCATTTTCTTTTGATTTTCAGAGCATTGTGGATATTAGAAGGACTGAGTGGAAAACAAATAAATATATAGACAGACAAGAGTCATTTTACTTAATGTGTTGGAAAGATTTCAGAAGCTATGAGAAGGAATGTAATAGAGAAAGGGAGACRGAGAGGGAGAGGGAGAGAGGGAAAAGGGGAAGAGAGAGGAAGAGGGAGAGGGTGAGGAAGAAGAGAGGAGATGAGATTAGGATGGAAGAAGGGGATGAAGACACGACTGAACACTGAGCTTTCATTTTGAAAACGTTCCCTCTTTTTGGAAAGCGACAGCACTACAGAAATGGAAGGATCAGTCCTGAACAGTMTCTGTGGTTACTTGATTTACGTCTGTGTATGAAGATAATGTCTTATGTTGACGCGAATGCCTTCAGATAGTGATATAAATCCATAGTTAATCAATTAGAGTGTGCTATTTTGTAAAGACATTGTAGTTAAAGAAGGGGAGGACGAATGAGATCTACATATTCTCAGTACATCTCTAAATTAAATTTCTTTTCTTGATAAAAATAAAATAGAGACACTCAAAACCAGTGGTTCCTATTTTCAGGACACTGTGTCTTTAGGTGTGCTCCAAGGACTGGACTTGATCTCATGAATGTCAAAAAGATTTTGCAATTAACTTCACAGCATGACTAGGCTCTGAGTCTATTAAAAAAWWRRAAAAARRAAAAAAAAAGCTGTGTTACAACAAAGTTCTCAGAAGTTTTGATAATTTTTATTATCTTTTCTATGATATTGTTTTATAAAAAGGCTAACACTTTAGCTATATATCTTTTTTTAAGCTAGATATTTTAAAATATTTCATCCTATACGTTTTTTTCATCACCAATTATTCTACAATCTGTTGTGTGCTATTTTTCTTACTTTCATTTTTTTGACAGTTTCTGTTATAGTTCCAAAGAAACACAGCAAGACTGAGATTGAAAAATTTCTGTTATTATATTGGGTAACTGTTTTATTCAAGCAGAAAAATACAAAAGGCAAAAATGTGCTTTAAATGTCAACTGGAAATAAAGCATGTTTGTTCTGCATGTGTATCTGCCTCAAGAGAAACAGAATAAAAAGAAACTTTAGAAAAATATCATTTTTGATGAAAGAGATTATGTTGAATTGATTTCATAGAAAATAATCAAAAYACAGACTCATTAATATAGTGAGGTGCAGCATGCAAATAAATAGTCTCTGCTGTTAATATTAATTTGCTGATGTAATCTGCATGTTAACTAATCATAATCTATCATGCAGCATATTATGGTCTTTTCACAACTTTTTCGTATAGATTTTTTTTAAGAAAATAGCTATGATTTATTGAAAGTAGGTTAAGTATAAGAAGAAAGATTTTCAAACAGAAAAAAGAATCTTTATCATCTACAGAAAAATACAAAATCCACTTCAATATTTGTTTAAAATGTATAACAAAGGCTTGAGTTGTAAAATGCTCCCAGCCTGGATAAATGAATCATCTTTCTACCAAAACACAATACAAATCCTAGAAAGAATATGTATTGCAGGCCTTTTTCAACACTGATGTTACTGCTGAACTGATAGTGAACTCTACTGCTTCTAGACATCACTGTCCCAAGTACAGTGAAGTCAGACCAAGCAGGTTTCAGTCAGTGTTCATTATAAGCACATGGATAGATGGATCACAATTTTGTAAGGACTACCTAATACAGTTACAAAAACCAACTATTCCTTTGCATTTGGCAACATTAATAAATAGTCCCTAGTTATCTGAAACTCAATTGGAAAGTTTATGAGATTAAATGATAGAATATTGAAACTGAAAAAAAAAAACACCAACAACAAACCAGCTGAATAACAGCAAACCTCCTACCCCCACCATATATTATTCATCACTTGATAAACACCAAAGCTGCTTGCTATTCAAAGTGTGAATAAAGAGGAACAAAATGTTCAATCACCTTCTTATATCCGTGTCTTCAATTTGCAGCGATCAAGCTTCAACAGTCAGTTATAGAAAGAGAGTGGGACAGAGCAGGATAAAAGTCTGAGATCTTGCAGTCTGAGGAGTGAAGCAAACCCAGTTCTCCTGCTTCAGGGTTAAAACTACAGAGACATTGTTCAGAAGGCAGGCAGCACCGGCACTTTTCTGTCTAGGGGGTGTGTGTGTGTGTGTGTGTGGTTGTGGGTTTTTGTTGTTTTCCTCATATTCAGGTGGGACTTCGGGTGTTTCAGCTTGTGCCTGTTGCCTCTTGTCCTGTCGCTTGGCACTACTGGGGCTGGGTGTCCAGCCCCATCCCACGGACACCCTCCMTTCAGKTAYTTGYACACATYGATMAGATCCCCCCTCAGTCTTYTCTTCCCCAGGCTGAASAGGCCCAGCTCTCGCAGCCGTTCCTCACAGGGCAGGTGCTCCAGCCCTCTGATCATCTYCRTAGCCCTAMKCTGGACTCTCTSCAGTAGCTCCATGTCTCTCTTGTCCTGGGGAGCMCAGARCTGGACACAGTGTTGTTCTATGTTTGTTTGATCAATTTTCTTTTTAAGAAAGTGATCATGGCTGCTGATCTTCAAGYAATGTGGGTACTTTGAAAGTACACAGGCAAGCAGGTACTTTAGATAACAGAGTTGCTTGGTAAGCATTGGGCAAGTCCTGCATTAATCAATGATTTCATGGATGTATTATCAGAGCATTTGCTTAGATCTTAAGGCATGCATTTCCTCTTCAAGCTCCTTATAGGTACTAGTGGGTGCATTTGTCCTGCTCTGATTCCTTAAGCAGCACCCTAACTCTTTAATCAGTTAGGTACCACGTAACATGAATGAGAATATTGGCACCTAACATTGTGTTATTCTGTTGAATCCACCTGAATGCTCTCTTTTCTACTTGTATTAACCTATTCAGCAGTGCCCTCTATGCACCTAGTGTCCTATTTATCACTTGATCCCATCACTGGGTGAAAGGAGGCATTTTCGCAAAGTCTGATCCAAACCTTATTGAAGTCAATGGACAGATCCCCTCTGACTTCAGGGAGTTACAGTCAGATTTAATATACTTTATAAAAGTGGCAAATTGTCCCAGATGCTCCAATAATTACTAAACTCAGCAATGAAATCAGACCTTCTGTTCAGTCTAACCATATATTGATCTGAATCAGAGGTTCACCATCATATAAAAAAATAAGCAGATGAGACATTTCATCTGCCTAATAAAATAATTTAGAATCTATGTACATCAAAACAAGCAGGATATATTGGAGAATTTTGCAATCTCAGGCATAAAATGCCAGAAAATAAGGGTAGTTGAGAGTATAGTCTTTTCCATCACTAACTGAAATAATTCTCTGTAAAATATGAAGAAAAGTAACAAGTAACAAGTTAATTTGTTCTTCCTCATAACAAAAGTAGAAATCATGCACACTTTTAAATAAGCATTGTAATCTCAAAATTTGATAGCAAATATTAATGTTGCCCAGACAGAAGTGAGCCTATTGATATTTTAATATTTTACTTTCTTTAAGTGTGTTTTGTATTTTCTATGATATTAATGTTGCCAATCACATTGTGGAGTGCACTGTTCATAAATAACATATATCAARCCAGATGAACCTTAGGAAGGTATTTATGATACTGTCCTTTGCTGCCTCTGTATTTTTATTTCTTAATAGAGTTTTAATATACACAAAACAGTTTTGAAGAAACCTATGTGCAAAAAAGGAAATAAAATAGAGCAATTTGTATATATCACTGAAAAAAATTTTGAGTAACTTATAATGCTCATTTGGCTTGACTGCTAAGATTCTATATTTTGACTRTCTCCTCTGCAACTCAAAGGAAAACTACAGAAGTTAAAGGCTCATTATCTTTAACCTCCACAGTCCTTTAATAATGACTTTCCAGATAAGATGAAAATTTTACTTAGATTTCTTGCACACCAACCATTCATAAAGTGCATGACATTAGGTTTTTCACCACAGGCTAGCATGTGCCTTTTGTCACATCAAATTTCATCTTCTATGACTGAAACCTTATTAAAAGTTTACACATCCTATATTCCCAGAAACAATATTTTGATTTAATATCACACTGACATGACTTTAGCCCATGTTAATTGTTTAAGACATAGGAGATCAAAATTAATTTTTGATAATGTAACAAAAATGATGAAAAATAGAAAAAGTCCCTCATTGTGGTTTAKTTCCCTAAGACAAAAATAAAGGAAATTTTATATATACTAATTCTGTATCTTATGAAGAYATGCATTCAATGTGGTGATTTGATACTGCATAACTTGTAGGAAACTAGAATGTATTTTATAACCCTATTTTTTAAGTTTACATTTAATAGTCCRGACACAAGAATATAGGAATTTGGGAGTTTGATGAGTTAACAGGAGACAGTTGTGCCCAAATCTTTGTTTTCAAAGATAATATTTCAGCTTTCTCTCATGCCCTCATTTTTTGATTCCTCCTCCCAACGCCATGCATGTTTTTATCCAAAGACAAAACCAGGCACAGCTGTCATTTCTAATTAAATTTCAATAACTCAAGCTGGGCATTTGTGAATTTGATTTAATTGTGTTAGCATAGTTTTCAATAAATAGAAAAGAAAACCTTCTTCCTCAATATAAAGATAAACAGGAAAAATATGTACATGAAAAATATCTTGGGGGGAAAAAAGAAAGAAAGCTTTGTCTCTGAGAGCGTGCTGTCAAAGTGAAACACAGAGTTAGTGTCTTCTGTTTATATTGTGCGGCTACATTTCCAAGCAGCAGTCTGCTTTATTTCTTAGAATTCCAATCTATATTCAGTAAGATATTAAATAGTGCTTGAGAAAAGAAATTAAAGTTACTTGAAAGTTTTCCAAAACAGTAACATACAGAAGCCATCTGCAGAGCCATGTTTCATTATTATTTTATATGTTCCTTAAGAAATGAGTTCCAGTGTATGGTATATTTCTTTTCTCATTGAGCATCAAGTAGAAAATAGTGTCATCTATACTGATTGGTTTGAATCTGATTCATAAGAAAGTATAATATAATAAAATTTCCATTTTTATTTAAATCTTCTTATACGTCATATTTTAAATTTTGCATTGTAGAGCCKACATTCCTGTCAGCATAACTTTACAACCTTAGTTGTGTAAACATAAAGTATTTAAGGTTCCAACAATGTGCAAGTTCTCAGCTGAAAAAATTGATAAGAAAACTTCAATAATGTCATAAAACACAGTCTGAAACTGYTGAAATCATTGAGACTTTTAACATAATTTCAAAGTTCTGAGATATAAGGGAGTAATTCTCTACTGAATGTAGCTGTAGCTCCAGGAGAGGGATCTATTTGGTATTAATTCTAAAATTCCCATGAATTAAATAATGGGATGATACTGATAGCCTGGCCTCATCAACTCACACGTTTTCCCTTTCATTTATTTATTTATTTTTCTGCTTGAGGTTGTGAACGGTTGGTCTTGGGAATGAGAAGAGCTGTGTTTGCTCTTAGTTTTCCCTACTTAGAAGGACTGCACAAAACAACTCGACTAGATAGTTGCCAATCAAACAATAGAGATAAAGGTGACACTTAGAAAAAACGGTGAAAATGTGTTATTTTAACACTAACTCATTGATAGCACAAGATTCAGGTAATCGAAGTCTGTAAGACTTCAAAGTACAGAAAGTAAAAGAAGAGAAGATGAAAATAAATTAGCTGTGGATGGAAAGTTACATATACGGAGGAAAAAAAAAGTCAGAAACGAAACAACTTCCCCTTTACAGAGGTGTCCAGGACTTACTCATATCCATGCAATCTGTGACTTGTCAAATCACTGTTAGGATAACAGTKATGAAGGACCACTGAAAATCAGAATTCCTGTCATTGTGGGTAGTGCCATTCAGGATAGACACTTTGTTCCACTCAGTTCTTCTGACRTCTGTATCAGCTTAGTGAACATAAGAATCACAAAATGGGTGATGACTGGAGTAGAGTACACCTCTCTTCACCTCTCTTTTTTTTCCTTTTCTTTTTTTTTCTTGAATGGTAAGATATGATTGGTTTCTCAAATACTAGTTTTTGCCCTCCTACTCTTATTTTTTAAACAAGCTAAGTTAATGTCTGGAGCCTTTTCATCTATTTCTCTAACTCTCACCGACTTTTATAAAGAATTCAGTGTAGGAGACTAAGTTGTTCTTTTTTTTGTTTCGTTGATGAGACTTGAAGGATCAGGCAGGAGGGAGGCTGCTTGGCCATAGTAYGCATCTATTTAATGATTAATAATGTAACCACAGAAGCTAGGAGAATACTGGAATGTTTTCTGAGGACAAAAAGTTGGTAGGCACTATCACTTGAGAATAAAGTTTAGGAAGAGTGGGGAGACTGAACAAGTTAAGAGTCTGGGGAGGTACATGCAAATTATGGTTTGGAGAAAGAGGAGAGAAGAGAATAGTGAGAGAACTGGGGTTATTTCTCATACACAGCTCAGGCTGTATAGGAGCATAATGCCACCTTCACAATTTGCTGCTTTAGCTCTGCTGCCTAGGGCAGAGTTCTAAACTGTGTCTATATACTGATAAAAACTAAAATATATTACTTGCCAATGCTTCAGCTATGTCAGATATGAGTCTAAGTAAATCATGGAAGAAGTAGTTGGGGTGACACTGCAGAACACTGCTTGGGTTACGGGGTACTTCTTTTGCCTCTGCCCTGCGTATAAACTCTCATGCATCATGTATACCATAAGCCACATAGGCTTTTTTCCAGTGGACAGTTTTCTTCTTACTCTATGGGTCATTAGGGATGAGACATATCATATGTGTGATCTGCTAGTTTACTAATGCATAAGTGCAGCTACTGTACTAGGTACTTTCAGGCACACGCAGTTGAATGGATTTGGTAAGACCTGAGGGGAAGATGACAACTGGCCTTGCGGCTAGAAGTCAGTTGCTGACTGTAAAAAGGGGGGGGTGGGAGAAAAGAAAAAAGAGATATAAGTGTAGATATCTGTATATGAATTATGTACCTAAACTATCGTTGACAGTAAAGATTTAGGATTTAATTCAAGTGACCACACAAAGTTGATTTAATGTATTGTTCCTAGCCTCTGATTCACCTGTCATTAAATCAAGTTCCAGATTAGTGTAGGCAATGTGTCTACAATGAAGTGTAGACAGCTTGACAACTGATCAAATGTAGGTCTCTGCTTTAAGCTGAATTGAATCTTTCTAGACACCATTGCTTATAGTGACTCCAGYAGCTAGAATCAGAGTTTAGGCACTTAGCTTACATTGATACATTGGGTGGGAGTCAGTTGCTACACATAACTGTCTAGTGTTATTTTAAATACCTTAGAGTATCTGAAACATTTACATGGAGCTGTCAAATGTGACACAGATGCTGCTGGAGACCATGGCCTTCCTTCTGGAGAAGGAGCTAGAGGGCAGACAGGGTATGCTAGGGTCTCTCAAAAGGCACTAGATACTTACACTTAGGCAACCGAATTTCACTTTCTCAGCACAAGTGTAGGTGTCAACAGTCTGRATTTGAAGGTATCTTGGATTTTAAAGGCTAAAAAGTCATTATGGAATTTACAGCTTATACCTAGTCTTAGCTAGAAATTGTTAGGGAATTGTGTGAGGCAACCTAACACAAATTAGTGTTGAACACGTTTTATCTAAGCTCAAGTCTATCACTTTCCCCATCCCAGTTTGTTGTGCAGAGGTTAGCCTTTGTACTAACTTAAATGTTATTACAAATGGGATGATTATGAAATCTGAAAATCTAATGCAATGAAAATATCTCCATAAACTCAATTTTTTGATGAAGATAAAAGCATTTAACACAAAGAGTTGGCTTTTCTTATGAAGAGAAATGATATCCACTAATAATATTTAATCTCTAAAGCAAGGTGAGACAGTAAGTGTAATTAGAGACAATATAAACAAATATAGCAGCTTAATAGATCTGAAGGGACTYGAGTTATGATTTTCTGTCATTTTTTATAACAATGAGCAATTTATTCCATATTTAGAGAAAGTAAAACTGATATTCTTCTGGATGCAGGTTCCCTCTTTGACCACTCTACCTGTGTATAAGGAGACTTGATGGATTAGTCTAAGACTGACACATCTGAYACTAAAAGGCATCCTTAAGGTCTCTTCACACAGCTCCTTGGGTAACAGCTAAAATGGATTGGTAATTACCTGGGAATCTTTCATACACTGAAGRGCAAATCTTGGAAGGAGAAAGTGATGGGGGGAGTGAAAGATATATTAATTCAAAAGGGAGAATGGCTATAAAACTTGAAGACTTTGTAATGGGAAAGACAAKTTTTACTAAGGAAAATACAACTGAGACAATAAAAAATTACTATAGGGATCCACTTTCAAGTCCTGTAACTCTATTTTGATGCCTCTAGCTTATGTTTTAGGAAAGAACAAATATTTCAGATAATCAGTTTCTTTTCCTTAAGTTCATATTTGCTTTTCATTTTTACCTCCTTCTGTCCCAAAGGCTGATTTTTACTTCTCTTTTTTTTTTTACTGTACTCTTGTTTCTGTTACACACTTTTTAAGACAAAAATGAAAGCATTAGAAAAAAAAAGCTAGGGATTGAGTATATATTTATGCTTTCAAAATGCATAAAATTTAAATAGATTAAAAACTACTTATTTAGTGTTCCTCCAAAGATATGGGCATGTAAAACCAAATAAATAACACCCCTGCCAAAAGTAGACTTAAAAAAAGTGCAAATAAGTAGTAACTATCCTTCTAAATGAGTTATGTGATGAAATTCTCATCCCACTCTGTTAGAGGAAAAAATCCTTCTGATTTCAGTGGGACAGAAACTTTTTTACATTTTCATTGCATTAATTTCATGACGACTTCTTTATGCATTGTTTGATTATATGATTAAAGGGCAATCACAGCATACACAGATATTCAGCAAGGATCAGATGAACAGTGACAGGCAGGGGAATCCAGCTTCCCCATCGCTACAGATGGAGTGCTGTCGCTCAGCGGATCCCAGGACTGGCCAAGGAGAACAGTTTGCCCATTGCCTGGTGTGAAGCCTCCTGAGATGAGTTAATCAACAGAGCTCTCCAAGGGTGGGGAACAAAAACAAACTAACTTACAGGCTGAGGAGGTTACTGCCTACAGAGGTGGAGCATTGTACGATGCTGGAGCAAGAGCATTTGGGGACTGTGTAAAGCTTATTATGGGATGTTTTAAGGAGGYTGTTGGAGTGTGCAAGGCTTCCTGTGGGATGTTTATGGAAAAGCAAGTTTATCTGGGCAAGTACCACCTTCTCTTCTTATTCTGAAATGAAGATGATCTCTGTTCAGTGTATGTGTGATAACAGCAGACTTCTGGCCAKAGTAGCTGGTGAGTAGGATAAGATGTCTAGGAGCCAGCAACAGATCACCGGGCTGAGGGCTGGAGTTTGGAGACACAGGGGATCCAAGTGTCAGCTACTTGGGGCACTGTACGTCCAGAGCAGCCACCAGAGAGACCCAYTTGTGACTGTGCATGAAATGAGAAGAGGTTTGAGTACTAGCAACCAGAGTGAGGTTGTAGGTCTTGGGGACTTGTATGTCCAGGTACCAACACCTGGGGAAACCAGGAAATCTGGGGTCAGCTATTT
Organism: Rhea americana; assembly: GCF_003343005.1. Lineage (NCBI taxonomy): Eukaryota > Metazoa > Chordata > Aves > Rheiformes > Rheidae > Rhea > Rhea americana. The sequence continues at coordinate 7,198,731 of NW_028186423.1, forward strand.
GATAGCCTGAGTCTTTAAAGCCAGCTACTGGAGTGATCCATATTTTGCGTACATATACATGTACATATGTGTATGTGTACATATATATATATACACATACATACATATATATACATATATATATATATGTGTAGGTATGCATGCCCCAGGAAGATTTCACTCCTAATTAGCTGGAGAGCAGGAACAGAACGGGGCTGTCTGCACAGTTCACATTTGTGTGAGTGCTGTTGGTGTTTATGTGGATGCTGATGAGGTGCTGTTTGCTGTCTTTGTTGATCTATGTGGTCAGCCATATGTGTGCGTTATGGGTATGCCTATATAGCTATCAGGTATACATGTTCACCCTTGCTACCAGCTAAACCTGCAGCAACTTCACATCTACTGGGCTACCAGATTAGTTTCAATTTAGATATCTGATTCATTTCAGACTACCATGAAAATTACACTTTTAGAGTATCAAAATCCTTACCCAGTTCACTGAAAGCAGTAGACTACCAAATAATAAATGTTCAGATTCTTCAAGACTGACTTATCTAGACAGCACTTACATAACTTTATTGTCCTATAAAGGTCTTTAGTTCATTACTTAGCCCTAAAGAACATTTTTCTGTATATAACTATACCTACCTAAAATAAGTCCATACTCATTATTATCTTATTTTGTTCACAATAAGCTAAACTCTTCAATGCCTCAGATTCTCAGTTTCTCCCACTTTTTAGAGGGAGGCAGTAATTACCATATAGTGTGTTAAAGCCACTGCATGGAGGATTTTCTTGCATGATTAAAAAAAAAAATAGAAATCTAACATTGATGGTGATGCAGTGAAAGATATTTTAATTAAATTATAGCTGTTTGTTCTAAAACGTATTTTTCCCTACTATCAAAAAGGATGTTAAGCACATCAACCAGACATTTCATCAATTATCTGTTGAGTATTTAGCAATCTGCTACAATTTTCCTTGTTCTCTTGTAAATTCATTCTTTGCGTGTCTGAATTCCCTTAGTTCATTCACTAGTGTGTCATAGTAACAAAGTAGTATTATTTGCTTTGCTTCATAAAGATATCTGAAATACTACTGTGAGATGAAGCAAAAGATATTCTTATCTTCATTATTTGTATTTTATACTATCTGTTTCTTTGTCATAAATGCCCCTATATACTAAAATTTTATACTAACATCTTCAACCCCATGCTCTTCATTATCTATGAAATATCTATGAATTGTCTCTTATGCTGTCATTATTAATATGCTATTAATATTATAAAATCACTATTTCTTGTATTTTTTTATTCATAAGTTTCAACACCTAACTCTTCATTTACTGGCTATACCAGTTATAGGATGTCTTGTTCTTCATCTTTTTCTTCATTATGATTTGCCATTAGCCTGCTGACCRTTTGATCCTGCTTGCCATAATCTGACCTCATGGAATCTATCATTACTACAAATGGAAATCTATTAAATATGAATCAGTTCAGCCTGGACTGCAGTAATCATCCTCAGTATCTGTAAAATACCATATGCACTTGTTTTTTCTTAAAGTGATATCTGAAAGCTGTATTTTTGTTTAGATTTTTCTTCATTCTAATAATTAGTGTACGTTGTACATATTTTTCTGTAAATAGAATATAATTGCAAATACATTATTTTCACTGAGTTGCTGGTAACAATGACTTAATGATTTAGTCTTTCCAAAATATCATCTGAAGCTAGATCGTAGTATAACACAGAACACAACTTTATGGAAAAAGAACTTAATTAGAAAATGTGAGATTCATGTAATCTAACTTCAGATGCCTACGTCAGAACTCCTGTTGCATATTTTTTCACATTAATATTAACACACTAATATCTATGTGTTTATGCATACATACATATGTTAGGGAATTAGAGATGGCTGTGAGGGGAGTGTTTAGAAGACTGATAAATCAGGACAGTTTGAAACTTGAGACTGGATTGACTCAATTGACATTCATCACCAAAGTACATTACACATGGTTAGTTCTTAATCGTTATCAACCACTAGGTCCCTTCCAAACTTACTGATTCTATGATTTTATGATTATTTCACCTACAAAATAATTTATCCTTAACATATGTGTCTTAAATTAGCTGTAATTAAACAATACAACAGAGCTGGTGTTTTATAGCAAGGACTGATGGCTGTGGTCCTTGGCGTTTCTTTGGTCAGAAACGTTGATATAGAGGATCGACAGCTCAGGAGTTCTTTGAGGAATGAAGCTGGGACTGGTGTGTTTTCTTCTTTCTTAACCCTCTTTCCTCTCTCATCTTTGGGGTTTATGTTCTCTTCTCCTCTTCCCCAAGATTAAAAAAAAAACAAAAAAAACAAAAAAAACAAAAGTGTGATCTCATCTGCTTCTGACATAGTTCATCTTATTTTCAGGACCAGATTGTTCCTGGGTTTCACTAAGTATCTTTCTTGCTTATTCCACAGCATTATCCTGGTTCTATCAGGCATATTTCTTGTTTATTCCACAGTATTTGTTCTTATCTTGAAGATTTACTACTTATATTTATCTTCCTGTATACTGTTTGTGCAACTGTTTACAAGTGTCCTTTTACCGCTTGGTGGTAATGTACTATTTTTGTAATTATACTTAACTGTGTTACAGAGTGAGGGTTGCCAGTATATTTTAAAGTACCCCAAAGTTGTTTTAGCTTCTCTCCACAGACTGTGAAAATCAAATTTTGTTGCCTAGCTTTCAGATGCATAAGATAAAATTAACAAATTTTTCTTAYGAATAAATAAATAAACAAATAACTTACTATAACTTCTCCCTTATCTCTTAATTTATTAAAGAGGAAAGCACTCCTTTACATAATTTACCATACTGTTTCATTTAAAMGTGGTAAAGTTTGAAAATGCTTGTTGGACAGAAAAAACAAACTAATAAGATTAAAAGTGATCTTAAAGACCTGTAACATTAAATATAAGATACCTTGCAAGTACTAGATAAATTTATAGATTAGAAAGGAAAATGTAAAGGAGAGTCCTTTTCCTTGCTTAATTGCTTCCCTCTTAATAGGCTAAATACAAATATTATATCATACCTAATTAAGTTCAGGGTTTTCTGAAGTTTATTAATACAGATCTCCTTAGAAAAGGAGAGAGGCATCCTCTCAGGATTCTTACTCCTTTCTCTTCTAGCACTGACTTGTTGAAGAACGAATCATATAATAGGGTTTACTCAGATCAGGGCATCRCTCCTGGATGTTACATATTCTGATTGTCACACAAACCTTTGCTAGGAAACTGATGTGAGAAATAATCCACCCTAGTTTATATATAGTTGCTCTGGACTACTATGGTTCTTTATTGCACAAATCTCTTTTTAGTTTTAAGCTCTCATTTTCCTCTGGGTTTAAGGCCATTTTCTGAAATGTTATTAACTAGACCTTATCCAAAAATTTCCTCAGGAACATTCTCTTAATGGAAAAAGCATTTTCAACTGTCTAGAAARACTATGTAAAAAATCTGAAAAGAAAACCCCCCAAAAAAAAAAAAGCCTCTTATTTTTTGTTCATCTGATTTAGGTTAAATAAAAAAAAACCCTATAAACTTAAACAAATTCACATTGTAAGGTCTTAGCTCCTTACTAGGACATTACAGCACCCATTAATGTGCAATTATCAGAAACAGAAAGAAAAAATGCAAATTCAATATTGGATAGTAACTGCTTTCAATTATTCCCTAAATTTACTATCAGATCTGACAGTTCATACAGTGAGCGAACTACAGCAAAAAACAGCTTGTTATTTAAGATAAGTCAGTCATAAGAAAACTTTAATTTTCACAATAAAATAGTCTGACATACAACTGATATGCTTTTATAAACCAATTAGAAATCAAGTATTCGGCTACAGACATGAGTAACTGCTTGACATGAATACTAGCATCCAGAACAAATGACTACAACTATAAATTATTTTGTGTAATGGGGGAAAAAACAGTTTAATAGAATATTGTCATACAATCCATGTTTATTGCTCTGGAAACGAATACATTACACAGCATTTGAGAAAGAGCAGGAAACCATTAACCTATGACATATTTCARCCTGTTGATAACATCTCCTAATTCTATGAAAGAATTGTGCTCATAATGTGTTTTATTCTTCWATGGGAATTCAAACCATATTTTAATATTTGATCTATTAACATATATCATTGATTCTTCTGTGGCTTTTTAATTTTTTTTCTTTTACTTTTCCCTGCCAGGGTGATTTATTTGTTTGCTTCTTTGTTTGTTTGTGTAATTAAACCRGAATTAATCACTGTTAGAAAACTAAAGAGCAAACATAGCAAAAAGGAGACCAAAGTAAGTGGTAGTTTAAGGGGTAATMAATGCCATCAAAATGTATGATAATTTCCCTTTCATCCCTTTCAGGTTGTGATATCCTCACAGCCACACAGTTCTGCTAGAATTAACAGTAAGTTAAAAGCTACATTAGGAACTAATAAAAGATGTTATGACCGGGTGCTGCTTTAGGGATATATTAATCCTCTTTGGGTCTCTTATGCTTACTATGATCTAAAAGGGATAAAACTTGAAGGTAGGAGCCARTCTGCCATTCTTTCTCTACTAATTTGTGCTTCACTTTAGATGGCTACAATGGATACCTGATTTTTCTAACTCCTTCTGTATTGCCTGGAGAGATACAGACACCTGCAGGAATATCCTACATGATCTAAATTAGACACCTTTTTTTTTTTTTTTTTTCCTTTGTGGTGTATTGACTGCAGAAACTTGGCTGGTTGGTTCTGTGCAGACAGCTAGCACATGGATTAAACTTATTTCAACATTATAGATCTAACACTTAGGCTGCTGGCAGAGTTTTGGAAGGAATGTGGATGACTTATTTAGACTTCATATGATTAAAAATAGGTGTGATAACTCCTAACATCACTTTCTTACACCAGTTCACTAATGCTGAGATTTAAGTTTAAGTTAGGTACTGAAGTCAAGCATGTTAGATCTTATCCTAAAAGAACTGTTTATTTCCTTTTATTGTTTTAAGCATCTTTGATCCTTTTTGAGTTTATAGTAGAACAAACATCTCTCATCCTTTGCTAGAACTTTCTCATAGAAAATTCATTAATGAAGAGGTGATTACTTAGCCATTTTCTAGAGGGATTTTACCATTGAATACATAGTAAAAAAAACATTGTCAATTGATCATTGATCTGTCAATTGGTCAACTGGTCTTCAGGCATTTCAGTATGATAGTGTGTTGAAAGAAAAGTCTCAAAAGAGATAAAGTAATAGTCAAACAGTTAAAATAACACTCTTATCTGTTCTTAGTCAGATTGCYTGATATCTTTTAATTCTGATAACAATCCAGTCATACACAGAATCTTCATTAAGTCCGAAGCTTACAGTATATATAACAAGAAGGAGGAAAAAAAAAAGACTATATCACAGAAAAATATTTGCCTTTTCTGAACACAGAAAAGATGTAAAGAGGATTTTTTTTGTTTTATTTTAATAATATGCTGTTATAGATCATTTATCTTCAATTCAGAGAAATATGTAATAAATGGACTTACTGATTCCATAATTCTGTGACTTACTGAGTTGTAGAGCAAGTAGTTTGGCATAAAATTTAGYGAGGAAAAGCTTCAGAAGTGGAGTATTTCTCATTTTCAAAATGGATATAGAAGCAGACAYAGGGAAAAAAAGAGTTGAATAAATTAGTCTGCCTCAAAAGAAAAAAAAAAAGCTGTCAAGCTTCTTATGAAGGCCATATATATCGTAATCACAGCTCTCTACTGAGAATGCATTCAACATAATGAGAAATAAAGTCAGCTGTTTTAAGAATAAAGTATAAAAGAAAGACAAGCATATTTTTTCATTGTTACTTAGTCATACAAATATATTGCATGGCTGTTTCAGAGTTGAAGATTTAATAACATTTATTGAATTTATATACACTGAAAGCGTTTCTGGATGAAGAGTCCTTAGATGTCATTTTAGAGGAAGGCTTAGAATGAAAAACAGGGGAAAAGAGATTCAGTGTTACATTTGCTTTTTTTATGTTAGCATAATTTTCAGGTAAAAATGACCCAGATTTCAACTATGGAAGTTTCTGTTATATTTCATGATCTTTCAGGAGCGATACTGCAAGATACACATATTAAATATGAGAAGAGATAAAATCTTAAGAGAAATTGCTGAGATATGTGGATTTCCTTTTGTGCTGTCTGTCATGACAATGTATGATAATAAGATTTGTTTCAGTTACAAAAAATAGATTTCTTATATTTATGTTATATATATCACAATTATGTTATGAAATATCTTACAGTTCCTTAAAGCCCTTCAAATGTAATGCCTAATCCTTCCAAGGATTTCTTCCACAACATTCAGAATAAATTCTTTATAGGACTCTGGCACTAATGGTGCTGCTCAATCCCCTGTATGCCTTTTTGAATGTAATTAAAAAATAAGATTTTCTATAACTGCCTTACTCTTAATAAACTCAGAAAATACACACAAACTTGAGATCAGCTGTATTCTTAGTAATTGTTAGGGATCACAAAGAAATTTCTGTCTACATACTCTTTACCAATGTGCATTTTCCAAATCTCAATTAATATACAGTAGCAGAAAAATGTTTAGACAGACAGACAAGAGAAGAGATATGAGAGATCTTGAGAGAAAGAAATGCTGAATACACTAAGAGGAATAAAAAGTACACTAAATTCCTCTTAGTACTTGGCAAGACAATGGAGTAGGAGTCTACATGGAACAAAAGTATTGGAAAATTATTTTAATATTGTTAAGAAGGCTTTTAAACCTTGGGAAGGGTTCATTTTGTTTAGTCCTTAATTGCCAAAAACTGAATAGAAATAAATTTCATTCCATGTCTAAAAGAAGTAATATTTAATAGTAATGTCTACAGTTCTTTTTTTATTCTTTTTTTTCAATTTTTTTTTTATTTCTCTCTGACAGTATGAAATGCACCTAAGCTGTCCTGTAGATTACTGCAATAACTGGAATTAATTTCATGTGATGAAGACTTTCTTTAGCTACATATCTTTTAATAAAACATAGGTGACAGTATCCAGGTATTGTTAAAAACAGCATCACTGGTTCCTTTGGGAAACAACAGAAATTTGTCTATTTTTAAACGGTGGCAACATTTACTATGGATTTGTACAAAGTTCACTGGTGAATTTTTGTATAAACTCCCTTTGAATTAAGCTGTAGTTTAATTTAATTACCTTTGACCACAAAGTAAATATCTTGGGATCAACTAGACTTGTGAAGTCTTTATTAATAAATTTGAATTTTAAATGCTGTAATCGTTTTACTCTTCCACAAACTAATGCTTTCTTTGATAACTTCTTWGAGTAAGAATTAGATGGAACAACACCTTCAATATTCTCATGATTTCTAGGTAGGAGACCTTTTTTCTTCTCAGTCTGATCAGGCACAAAAGTTTTATGGTAGACAATGCCAACACATGGTTTCCTCAAAGCTTGCCAGGGGTGAGGGGGAAAAGAGTGCTCTAGGCAGAAATAGATAATGTACTTCAGTTTACAGCAAAAAGATCACAGTACAGAGAACACGTTTTGATCAKCTTGGAAAAGAGGTGGGGAATTTTATCTAGTTGCTGAGAAGTAAAGGACTTCAGATCCATTTATAGTGTCCTTCTCCTCCTTGCAGTGATTATTAAAGAGGGTAAAAAGGTAACACAAACCAAATCCAGATCAAAAGCAGTGTGAGTTTGCAGTTTATCTATAACCACCAAGAGGAGAGGAGAGGAGAGGTAGAGGAGAGGGAGAGGGAGAGGGAGAGGGAGAGGAAGAGGGAGAGGGAGAGGGAGAGGGAGAGGAGAGGAGAGGAGAGGAGAGGAGAGGAGAGGAGAGGAGAGGAGAGGAGAGGAGAAACACACATTCCAAGTGTGAACTTTTCTCTCTGTCAGCTCAGACTATCATCTCCTGTTCCCATTGAACACACTGATTTATTTACAATTATAAATGTTAATTTCAGAAATTCAAATTTTTAGGTGGAATTTGGATGACATTCTTTTGCCTTGATGACAGACTGACTGGAGTCTATTTTATTCCTCTTTCTCTCTCTCTCTCTCCTTTTTTTTTTTTTTTTTCCTCTCTAGTCTTCTCAGGAACTCTCCTGGGTAGGTAAGCAGATAAGTTCACAAAAGATCAGATTCTATCATTTGTGAGCTGCCCCAATACAATCAAAGTAAAATAGGAACTGGAGGAAAGAAAATCTCTATAAGGAAAATAACAAACTGTCTGGGAAATTAACTTCACCAAAATAGAGCTTAACTTTGCACCATTGYGGGGATTTAGTCTAGCAAAACTAAAGATAAATTGAAAAAGTTCTGAAAAGCATAAAGCAGCCTGTCCTTTTACTATCAATACCAGAAAATAAGTAGCTCTTATAGCATATCTATTTCATGTGTCTGTAGTCATTAACATCAACATTTGCAAAAATGTTCATGATCCTGCTCATGAGCTTAGATTTCTCAATTTGAAACTGCTAGTGTTTCAAAGTTACAGATACTCGGCATGGGATTAATCTCATCCAACTTGAAAAATCTAAAATGTAGATGTCTAGTCTACTATTGTTGTTTATGCTCCCTTTTTATTCTGTGAAAACAAATAGACATCTCTAGAATACAATTTATTCTATTCTAAAATAGGTACACCTTATATGAATTATTCTCTATAGACTCTGTGCTTTCTTAGATGATTTAAATTATGCATGAGGTATCCTAAAGGTGCCTAAAGTCAAAAACCACTTTAACATATATAACACTTTTTTGAGAAATACATTTCCTCCAAAAACTTCCCTTTTTTATTCCTCCTAGAATGGAGCAGAACAACTTTTTATGCTGTTGAATTGTGACTTAGACACAAGCAGTTCTGCTGAAGTAATGCTGCTTGGGATGAACAAAGTGTCAGAAATTGTTCTTGCATTTGAATGTGATAATTTTGAGCAAAGATTAGTGCTGGAAAGATTCCCTAAAAATTCACTTATTGGATATCGTTACTTGAGCACAGAGGTCCACGTATAAAGATTATTGTGCATATAGGCAGGATGAGAGCAATCACCATCTGTAAAGCAGGAAAACATACCCTTGGATGGTGTAACTGGCAGTAGCTGATAGATTTTGCTTAAGCAAAGCATATTAATGGTTCTTGGTACTTCGCATCTTCCTATGTGTTTCTAAATGAATTCATAAATCTCCAGAGGCTATTTAAAAAAGTTTTGTGAAAGCTAAATTGAAGATTCTGTCATTTTTGCCATAGTTTTGACAACCTAAATCAAACATTTCTTTGAATGTTAATGGTGAAGACTTCCATTTCTTAAAATGGTTCCACAGRGAAGATAATTAAATTGGCTTCTTAAAGCAACTATTTAGATATTGATTATATAATGATAGAAAAAGTAAAAAGATGGAATTCAAATTCATTTTCTCATTAACACTTTTTCTTAGTCCTTTGATTGTAGCACGGGGACATATATGTTAGGATTAATTGTCAAGGAATGGAAATTTTATTATTTTAATTAGTCAGAATTTTTCTTATAGTTTTACAAACAAAAGTCAAACTGTCTTTGCAACACAAGAAGTGACRCAAAAGAACTAGAATTTGGGTTAAACTGACCTGCAACTTACATTAACATCATTCAAATATCTGAGAAACTATGATGCAATGCAGATTCCTGCTACTAAATGTGCCCTCAGGTTCTCTAGCAATACCATACTGACCTTATCTTGCACAAAAAGAGTATGCATGGCTCCCTAGCTGCACCAGACTTGCAGAAGAAATAACTACATCTTAACTAATTACTTCAAGCACCCTTAATCAAAGAAGCAAAATGAACTTTTAGGTCACTATTCTAACCTATTTTAGATGTCTAAGTTCAGTATAAGATATACAAGTTAGTATTTATAATATTTAAATTGGTATAAGAACTACTGTTCTTTCCTTTGACTGTAAAGGAAGGCTATGGTGGCTAGCTCAAATGTTATAGATGTCTATGCTTTAGACATATAGATATATAGGTCAGATGAATCCTTACGCCCAGTGAAATTCCCAGCCTCTTTTCCTTGTATGTCTTAGATCCTGTTCCTTAAAACTAATTCCAAGGTCAGCTTTTTAACAAATTAGGTCCCTTCACAGCATCACAAACACTGTGAATTATCAGCTATCTGTGCTTATGAGAATGTTAAAAAAAATTTTGCAACTAGGTTAGTCACTCAGCAAGAAGGATATGCCAGACTTATAAATATACATACTGTGATCTTCACAGCAAGACCTAAAAATCCAGGCTTTCTTTAATTACAAAATGAGAAAGTCTGGATCTGTTCTGCTGTTGTTTTTATGTACCAGATGTCCTGGAAAGGGAAAAAAGAGTTTACAAGCAAGAATGTCAAGGAAAAAAAAGGGGGGGGGGGGGAAAGAAATCAAACTGAAAAAAAGAACAAAAAAACCCCACCTTTTTGTTATAATCATACTAACTTACTACAGGATCTAGATAATATAATATTATGTTTATGCATAAATATATTTTTAACACAGGAGATATAAAAAGCTGTGTGTGTGTGTGTGTGTGTGTGTGTTTAATTATGAGCAGGAAAAAAATAAGTGCTCACATATGGTTGATCATTCTGCACATTCAAAAGATGGGACCTTAATATTGGGACCCATAGCTAATTTAGTCCAGAAATTTTAAAAAGTTATAGTATTTGTGCATATGTATGTGTGATTGTAGAGCTTGATCCAAAACCTCTGTATAGTTAGCTACTGATTTCACTAGGTTTATGAACAGAATCTTCAAGCYGTATTTTCACATGCAAGTTTCTTGCTCTTTATCTTGTTCATATGGCAATGTAGCCTCTCATGAAATAACAAACTGAATTTATCAAGAAACAGTATTTTAAAATGAATTTTTGATCCTGGCACCCATCAGATGCTTTCTCTTATGTCTCCAAAGTACAGAGAAGATTTTGTTTACTTTGAAGGCTAGAAAATATGATTTTGCCATTGCTAGTGGAGTCATTGTATTGACCTGACAAAGAAAACACTATCAGGGCTTTCCTGGCCTGCTGGAGCCTGAGCTGAGTTTAGCCTGTTTTAGCTGTGGTAGTAATTGCCTGGGAGTCAGATGACTATTGCCTAATTTGTCTTGGCTTAGCTCTGTGCATGCCCTGTATTGTAAAGGTCTGACAATCCTGTGTAGTCACTAATGAAGAAACATTAGCCCTTTATGGTGCTTTGGGAAGCTATTATGCAGCTATAAGTAACAGCTGAGTGCTACSGATAGCTGAACTTTTGATGGGAACCAATGAAAAAGTGAAGGTAAGCAGACTGTTAACCAAATGTATAAAAATAACCCCCCACCTGGGGAGAAACTTCTACAATAAACATCATATTCTAGTAAAGACCTCAAGAAGCTGATGAATCCTGTTTACCTCCCCCACCCCCACTCCTGAGGATGAGTGAAACTTCTGGTGGCCAGAGGGCCAGCAGAGGGTAAGTGTAACACCAGAGGAAAGGGGTCCACAAGAAAACTTATGTACATTAGTCTTAATCAATGACTGTATTACTATCATTATAATCAGGTTAATAATAACTGTTTGTTGGATTTTGACATGATTCTTAAGACTTTAAGAGTCTAATCTTATTTGTTTAAACAAATAATAAACTATGTAACATATATAGGTTGTGTTTGCCTTTGCCCATAACAAAATTTTAGACATAGCAATTTCAGTAGGTATGACATCATTCTCTATAAATCTCAAAAAAAAAAATCCATTTAGGTTATGGAAATTTGCTCATTTTTGTGCTCATTAGGTCAGTTAACTCAAGGGAAGGAATATTGCTGTTCCTTTCATTTACCCTAGGTACAATTGTTATTAAGCTTTTGTTTGTTTGTTTGTTTGTTTGTTTGTTTGTTTCCCATAAAAATGTGGCTCTTTTCTTTTTTGTTTGTCAAGGATCCTACTCTTTGTTAGGGGACTTACCACTGAGTGAGCACAATGAAAGAGTACCAGAGCTACATTGAGCCTTGTAAATTAAACATGTCAAGGTCTGTTCTTTGGTCTTGAGGCCAGCTGGCACAGAAGAGCTTACATTCRTATTATTAAATTCTCTTACTCGCCAAACAGTATGGTAACATCCTAACATTAGGAACTTCTATWGTATCTCTCAGATGATACCTGAGAATTACTGGGAAAAGTGCTAATTGGTTCAAGCAAAACTATGTAGGGGACTGTTCTTATAATTCAATATTTCTGAAATTTGATTTTTAGTGACTGGAAAGTGGTAATATAGATTTAACTTAAACATTGAGTCTGTCTATATACTTACATATACATATACTTCATTACATACWTAAATATTATCTCCATTATAATAAAGGAACACATCTCAATCATCCATGTAATTTGTGGCTTTGCATGATAGAAAAGTACTTATCATATTTAAAGGATGGAGAATCAAGGCACAGAGASAGTAAAGAAAAGAAACCAGGTTGAAGAGAATTCAGGTTGAAAACCTGAAATAGGAACTGCAACTAAATCCATCCTCCTGACTCTTGGATTCCAACTTTAGGATCCTAAAAGTGTGATGTCATTTTATGGCTTTAGTGTATTCAGTTTGGTTTCCAGCTCAAATAAGATGAGTTTCTGGTATGTCCCRTGTGATATCTGCCAGCCTATAGTAGCTTTCTCAGAAATCCTATGACACCTGAAATGGCATTACATACATATGTTTTGTTTTCCATAATATAGGATTGATCCTCTCTAAGTCCTATAACCAGAGGAGAAAAGGATGAGCACCTCCAGGGTTGTTTGATATAGAGGATCTAAACTAGTCTGTGGAGGTTTCTCTCTCCATTAATTATAGGAAGTCGTGGTCAAATAGCATCCTAACTAGGGCACTTCTGTCCTCCTGAGGGAAGGATCTGTGTTTTAGGGGGCTGATCAGGGAGCCTTGCGGTGGGGCTTCTCCTTTGGGAGGCCAAGAGCAGAGTGACCCCAGCRTCAGCAGTGCCCTCGCCTCAAGTTGAGCAAAGCTGGCTGCTGGTAACAAGGTCCCTCAGCAGCCCCGTAATCATCAGACAGTGCAAAGTGAGGTGTAACGAGGAGAGGTGAGGTGAGGAGCAGTGAGATGAGGGCTCAGGTCTGAGACCGTGAAGGGAAATTGAGGCAGCAGTTCAGGACTAGCAGGGCACAGCCTGCTGGTGCACTCAGGGTCTTGACTTTGAGGGTGGGATATACCTCAAATTCTTAATGAAGGCAAAGGAAAAAATGTTTTTTTTTCCCAACGTATTCATGAATCTGACATTTAAATCTCAGTTGTATTAGCCTAAGGATTATTTAACCAGAACTGAAACAAAATATACATAAAACGATTCACCTGTTTTCAAATTTCAATTATGAATTCCTGTAATAACTACTGTTTTAAAAAGTTATACTAACATAAAATAAGCACACAATAAATATACAGAGAAGTGTGAAGATCCTCTTAACAAATGTTCCAAATTATTCTTTTGGCTTCATGTTATTTTCAATAGTATATTCTTAGATTAGATTTAAYTTACCTGTTTGAACTTGATTCAGCAAACAACTCTGATTTATGCTTGTTTTAATTGTATTAGGTATGTTAATTAAACATTCTCTTAGGTATTCTAATCAAGAAAGCCTTAAATAGAAGTATTTAAAMTCTCTTTCTCGGAATAGATGCTAGTAAATGAAGAGAGAATAACTCAAACATCTGGAAAATTGACAATGGTGCCCCGTCCTCCATTTATTTGACTCAGCTCTTCTGAAAGTTTGAAGAATTTTGCAATTTTTAACACAGCTCTAACTGAAACAATAGGTTAAGATATAGGTAAATTGTTTTTAGATTAAAGTGTATTTACAGAGATGCTAAAAATAATCTTGTTTCATACAAGAAGTTGTTTTAAAATTATCTTGATATAGATAGTTTCACAAAATCCGCTATGAAGTGGAAATAATGAGGAAATTTCTTTTCAGAATTATTTTCTTTAGATGGTATAGTTACATACTGAAAGCAATATTACTACTTGAACTCCACTCCAAAAATGATTGAATCCAAGGCATGAAAGAAATGCACTGTAATGTGAAAGAAATTTGCAATTTTTATATTTTTATATATATGTATATGCATATTTATATATTTATCATAGAATTATTTATATATTTATCATAGAATCAGTATGACTTTCGAACTATAATTAAGTATACAATTATTACGTTCCAGAATATGAAGAACTAATATGCCTACATTTATGAGAAAAAAAAAAAAAAAAAGAAAGAAAAAAAACACGAGATGGCTTCTATGGTGGTATTTTTTCATTGAAAAGTTATTTTCAATTGCATGGTAGCAATATACAAATTCATTGGTTCATATCCATACCCATACTCATACAAAGTTCAACTATATGAAGCACTCGAGCATGTAATTAACTTAAATAAGGAATGCTGACAAGCACTGAGTTATTTTCTAAGTACAGTAAGATTATACATATGTTTAAAACTAAGAAACATATTCAAGTGCTTTGAATCAAGCCTGAAAAGGGGACAGTACAACTTGCTGACTCATCAGCAACACTTACTGGAGTATTCAGAGAAGGTTTTTTTTTTTTCTTTTTAAATGTTTTATTGAAATGCTAATTAGGTTTGTCCCTGCTCAGCTTGCTGGAGTTTATGGCTTGCGGTTCCATTACAGCACGTGCAGCCTAGTTCAGGTAAGAAAATGAATAGTGCCGAAGTCTTTAAATCTCAAGAGTCTCTAAACTGATTTATCACAGCCCTTTCTGTATGAGGATGGCCTGTTCGCACTGCTAAACACCTATCTGTCTTTCTTACATTTCTCTATTTAAACAGGCTAATTTTCCCAGACTGTTTAAAGAATGTTTTCTAGCCAGATTGCCTTCTAGCTGGCCATAATGTTGAATTGATTTCAGAGTCTCCTTCTGAATCTATTTCATTTCATAAAAAAAATTAAAATTCATGGCAGGAAAGACACTACTGATGAATATATTACTCACTAAGCTATCGTATCGTATTTGTATGTTGCCATCATATTATTGCCTCTTTTTCATAAGGACATACTCAGAAAATGAGAAATCTGGATTCAAGTCTGGGGGACTGAGAATTCAGTTACTTATCCATTCACATTTTTCTAGTCACTAGCCTATCCGTCCAGGCATACAGGATTTTCTGGAGAAGTAGATGGCAAGTSCTTTGGCTGCGTCTACCAGAGAGATTTTTCCAAGCTTGTGTCCTCATTCCTGGGTCTGTATCTGAGCTATGGCTTYCCATTTCCATTCCTCCTCAGAAGACATGAATTGTTGAGAAGAAAACACCCCCCCCAACCCTCTCCCAAAAATGGCATATTTGATAATCTTTACTCTGATAAGTTCCCCCTTCTGAATGTCCATAAGCGACAATGGGGCATGTCCCTTCCCCATACTTGTGACATAGCTGCAAGACGTTCTCAGAAAAAGGATGACAGTGCACAGCACAGCAAGTATGCCCTGCAGCCTAAACACACATAACTGGTGCCTGAATATCAAAACTGGGTCCTAAAATGGCAGTTATAAAACCAGTAAAAATGATTTATAGAGGAAATAGTTGCCTTAAAAAATGGCAATTACAGCACAGYGGACTTTTTAATTTCTGAGGGAAATCCAGAAACCTTATATTGGACACCCAGCTCTATAAAAAAAATGAACAGGGCTATTTAGGACTTTTTGACTGGATGTAAGGCAGACAATACCTTGTGTATAGAGGAATACTTGAAGGAACATGCATTGTGCATCACAGAGAGCTTCTTAGAGCAAACTAAGAAAAAATGCTGAGATTGAAAGGTACGTTAAAAACTCAGTCCTTCTCTGGAGTTGGTGATTGACCCAAGTTGTCAGAGTAATGATTGACTGGCTGACTACAGGTTACTGTATCCTTCCCAGAGTAACTACCTACAACTTGTTTTAGAAAGAATTGGCAAATTAGGTAACTTTAGAAAGCACAACCGGAAAAGAATCATTACTTACACTATTGGTCATTTCTATAAGGTAGTCTACCAGCTAGAACAACCATTGGGGAAGTGAATTACATTGATTTAATTCTTGCTTCATTTTGAGTTGAGAGGATCAAATTTACCTTTTCTAGGAGACTGTGTTAATAAATGAACTATTACTTGGTATATTTTTTAGCCTTCCCTGCAACACTGCATTATAGAACAAAAGGCAATCCAAGAGTCATTGGGCCATGAGAGCAAAAGGGAGTGGGGAAGGAAGGAAGGAAGGAAGGAATCTCATATTTTAGGCTTGTGGCAAGGACATTTGCCTGCAAAGGTCCTATGAGTTTTGGTGAAAAGTAGTATCTATCCTCTGCTAGTGCTTTAAAAGAAAGAGGAATCAGGTCTACTGTAGTAGACTACAGGTCTACTTTAATGTATCAGCCAAATCTGAGGTTTCTTTGATGGACCTAAGAGAAATTGTTCTCTATTCTTGAATTTGTTCTTTCAAATCCTTACCTTTGCCTAAAAGTTTGTTGTGTTACCTTATACTCATTAGCACTYCTTCTTGGTGCACAATATACTCTGTAGCAGCTCTGATTAAGGGCATACTAGATGACAAAACAGTGCAGGAATTTATAACAACATTAGTCCAAACAGAATGGAGCAGCTGTCCTCAAACCCTCAGGGATTATCTTTAAAAGATAAGAAAGAGCAGCTGGATATAGCATTAAAAGGGTCAGAGTGCAGTTAGTTATTTGTTATGGAAAGGGCAGAAGTTTGGTCTAGCAACATTAACAGTACAGCTATGGAGGGGGAAAGATACATTTTAACTGAGAATGGTGGTAAAGATAAAAAGGACATACACTAGAAACCGATAGTTTTTTATAAGAAGAGATAGAAGAAGAAAATGGTATTTATGAATTTACCCATGAGTAAGTAAGATTCTAGAACAAAATACATATTTATAGAACAAAATACATATTTATATGTATCTGGATGCAAGCAATTATGGTTCCACTAAGCCAGTTTGTACTGCTTGAGTTGTCCCATCATAATATATATTAACATTCAGTTATTATGTCTGATTATATCTGCTGCTATCTACTTATATTATTTATGGTAATTTTCATTAATAATTTTAAAGGGCTGTTATGTATTATTGTTACAATATCCATGAGATATTGGGAGAACTTGCGATATAATCAAAATTTCAAAAGCAATATTCATTCACATTTCAAAAGTAATATTATTTATTGAATATCAGGGGAGAGGAAAGGTGCTCCACTGACTTGGCATTGTAGGTAAGGAAAGCTAAGGCAAGTGTACGTACCAGATCTTTCAAAGCATACACAGAGCTTGGGACTGTAGCTAACACAGTGTGATCTTTGGAAATGGGAAGAAAAGCAGAGAAAGGCCAAACAAGTGTCAGGCTTCCTGAGCAAATTGGATCAATAATCCAAATGTGAGGTCTTTAAAGGGCAAGAATGATGGTTATTCAGCTATTCTCTTTCCTGCAGGGTGAATTATTCTAATACCATGGATGAGGCAATCAAGTTTAGACATAGTTAATCCATAATCCCCCTTTTACCGTAGTTTCTCTATCCTAGCAGCCTAATCCTTCTTATGTGTGAGAAAACAAACATTTTGCCATTGACTACAGTTGGACCTAGAGTTCCCAGTAAGAAGTATTAGACTATTACAATTTGTGGGAAATTTTTGAAAACTGCCAGAAAAGGTAGTTCTATTAAATGAGATATTAACTCTTGTAGATAATAACATTTTTACACCAGCTGGAATCATAAGAGATAGATGGTTAGATATCCTGTGGAATTTAAGAACATCACCCAGATTCATCTGAGTGTAAGTCAACAGTGTATGATACCTTTGTTTCAGTAGCTCCCCAAATTCTGCTTTTTATACAAAAGAAACTTAAGCACATGGACCAGAATAGAGCAGTAGTGCTCTATCTGTCCTCTAACTACTGGACATTTGAAGACCATAACAAAAATACTATCTGTCCACATTTTAGGCATAGCAAAATGTCCTTTTGTTAAGTTCTTTTTAAATAACCTTGATCATGTCCCTTTACATACATTTTATTTACTAAGATATACTCTACTACTAGAATATACATTAATAGCATCACAGAGAAAAGAAATCCCTCATTTTCATCCACAGCAAGATATAGCTTGTTTTGTGGGCAAATGATTGCCTACAGTTTATTATTAATTTTACCTTATTCTAGGCAATAGTCCTTCTTCTAAGTATGTATCTCATCTCCTGATTTCTCAGTTTATAAAATCTATACACGCTATCAGCTAGAATATACAAACACACACAATCCTGCAATGAAAAAAATCCTATTGTTTTCATACTTCTTGAGTATTTTGAAGAAGTTCTATTTTGCTGGGTTTTATAATTGTTGATGTTACAGTAGAACAAGGCAACCTCAGCAAGTGTTAGGCGATGTACTAATGTTTCATATTATGCATATGAATTTTCAGTGCAAGCATAAGATTACCAAGGACCACAAATCATTATATCTAAAAATGTAAGGAAATATTTACACTATATGAAACTGTAATTTATGGTTCCTTAGGGTGGGCCCTACTGATGGTGAGCTAAACACTACTCAGCTTTTTCCTCTCTTCTTCCTCCAACAGCGAACTTAACAGCTGGGGCCTCATATAGGACATGTTTGACAGATAAAGGACTCAGATGCCAAGGTCTAGAATAAATTTTTTAGCAGCAACATCTGTGTCTGTCGCAAAGCCCGTGGCTGATTTCTTGGCTGGCTGCTTGGCTGCCTCTGCTGTGTCTGTGACTCCAGTGCTGGCAATGCTAATGGCCATGTAATGGCCCCTGGTGCCCTCTTGGGGAATTAAGCTGCTGATAAGATTGCTAGATTGCCTTGTCCCTGAGATCTTTTCTTTTTTTTTTCGGTTTTTGCCTTTTTTATTTTTATTTTATTTTTTTAGTTTTTTTGCTTTTTGCTTTGATTGACCTACAGCTAGAGGAGTTTTTCTCCTTATTTGAGAGCAAGGCCCTTGAACAAATGCTCACAAGTTCAGTGTGTGCAAGGCCAGTTGATGCTGCCGAAAGAATATTTTCCCATAAAGTCATATTGCCTTTAGATATAACATCTCCTCAAGCCACTGTAAATGTTACAGATGTAGAAACAGAAAGATTACAGAGAGTATAGACTGTATAGCTACCACCGTCTCTAGTGTGTTATGAATTTAGGAACAGAGGATATGCTCTCCTTATCTGTTTGGCTGTGTCTGGCTTCCTTAAAGGCTTTTCTAAAAAAACAATGTTAAATACAATTGATCAAAAAAGTTCACCTTCTCTTTTGTTGCCTTTCCCTTTTTTATGAAACACAGTTAATCTGGATGAACTTGGTAAAGTCCCTGATGTTAATTTGCACTAATGCTAATCAACTCAACTTCTCCTAAGATGTGTAAATTATTCCTCTGAAGAACTGTTTTCTTAATGGGTGGTTGTCTCATCAGAAGACAGGGTAGTGAAATCTTTACCAGCAAAAGTGTAAGTTTATGCTTTTGTTTTTAATACAAGAACTCCTAAAATAGATCCCAAGCCCCAAAGGATATGTGTACATATTTAAACTTAAGCCTCCTGTGAAAGCTCTTTCTTTCTCTGTCTGTAGTTACTCAGACTCTGGTTTTGCCACAGGCTTCTAATGATTATTCAACTGAATTTTAGCCAAAATACTAATATTCTACAGACTTACTTTTCAAATGCATTCTTGAAGATGAATAGTAAAGACAGGGTGATGCTCTCTGCCTGGGAGAAATCCTGCTCCCTTTACTCACACAAATACAGTAACCCTTCAGGGCCTGATTGTCCAACTCCTATGGGTTCCTTTATGCATTTGGTGGTATAAAATGCCTGCAAATATAGTAAATGCTGCCAACAGGGAATATTAGGGCATACGGAGCAGGTCAACAGAGTGGCTGAGAAAAGGGTGTGTGACTGAAGGCCTCAAGCTATTGGAAACAGAACAAAACAACAGTCTGYGCATAGCTCTAATTTTCTCCAAGATTGGGCAGGCAGAGCTTTGGCTTGCCTCAGTGTGCAGTTCCTCCCACAGAGGAGAAATCAGACAAAACTGAGGGTTAAGCTCAGTAATTTCAGTAAGATGATTTAAACTAGGGGAAAACATAGAAGAAAAAAAGAAAGGAGGTAGGGAAGAACACAAAGCAAATGTAAAACAGCCGGTTTATATCCTGGTGATAGCTAACACTATACACAAAGTGAGACTTTGGCTGAAGATTGAGGCATCTGACTCTTAGGTGTCCTACTACCTAAGCTAGACCCTTCAGATAGAGGATCATATTATCAACTATATTCATGGAAAGATTGATGCTTCTAAGAATAAGGTTCACAGACATCTGTGATAGTCGCTGATAGCAGCTGACTAATCTGTGCAGAAGTGGAGTGCCTAGGCTGCTCCCTGCCTTTCTGAGAGATAGAAACTTCAGTCAGGATTAGGGAGAAATACTGATTTATTCAGAATAACAATCATATTCTAGAGTGATTGCTTAAGACAGGTCTTTTTTTTTTTTTTTTTTTTTTTCCTTTGGGGGAGAATATCAAGAAGGAAATGAATACTATATGTTCTGAAGGTCTCCCAAGTGATCACCTGCACACCAGACTTCAAAATCTGTCTGATACTTCTTGGTAGAGACTTTTGTTTCTTTAAAACTTCTTTTGTTTATTTAAAACTTGTATACATTTCCAAACCATTTTAATGGACAAGACTGACAGAAAATCATTTTAAAATATTCCATTCCAATTGATTATGATGCTTTCATGCGAGCTAAGAAACCTGAATATTTAATCTAAACCAAGCAGAATATGAGTTTGTATCTGTGTTGAGTCTCCTAGATACTGAAAGTCTAGATTAGCAGTGAGGAAACTACAAACATTTTCTCTCTTCTTTTGCATCAGACGGGTATATCCTAAGAATGATTACCAGCTTTGCACCTAGATGTGACATAGTAGTGCCACAATTGAGAAAAACATTACAGTTTTGATTTGGGGCAATGAGCACTATTTTCTTATTATCTGCAATCTTTCTGCTGACATACTTATTAGAATATTATAAAAACAAGATTAAAAACTACTATATTATTTGTTATTTGATTCTTAATTCACTTATTTAATATTCTTTYTGGTTATGTAATGCATAAACAGGTACATAGTGGTATCTGTTTGATAAGAATATACAGAATGTCTACTCAGGAAAGATTTTTCTTAACATTATAATGAATCAGAAGATTTTCCTTTTTCTTGAAACAGTTTAAATCTTATCTGAAAGGAATAATAGGAGGAATATCTCTTTGGATATATAAAAATAGATCATATAAGGTAGTATAAAATATATTGCAAGCAACTACTGCACATTGGTAAGGGATTGTAACAGATTCCTTGGTAGGTCCCCTCCTTCCAATCATTCTGTGATTCTGTTGTTTAACATTTTAATTACATTATTGTCATTTAGATTAAAAAAAAAAAGATTTTTATAATGGCTGATGCAACAGCTTTCTTAGGAGGATGCGTTWCTGTACTCTAGCACTGTGCTAATAATAACCATGAGCCTCTGAATACCAATTTAAAATGACAATAATAAGTTATTGATGTTGAGTATCTATAAAACCAAATAATGAATTAAAAAATTGAATAACAATATGGATGAAAATATTCTTTTCTTTTAAAAACAAACAGAGAAAATAATATTTTAGAAACCATACCATTTTTAATTAGAATAATTAGCTCTTTTGGTGTCTTTTATTAATGAGTCTTAATAGAATTTTATGAGGGATGATATATCTACTTCCAAATGACAAATATTCAAGCAGTGAGACCTAGAGTTAATTTGACTAAGGTCAAGTAGTAGTACATCAGTAAATGGTTTGGGGTTAAAAAATAAATAAATAAATAGAGAGAGAGAGAGAGAGAGAGAGAGAGAAAATAACCGATTTCTTAGCTTCCTGTTTAGTGATGTCTTATCTATTGATATTGTGAGGTGTTACAAATACTGACTAAATGARCCTAGCAATGTACCCATAAGAATGGAATYGTAAGTATTTTGAGATCTATTTCCCACATTTCCATTGTGAGAAATCAGACACAAATATTTTTTTAATAAGACTTGAATGAAGTCTTACATACAAAGTCTTGCTAATCATCACCTTATGATTCTCTAAATGAAAATACATAAGAAGAATAAACAGGACAGGACTATGCTGTATATCATATGTGAACTTCAGGTTTTGCTCAAGCCCAAACTCACCTCATGTTGCCAAGATTAGTTTGCAGCCTATGCACATATTTCTTTTGGGTGAGCTGTGGAGCAGAAGAGAACCTCAGTCACAGAAGCTGAGGTTCAGGCCTTGTATGTGTGTGTCTATTGTGCATGCTGACTGATTATATTAATGAGAATATTTCCTATTATACTGTGAATAATGTAACTTAGAGAGTATTAAAGGTCTTAGAATGTAAGACATTTAGAACAGATATCTTCATATTTTGTAGAGTTGTGATTCACTTTTTTTTACAGAATATTATTACTTATGAGAGCATATAAGATCTAAGTTACTGAAAACCTTATATTCAAGAGGATTTTTATGAGAGCATATCAGGACAGCTACCTGCAACAGAAGTTGATATTTTGGATAATACTGTCTAAATCAATAGTAGAACAAAAGGTTAATTATCAGTATTGTGTATAYTTGTGCATATAGATGTGTGAGTATATGAAGCTTTTTGCAATAAAAAAAAAATCAGTGAACTCACTACCACAATWACAATGGAATATATAACAAAAATTAACACTAATATCATAGGCTCTCTCTCTGTTTGTATGAGCACCTAAAACTCTGTATATAACAGTTCTTTTCTTATATATAAAAAAACAGAATGCAGCAATTAGAAATACACCTTTACAATTAATAGTTTAACTCCTTCATAAGCATTATTGTATTATGATACTGTCTGTTTAATACATATCATACACATTTTTTCCTCAGTAAGGTCCCTTTTTCTACTGAAACTACCATCTAAGCATTTTACGTTGTTACTAAGCATTTTTTGCAATGATTTCATATCTCTTAAGCTTTTTTCTTTTCTGTACACTAATTAGTGTTGCTCCAAAGATGGAACTATTTTCCCTTGTTCTACTGAAACTATTACCTAAGATCCATGGAGTTTGTTATAAAGCATTTTTTTGCAATATTTTTTATATCTGTTAAGCTTTTTTTCTTTTCTGTACATTAATTAGATTTTGCTCCAAAGATGGAATTATTTATCTTCTGAGCTCTTCCTCTTGGGATCAAAGTGTATCATAAACATTAATTAATTTATTTTTATGATACCTCTGAAAAATGGAGTGGTTTTATTTTACAGGTCATGAAAAGAGGCATGGAGAAATTAAGGTGAAAGTTTTCAATTTATTTTATTTTTCTTTTTTTGAGATGCCTGGGAATTATTTAGTTTTGAGCTCTAGGTTCAACCTGTCAGCAAATTAGGCCCCTGAGCTCTCAAGTCAGGTATTCAGAAAATAAGGAAGATACATTCATTGACCACATGTTCTCTTCCAGAGAAGGGAGCCAAGCATGTATTGGACCATATTAGCAAGAACAGCCAGCATGTCCAAGGAGACGATCCTACTGCTGTATGCAGAGCTTGTGAGACCAAATCCAGAACGCTGTGCCCAGATCTATGCTCCTCAGTACAAGAAAAATATTGACATACTGGGGAGAATGCAGTGAAGGCCACTTAGCTGGTCAGAAGGATGGAGCACATGGTATATGCGGAGAGGCTGTGAGAGCTGGGTGTATTCAGTCCTCAGAAAGTAAATCTGAGAGGAGATGTCATTGCTGTCTATCTATAGAGAAGATATACAGGAGATAGAGTCAGACCCTTTTTGTTAATACATGTCATTAGTGTAGGAGGACACAAGCTGAAAATGGGAAATTATGGTTATATCTTAATAAAAATATATTCACCGTGAGGTAATCAAATATTGGAAGAGGTTACCCAAACTGATTGTGGAATGTCTATCCTTGAAGATATTAAAAAATTGACTGAAAAAAAGCCCTGAACAACTTTACCCAAGTGTGCACTGTTCTGAGCATGAGATTGCATCAAATGGCCTTCAGAATTCCCTTCCAAACTAAATTATCTTATGAAATGTGTAGTTTTGGAAGTTTTTCTAATATCATACAGATATTTTAGAGCAGAAGTAGTGAAGTGGTTGTATTCAAATCTTAGAACCAGCGGTCTTCAATCAAATACAACATACTATAATGGTGAACAGGWGAATTTTTTCRTGCTTTCTAGTACAGAAGGGAGTTRGCCTGCCTCTTTTACCTAGTTCTTTATCTCTGTCAGTAAAACTCTTCCATAGCCCTTGCGGAGAACAACTAGACCAGTYAGATGTCAGAATCCAAATTCATGTATAGGGCAAGCCCCTCTCTTACAGTGTGAAAAATGGACTCCCATGTTATATCACTACATACTGATTTTAATGACAAATACTGCTGTGTGTGTACTCACAGGAAGGCATCTGGCTTGAGTGATATAAACTGAAGTATTCCTTCAAACTCTCATACTTGATTTTACAATGTCAATATAGATATTTTAATAAAGCCTTTTGGTAAATCTTCTGACAACATAGAAAAAAACACACTGAAACAACACTGAAGAGAGTTCAGCAGTTTAAGCAGGTCTAGTAAAATACTTCTATACTAGCACTTAGTCGACAAATGAAAAGGGTGATGGCCATCCATGGGGGACTGGGGATGAGCAGCTGTGAGAGGGTGAGGAGAACAAGTGTCTTCTCTTCACACAGCTGCAAAAGGACCAGTTTTGCCTGCTTTGACATTCTGCCTGCTTGTTTTATCCAGAAATTTTCATGTGACTTTGCTATTCCTTGAACTGCATGGAGGACTATGCATTAAAGATCATGAAGTTATGCAAAAAAACAAATCCAGAAAAGTCTTACAACGAGAGCTTCATGGATTAATCTCAATCACCTTGAAATAAACAGTGAAACTCCCATTAACATCAGTGGCTGGGTTGCCAGCAGACCTCAAATTCCTATTGTGAAAAAGCAGGTCTTTCCTCAAGGAATCATTCAAAACAATATGTGTGTATAATTAGCTTCAGTTCATAGTAATCATTTGAGATCATTGTCTTCAAGCTTATATGGCATTAACATTGCACTGAGCAGAATTCATCGATTTGTGCTAGACAGAGAAAATAAGGTTTACATAGCATATACAACAATGTCTTTTGATTTTCACATACTCATCCTTTTGGCTAATGCTTAAAAGTATCATTTTAAAGGGATAGCCTCAGTTATAATAAATGCCTACATTTACTTTCATGTAAGATTAGTATCCATTTGAAAGAGACACTATTGTGTACAGCAATCCCTATGTCCAAATAGGGGAAGTTTGTGTCCAAATAAGGCATGCTTATGCCTTAAGCCTCATCTGTTTCAATTCCGTAGCTGGGTAGTTAATATGGCTAGTGTGCTGTTTGAAAAAATCAGCTTCTATAGTGTATAGGAATCATTTGGATGGCACCACAGATTTCCGATGCCAAGACCTGAAAAATATTATTCCAAAGGCAGCATCTGGCTCCTTGGCACATTGAGTTTGTACTTTCTCAGTGCCTCTAGGTCGGTTAAATGATTGGTCACATTTGAACACTAATTTTAGTTCTTAACTTCTGAGAATAAAGTACACTTTTGACATTTTCTAGAATGTATGTGTAAACACATATACAGCAAAAACTTGTACTTCTGCGGAATATTGTTACTCCTCTACGTGAGTATGTCTGAGAGTTACACGTGCTTATGCCTGTGTGGATATCTGTTCATATGACAAAATACACACCTAAATAATTATAGCAGGAATATTTTTTTCATGTGTTCAAACTAATATCATCTTTATTACAGTGAAATCTCAGGGACTGGCTTTATTTCTTCATTCTTATAAAACGAGTAGCTGGGCCCACTTCTACCACAGTAGTGCGTGACTGACTTCTCAAGCAATCACAGAAGTTTCTCTTATTCTTTAAAGTGTATAGAAAAGAGCTCTAACTCGTGGTGGAGCCAAAATTTTGCTCGTGTTCGCCTGGATCACTTCATATATTTCAGCTTTTTATTCACAAGCCTCCATGTTTCTTGAGTATCARTTCTAAAAAGAAACAAACAACATAAAGTATAAAGCACTTTYCTCTTTGGTCATTATTAACTCATCATACCTGAACTGACTGCCTTCTTTTTATTTTATTTTTTATTTTCTTCACCTCATGTCCCCCCTCCTTTCCAAGTTCTTACCTCTTTCCTGTATTGTATTTCTCATTGCTCTTTATATGTCCTGCCCCAACAATCACTTCTCCCCTTTTCCTTCATCTCTGTTTTCCTGGATTTTTTCTTCATGTGACTATTCATCTCTTTTCACATTATATTTATACTTTCTTCTTTTCCAAATTCACTTCACCTTTTTCTCCTTGCCAGTTAAGTCCAGAATTTGTTTTACCTCATTTCAGGTCTAGTCTTTGTTTTACTTTTCTTTGCTAGGGCACACCTGCAGTGAAGTTGGTAATATTATAGCAAAGATCAGGCTAGCTAGCACAATAAACAATATTAACAGAAACTAGATTGAATACCTTTTTGGTATTCATCAATTATCCAAGTCACAGATWAGAAATAGCATGAAAATGACTGTTCTGTTTACAACTATAAACAAAGATGGGTAACAGTAGGTAAAAATTAACACCAGTGCATCAGTACAGAGAGAATTGTAGTTTACTTTTCATTCTACCTCTCCATTACCCTTATTCAGGACATTCAAGGMATATATTATTCAGCCTTTTAAAGAAAGGTATAATTTAGTCAAAAGCTTGTCCAAAAGAGCTGTAACACAGAAGAAAAACAAAGTCTTAGTATAAGTACATCTTTAAATAAGGTATAAAATTCATTCTATTGAATTCTTCATAATATCCCTTTCCTTTGGCGTTCAAAGCACCATGTATCAACATGACGGCAACTAAGACCTCCCAGTGGAAATTTTATTAATGGATTTAGAGAACATGGAAGAATATGTTTAGAAAATTAACATAGAAATTGTAGAGTTAGTTTGTTTGTTTGTTTGTTTGTTTTTCCTCAGTGATTTCTTTAAGACCTGTAAGTATTTTAGGCTTTTGGATTGACAGCAGAAAAACACTTCAGCTTGCCAATCAATGTATGATGTTATATCACTTGCTTTAAAGAAATCCAGAGGGGTGGGATTCCTAATAATGGGAGATGTCACATTCAGTCTCAGAGCCTTAAAACTCCCATAGGACATTTTAAATTCACTCCAAAATCYGATCCTTGCTATAGAATTCAAATTTTCATAATTCTGTCACTTTCCAGGGAATATGGACTTGAATGGCTTTTAATGGTGTTACGATAATATATCTCAGAGTTTTGGCTTTAAGGGAATTAACTTTGTCACCTTGTAATTGGCAGAACTGGGACACTTATCTAAAGCCCAAGCAGCCACTGTTCATTTTATCAACAACAGCCCTGTCGCTGATATAATGTTTTATAGATTATGTATGACAGTTTTACATCTGCTAAACATCTCTTCATACCAGATATTTTTCACTTTTGTGGTACAGCTAGTAGAAGATTATTTGAACTAAAATTATCTTCATGATACCCTATACAAATGCATATATTAATTGGCACATATGAACCGGTGACATTTTTTGTGCAAATGCCTCAGAAAAAAGGAAAGAACAGCATGCTCAGACACATTTACCATATTAACAGCAGTTCAATGCAGAACATACCATTTTTCATACCTTTTCTTTTACCCTAGAGCTCTTGCTGACAAATTAATGTAATTCAGTCATTTTGATTTATTTTTTTTTATTTTGTTAGTCATTTCATCTGTGCCAGAAAACAGTCTTAGAATAATTATACTGGACCTCCGAATGCATTCAGGTTGAAGATAATTTAAGTCACCTTGGTCAAGAGTGGTTTGAATGACATCTTTGCTGTTATGGAATTTAAAACTGATGTCAAATCAACTCTACTAGATGATGAACAACTTGCAGACAGTCTGCAGGGAGCTCTATGAACACTAAAATATAATCATGATGAGACTTAATTTATTTGTCACAAAAATTACAGTCAACTCCAACTAGGACAGAAGTGTTTTGTCTGCACAGCTAAGAAAAAAAAAACTTTTCTTGATAAGACCAACAAACTTTCTTAATGATTTAGCTACATTTTGGATGGTTGTAATTCCCTCATTCCACGGTCACAGAATTGATTGTGGTATCAATAGATATTGATAGGTCTCATTCCTATTGTTTAAGGTTTTATATATCCCATGTTACCCATGGGGAAATCAAGACCAAGACTGAAGGGTTGACAGCCAGAGATAGTTCCTAAAGAGATTACACATGCTGGGGACATAGGTGGAAGCTTAGTTACCTCTCCTAAAGGGAGAGTTACTGTTAAGTCACTCTTAAAGAAATCATAATGAAATTTGATCCTGATTTATGATATATAGTTCTTTAGACTATATTATGTTTCAACAATTTAGATGCTGAAGGCACTTCATTTAAAAAAATGGCAACACAGGAATATATGCAATTCCAAGGTTAGGTGAATATTTTTCTGAATTTCTGAATATTTATTTCATGAATATTTATTATTCTGAATATTTTCCTTGTCACTATGTGCTTATACATTGCTAATCAGTTAATAGCCAGTCTGCGCAGCTTGAGTTAGGACTGTACAGTACAACACAGAGAGCGTTTGCTTCATAGTGTAGAAACAACCACTAACTTTCATTTCCTCATATGAAGCTAAAGACCTAACTCAAGGAAAGAATTGCTAATTCAGAATCTCAAATACAGAGAGGTTAGTCTGAGTCTGGCTAATGCCCTCTATGTCCAAAATTCTGCTCTTTTCATTTATATCTCAGTCATACTTAATTTCTTGCCTGGTTGGTTTCTGGTGATCCAAAAGGCAAACTAATGAGTGAAATTTGTTTGAGGTAGTAAACATAGCATGAGAATAAGGTGTTATAATAGCTCCTTATTTTTTGAAATCTGGACCATGACACCACCACACAAATAAACTCAGCTCCTATGTTAGCTCAAATCAATAGGAACGTGCACTTTGATCTTACTGGAGTTTAATTTAAGCTTATGAACAGGAATACCCAAACTGCTTTCTACGTTTTGTAATACTTATCAAATCTGTATAAGAAAAATAGTAGAATAAACTTGCCTTTGGAGTGATATAAAGCCTGATATTAGCACTGCATCTGGAGTGTCTTTTTTTCAAATGGCTTGTATGTTTTCCATATAAAGCGGCACGTTTTCCTTGATAAACTAGTAGTACATGAGAAAACAAATAGCAGAAGGAAGCCTGTATTATATATTATTAGAAGGGGGTTAAAGTGCCACCTGACAGAATAAATATTTAATAGAGAAAAAGAAACAGAGACAATATTTTCTATATCACATCTTATAGACACTGTGTAAATCACATAATTTAGTTTTTGTGGATAATTGTTCCTAGATTTTTTTTTTTTTTTTTTTTTTTTTTACTTATGGCAGATGTGTTCATGAAAAATTATGCCTGTCACAGAAAATTTGGAAAGAGTCCTAGCCTGCCCAATTATGCAAGAGTTATAGCTCATGTAAGGGACACCTACTGTTTTAAAAGGGAAAGTGGGAATTATAAATTTTCCACAAAGGAAGCTCTGTCTGGAAGATTTAATGGAGCTGGGATTTGAACAAAAGATATTCACTCAATTTTTTTTTTTACTGTTGTTCTTTTCTGACACCCATTTTGTCAACAACAATTAATATTAAGTGCTGCAGTAGTTTGAATCCAAGCATAAGCATTTTATTCACACTTCCTACTTGATGCATGATATTAAAGAAGAAACACAATGAGAAAATATGTATATTACCAACTGCTTTGTCTTCTGTTGAAGAATTTTTTGATACTGTGCATGCATATTGTTAATATACATATTTTTATCCTGTCTTAGTTATGTAGTTAATATAGAATTTGAAATCAAAATAACTTTAAAAGAACAGCACTCACTATAGAGTATTATTTGTCTAATTAATTCATAGAGTCTAAGACCATAATTGCTGATTACATACATCTAATTTGATCTCATCCGTTGCACACACTAGCACAGACCCTCACCCCTGAATTTCTACTACAGGCTCATATCTAGGGCTGGAAAGTGGAAGTTCCATTTCATGCCAGTGAGATTTCAGATTTGTGCTCTATTCCAAGTGGAAAAAAAATAACAATACTAAAAATTACCTTTTCAGAATGGAAAATTCAATTTAAAAAGATGAAACAGTTGGCAAATAAGTACTGATTCATCAGAGCAGCTCTTCTTTTCCAATGGGCGACCTTCAAGAAGGAAAAGCAGTTCTCCTTTAGCACAGTAGCCTGCAGTAAGGGAAATCATTCAGGAATTGAAAGATGCATGTTCTGAAATGATAGAGTCACATAAGGTTTGCTGCCAATTGCCACAAAATACTTGCTTGGCCAAGATATCCTTAAGACTGACAAATGACAAATAATGGTGGATACTGTTTTTTTTTTTTTTTTTTNTTTTTTTTTTTTCCCAATCATACATCAATCAGGCAATGAAGCCTTTGGTTATTTGGCACATTAAAAGAATATATAAAATGATTTATTTTAAATTTATTTTTGATGTATACCACCAGATTTCGTCTATTCCATAATTCATATATAAGTGGATAAATCTATGTCTGTTATATGTATATAAGTGGATAAATCTATGTGCCTTTTAAAAAAATATTCTCTTCACATTAAGTATATGTAGTTATCTTCATGGAATCTTTCTTAAGATTCAAGGAAGACGCTCCATGGAAGTTAAAGTGTATAACAGAAGTAGACAAGTACTGAACAAGGGTTTGAAATGACATGTCCCAATTTTAATGGAAAATAGACCGGAGCAGGAGGAAATTATGTGTGACTTATTATATCCATGTATGCATATTCTATTTGACTAATTACTGAAATAAGGACTTTTTGGCTATAGAAGTTCAAAATAGAATTAAAAGTGAAGGAGGAAAGAAAGATTTCAATTCCAGGTCACAATCTAACTTTCCTCCAAGTGAATGTGAATCTTCCCTTTGAATAGTAATTGCTGTCTGTCCAAAATGCGCTATAGATCTCAATTCATAAGAAAAATATGTGTGCAAAGCAATTGCATTTGGACACATTTATTCATTTCTTTCACTAAGATCAGTGTTATAAATATAGAATTACTGGGTTATTAATAGCACCGTAAATTTACTACTCTATATTTTAGTCAATAGTCTCAATGCATTGTAATTACAGGAATATGATAAAGATTATAATAAATTTAATTTTCCTGAAAATGGCAATTTTCAAACTTTTTAATGTCAATCATTGTTTACCTAATACCCAGTGGCCTATGTAACCTAATCATTTTTGTTACCAGTTAAGCTATTTATAAATTATTATCTTCTTGATGAACATAACATAAATTTTACTTGATTTCTCTAGATTTCTTTAGATGCATCACAAGTATTTCCAATTAAATAATGGAATGACATTTAAAAAAAAATCCTAATTTGCATTATAGCCTGTCTAGAAGAAAAGGGTAATTCATCAGCCTCAAAAGTGAGATAAAGCAGTGACATTTTATCAGTACTTTTTATGAATATTTAAAATGTAGGAGGAAATACATTTTGAAAGGTAGAGGGAATGAGAAGGAAAGAAGGGGACAGCTAGAGAGAAGAAGAGAGAAAGAGATGGAAAGAATTAAAACATACAATATACAATCGCTATTGATGTACTCATGATCGTATACAATTCAGATAGTCACTTCAAAAGGGAGATTTAGGTTTTTACATGTCCTTTTAGGCCTCCAAGTACAAAATTTTAGTTGCCCCTTAGCTATGTACTAGTTTAATATCTCCAAGCAACCGAACGCCTGACGGTGAGAATGCAGAAGCATGTCTAAATACTAAGCAAGGTGAGTTACTATCCTATCTGCAATCTGTTAGGCATGTTCTGCATCCCCTGAGTAACCTCAGCCAAGAGACCATGAAAGTGCTGTGATGGTATCTTTCTAATGCTTCCTAATGCCTAGCAACTGAACAATTCACCAGCCGTRTGAGACACCCAGACTTAACTGTATTACTCACTCCCGAGCAGAGATTTGGATTCTAGGCAAGCAGAGAAATATTCCACTTATTCAGCTATGGAATAGATTAATGTACCTCCTTGCAGTTTCCTGCTTCAAAGCAGCTCTAAAATGGAGCAAAGGACACACTGAAATACCTGAATCTGCATTTTAGTTATTAGAATGCATACCTAAAGGAGTGTGGGATTATCTGGGCTGCATTTATTGTTTCAAGAACTGTTTATGTATTTATTTAATGACTACAATATTWTTGGGGATCTGGAAAGCTCTAATCTGAAAAGTTGAAAGCACATTTGGCATGTTTCCACTTTAGGTTCTCTTCCAATAAATATTAAAATATTTATACAAAATAGAGTAGTTTTCACAGAACAGATTGAGAGATTCACTCAGAATACCTCATATCCTAGCATCTGAATACTTTGCAAATGGTAAGATACTTAATAAAATCAGTTGGATAGAAAATCTTGTCTTCTTTGTCTCAGAAAACTGTTTCGTATTCTGGAATTTAAAAGAGATTATGCAATGAGAAAGAAATGACTAATGTAGTTCAAGTGTTTTACTCCAGAAGAAGACTCATATTTGAAATCCCAAATGTAGAATATAGTAACAGCACACCTTTACAGATAGGAAATGTGAAATATATATTTTTTGCTATTCTCATCTTTTGCTGTCTTCAGTATTACTTTCTCCACCACGCTGATTTGTATAAACCATGTTGTAAGACACCTAAACTTTATGATTTAGAATTTTACAGTGACATAAAGTCCTAAAAGTTAAGCACTGCAATGACAGCTTCACCTATGTGAAACCAAGCCAAGAATTGTATATTTTATTTATTAAGCATCACTACTTATATTCATATTAATACGTATATGCCTGATTCTGTTCAAGTTAATGTGTGAGTAGTAACYAGAATAGACTGTTTACATCTGTTCATCATGTGAAAATGAAACTACCTTTGAAAAAATGAGACACATTTATTCCTATTTCATTTTTTGTTAAACTGATAGAAGTTAGCAGTGATRTGAACGATGATGGAGGCTATACAAAAATATTTTATTGGTTAGGTAAGCTACTCTTCTTCATTCCMCTAATAGTGATATAATATTTTACTCAGAATCTCTTCCAAGTTGCTTTCCACTGAATTTCTCTGAAAGCTGCATTTTGGGGGCAATATTAGTACTGAAGATGAGAAATTAAAAATTGCAGACATGCTATATATCTAGCTTTTGTTTTCTTTCACTTTTGCTCCTTTAAAAGTCATTCTCAAAGCATTCATTGATTACAGTGCAAACAGAAGTGGATACACTAAGAATAATAGAAGGCAGAGTCATTCTATATATGCCCTACAGGCTGTGTCCTCTTCCCAATCTATAATAAGCATACATTGTCCTTCTAAGTAGAGGCTTGCAAAGGACAAAACAGAAATTAATCAATTTACAAAATCCGAGTGACCTAGACACTTTCAGCATATGCTACAAGAACACAATTAGGAACTTAGTGTCTAAGGTACTAAGCAGATAAATTTTTGCAATACAGGCAATCATAAGCATACTTCAAACCATGATAATTGTGGAAACTGCAGAAACTTACATATGTACACATATACATATATATATCTACACATATTATATACAAATACAAGCTATCTATACTGAAAGAAATATAATAAATGGATAACTGAAATAATGAAAACATTTGAGGTACAATTTTGAATTCTTAACTCTTCATCAACAAAGTTATGATAACAATTCTTTGGCATATCTTGGTGTTTAATATGTTGTTATTATTTCTGCTATAGATCTGTTTTTATAGAAACAGTTTATTCATGTGTCCTTTACTGTGAAGGGATGATGATAGTCATAATCCTCTTATATGATTTAATCTTAGAATTTCTCTCTGTGATTCATGCATTTCTTCAATAATTTGTACTTTGTGTGCCATTTAGGAAAATGACCAGTTGTGAATACTGTCACATATGAAGAATGCATCCTATGCATTAAATATAGCCAGATGTTTATCTTCATTATAAAAGTGGAATCCACCTTATCTTCTGCTGTCAATACAGCTAATGGCATTCTTGTTTTGGCAACATGAATGTAATGTTTGTTTCTATATTTTCTTTTTCATATTAATTTGAGAGGATGTATCTTTTCGCATGGTCTAGTCTCAGAAAGAGATTGCAAATAGCTTCTGAATAAAAACTTAACTGAGGATAAAGAAATTGAAGAAAAGATAAAAGTCTTCAAGAATTACAGCTATTTAAAGAGAGATGAAGGTGAGATAGGTTACAGCACAGCTGGCTGCAGCTATGCAGGGAATTTGCTTAACTTGATAAGATCAGGAGCTGGCAGATCAAGAATAAGCTCCACTTCAAGGACTGTTTTCAGAAAGAAAGACCCTTTCCAATAGCTTCAAAATGGTGCAGTTGAAGAATTCTTGTCTTTGAGCACATTCAAAAGTAAGAATATCAACCCAAGAGAGAGGACTTATTAAATCAGTATCTTTAGGGGTTATGATTTTTTTTCCAATATATCAATTTTTTTTTGGAAATTCTTAGGGCCAAATCTTTCACTAACAAAAATCAAAGTAATTTTACTAAGATCAGGAGACAGTTCCAGATAGTTTCAGTAAAGAATGCAGAAATATCTTTCTTTAAATTTCAGCAGCTGTTTTACAATTTCTATTTAAAGTTTGTCCACAGCTGTTCACTTCAAAGACCAGCATTTCAGATACACCTATTTTGGCTTAAGTAATGGATAATATATTCCTCTGTTTTGTTTTAGATCTCTCTCTCAAATTCCCATTCTCCTACATTGCTATGCTACAGTTATTTCTAAATATAACCTGCCCTTGCCTTCCCCCTTCTTTTATTTTGACACTGTAGTCGAAGATCAAGTTAATTATGTCTGAAATTTGCAGTTCTCTTATTTTTAAATTAAGTTGGATAAGAAGCTGGCAACTATGGCTGTTAAAGAAAGTGAAGGCAATGAAATTTTTCCGAGGTGATTTCTACATTAGTGAAATAAGGTATCTCCATGGCAGCATCCTTTAAAAATATTTTCTTTCAGCTGAAACAGTATCCGAATTTATCCCATTCTTAACAAAGCTACTTACTTGATATTAATGTGAATATGGCTTATTTGACAAAATTGAAATGAAAAAAGGTAGGAAACATGGATGCAGCAAATTTAAACCGACTATAAGAAACAATAGCAAGATGTGGAGAATGAAGCTGGTACGGCATATTTATTCCCTTCCTTTAACTTCTTAGCCACTCTATTAAGGAAAGAAAATAGGAATACAGAATGAAAAATACAGAGTACGGAATACAGAATACGGAATAATGGGATGATCTGATGGAAGTCTGATGGCTGTACGTGCATATACATGTAGTATATGTGTGTGTTTATATACACCCTACGCTTTTTATATTTCAGGTAGAAAATACAGAGAATTGGTCAACTCAGGTAGTGAGTTTATCATACATCTTTGGTTCTTTTTTTAAGGTGTGTTTTAACAGTTACAGATTTTAAGATAAAAAACAACAGAAAGCACTTATTCTTGCTTTTTTGCATAGAGGGCTAGCGCATTTATCACCAAAGGTGTTAAATTACTGGCCATAGGTGGCTATGGACTATTACCTGGTCCCCTGTGCTAAAATATTCTGATCTAACGTTCCTTTTTCCTAGAGTGATTGGAACAGGACTTAGAACAGCCCCCCCCCCCCCCCCCCCCCCCAAAAAAAAAAGTAAAAACAAATGAAAAAGTTAGCTGAATCCATATGACAGTAATTAAATTATGATCAAGCGTTAGCATCAGTCATCTGATGTACCAATTGCACTCATGCTAAATGAACATTTCTCATTAAGGCTCAGGCTACCCAGCTGGAGGATAACATATATATATTCATSCTTTACTGGTCGGGCTAGAGCACATTCATAAGACTACTCACGTAAGTGCAATTATGTGTGTCCTTGTAAGAAATAGCTTATATTATATTCTATCTCTCAAGAACAGTCTTTAAAAATACTCTCTCATAGTGTTCACTTTATTGCCAGCAGTCTTTTTTTGTGCAAAATCATCATGCACAATATTAAGCACCACTGAAATCATGAAAATAATGCAAGAATGATTATAATAGAATAAACAGTCATTTTTCTCTACTGATTGTTAATAACGTTTTTAGATATTTTGCAACAATGATGGGAAAAGATAACACAGTGACTCACTTTAAGTATAAACACATATTCTCTTATGTGAGCTCAGAAACTCCAATAAGATGCTAGAGAATCAAACTTTTTGTAGTTTGTACTGAAGTTAAGTATTAAACTTTTTTTTTTATGTTGTTTCTTCACAAGAGAAGTCAAGGAAATGAAACATAAGCACTGTATGAACACAGCAAATATTGCAGGTGTCACAGTCTTTTTCTCTRTCGTAAACCATGTATTTAACTAAATAAAAGGAAAAAGAATCATTAGTAGTGTTCTTGGAAAAAATCTAAGCCTTTATTTTTATTGAGAAGAATACTAATAAGTTTTCCTAGTACTTGCAGGAGGATAAGTGTCTTGGAATATCTACTCTTCTCACAGATTTTATTGAAACTGGCAAAGGGATATTCATGTCATTAAGGAAATATGCACAACCACAACCACACAAATATTCACAGATTTAAAGATTCTGTGTCTTATTTTAATAAGGAAGAAGGCTAAAAACATTTTAAAGAAAAATTCTATTAAATTTTAACAAAGTGAAAGAAAATGTAATATTYCTCATTAAGAAAAAAAAAGATGTATAACTTCAATTCTAGAAATACTTTATTGGAATTAGTTTTAAAAAACTGATTGTATTTCATTCTTTATTTATTTTTAAATCAAAATTAATAGAAAATTTGAAAAAAAAGAGATCGAAGTCTACAGAAATAATTGACCTTTTTTACTATTTTTTTTCAAAGCATACCTATAATCTTGACTTTTCAACAAGATAAGACAGTTCTAATTTTTGCAAGAAAAAAAATCTTTTGCTTCAGATATGTCTCTTTGAATTTGTTTACTAAATGGTCTTCAGCAATAAATGTTTACTGACTATAACTATTTTTTGATCAGATGCTAGTGTACCTAGGGTAGTCTGTATGTATGATTATGTACATCGATATATTGATATTTAATGCATACATTTTATGAAGGAATTTATCCCTAAGGATTTTTCAAGAAAATAGGGTTCAATACATTGGTATGTTTTTCTGGTATTATTCCACAGCAGAGAATATTTTAATTCTATGGAAGGAGCATTTCAATACTCGATTAGGAGCCTGATATAAAATTGTAGTCTCTGCATTGCCACATGTTCTCTTCCTTTCCTTTCCAATGCCAACCATAACTTCATACGGTTACCATATTGCAATGGCTACTAAGATGATGTTTTTCTACTACGGATCAGGATAAGCCCAGCTTGAATTCTGCAGTCTGAGTACTGAAGAAAAAAGGGACATTTGGAGCAAGCACGTGAGCACAGAGTAACTTTGGTTTAAGAAGAGAATAGCCCTACGATCAGCAGCATCTTTGAATGTAAAGGGAATTTAGTAGAGGCTGAAATTCTGCAGCTCTTCGGAGAGGAGGTGTCTGGTTGACTTCCTTTTTCATGAGGAAGACATTTCTTAAGTTTATCTGTTGAACTTCTCGTGACTTCTTTATACAGACAGATCTGATTGTGGCATATTACTTGTCAGTCCGATATCAAAGCACTCATCAAAGGCTTCTGCCAGAGTCAGAGAATAATTTTCTAGAAATATCTGCAGTTCCTTCATCTTCTTGCAGAAGCAAAGTGGGAAGGACTTCTGGCTCCCAGAATATGCTGAGAGATGAGCTGCGCTGTAAGTGAAGTATGTAAATGGTGCCTGTCCTGCTAACCCTGAGAAGCAAATTGCGAACTGAATGGCAGAGAGCTGCTGCCTCTTCCAGTACTCAAGTTTGTAAAAACTGCTTCATGCAGCATTTAATAATTAAAAAAAAAATGCCATTTCAGTGTGTGACCACCAGGTCTGGAATAGAACATGGTTGACTAATATAAGGAAGACTGTTTTTCAACTAGTTTGCATATTTAATTTTCATACCTACAGCACTCAGAATATTTGAGTACAATCTTGAACAAAATCACTTAATTATTCAAATGACTTTCTTAAGCTTTGGCCTGTCATATTGATGAGGTGCATGAAATGAGACCTGTAGCAAACCATGTCCTAAAACAGCCCTTGCAGAACAGAGGTATGCTCACTCATTCTTCTCATGTGCAACAAACTGCATGTGTGTCAGACGCAGTAACACTTCATAATGAACCCCCAAAGTGCTAAGGAGCCTGCATGATTTTAGTGACAGATTGCATTAAAAAAAAAAAGAGAGAGAGAGAGAGAGAAATAAAAAAAAAGAAAACTACATCTATCGTGATCCTGGCAATTTATAAGYAAGTAATTCAAATTCTATGAAAGCGTGATTTTTTTTGTAGAAGTCTGGAAAWWWTTTTTTTTTTGAATAATTTGCATTTGCAAGAAATGATGGTATCCTAGACAACAGTATGAATGAAGAAGTATAAAGATGTATAGGAAGTAGAAAGTTAAACATGTGAGATAAAAGGCAGAATTGTCAGGGATGTTCTCAAAATATGCTCTGATCTATAATGCATTTTACATTCATCAGTACTGCAGTTAGGATTATGCCAGCAATGCATGAAGTAAGTAAAGTTCAGAAAATAATAAAATTTAAATTTGGGTAGATAGTTAGAAGTTAGATGAAAATCAGAAGTTACTACCAGAAATATTTAATCCTAATCAAATACCTGCACCACTAACAGAATAGGCTGTTAAAATGACATGAATAACTGACTGAAATTTTTAAAAAGTGAAATAAAATGAAATAAATAAAATTAATATTTATTATATTTGACTTTATATGTACTTCATTCTTTCTGTTTTTACCATATTTTTAGACCTTTTCTAGACCAAAAAAAAAAAAAAAAAAAGGCATCTTATAATTTCACTCTGCTTCCAAACACTGATGACTGCCCTCCAGGTCTGACCAGCTGTGTCCTCCTTGACCGATAGCAACTGAACATGAGCCTGAAAAGGCTGAACACCTCCTGAAAAGTTCTGATTATCCTTAATACTCACTGAAATAAATCAGAACTATGAGAGTTCAGCACCTTTCAGGAAAAGGCCTGTAGATATTAATGTTGTGTATTAAAAACCTTGYAGTCTGGAATTGAATATGGTGTGCATATTATCTGCAATTCTTTCATCTTTGTAGAGAAGTGAAATGG
The DNA here is from genome assembly GCF_003343005.1 of Rhea americana. Lineage (NCBI taxonomy): Eukaryota > Metazoa > Chordata > Aves > Rheiformes > Rheidae > Rhea > Rhea americana. The sequence continues at coordinate 7,238,366 of NW_028186423.1, forward strand.
GAAGGACTTTAGGCTCCCAAAAGGGAGCSCATGTAAAGGACTTATTAGCAAATGGATTGAATCCTTCACAGATGGAAGAAAAATCACGAAATAAATTTGAAACTTCTGGAAGGTGCAAGAACTATAGCAATGAATGAAAAAAAAAATCTCAAACAGTTAGTGATTAATTAACATTCAGGAAGACATTCTCTMTCCTGCCTGCATAGAGAAAATCTTAAAAACTCTCTCAAATAACTGCAGAATTTTCTGCTGGCAATGCTTTAAAAAATTCTAGTGAGCTTATGAAAAATGATAATATTGATAAGCTAAAGAGTATATATTTTTTTCCTAGGAGACAATAGGTATATAGAAGCCTGTTGTTGATTTTATTTTTTTTATTTTTTAACAGACCGACCTGAGAAAATAAGTATTTTTTTTCCGCTTCACTCTAGTGACTTGATGTAATATTTAAGTATTCAGATACAAGTAATGAAAGGAACCAGCTGTAGCAAGCATAATAGTCATTCAAATTGTCTTTAAAAAATTATCTTTGCTATTGAAAAACTGATGACATAAACACTCAAGAATGAAATGGATAGCTTATACAGTCAAATTTCATTAAGTTGTCTTCTAAAAGAAAAAAAGCTTGCAAGTCCGTGAAGGGAAAACAAATGCACAGCCCTTTCTCTCCCTCCATAATTTACAAGAACTTTAATTGTATTACTTTCAGYGTAATCAGGTATGTAAGTTTAAAAGGGGAAAAAAAAAGAAAAAATATATCTATATTTATCTCTTCTTCCAGGAAAAGATCAAATTTCACTTTTCCACTAATAGAATCAAGATCATGATGCTTTGGTCTCARCTGGATTTACAGTGACCATTTATTGCTTAAGACATGAGGAAAAGATTTACTTTACTTCGTGCTGATTCCAGCTGGCTGAGTCTAACAAAAAAGGCTTCACAATAACCCAGAAAAACTCTGCCTTGGACGTTCAGTATTTGGGAGCATAATCTTCAATATCAGATATCAAAATCAAGTCTTATTCCAGTGAACTGTGATAGACAGCCAAGCTTTTAAAATTTTTCTTAGGCAGATTTAGAGCCAGCTAATGGCATTCAAAAAGTAGAGCTCAATAATGCAAAGTGCAGTGCTTAAAAATTGAATGAAAATGACAAAAGGCAACAATGATAATCAACAAGCAGCCAGCTGAGCATAGCAAAGTCTTCAGCTTATACAGCAGTACTGGAAAAGAGCAAGGGACTAAGTCCTCTGAGCCTCGTTCAGTCTCTGGAACACATAACTGCTGTTGTAAAACAAAAAGTAGATACTTCTACAGCCCTAGATAGACTGCCTCAGTCACTTTAGTACCATTGCTATTACTATTATTATTATTATTACTAAATATATTTCTTGGGCTAGCAATTCATTTATTGAGAGGTTACAACTTTAGCCTTTTTGAAACATTACCAGATGTCTAATATTGAATATTCTAATATTTAATTATCCTTTGTCATTACATAGTAGAGAGGGCAGCAGTAAGGTAAGGTTATTGAAATGGCAAGCACCTATAAGAATAGAACTTGGAAAAATACACAATTGGAGAAATATGAGGCGTAAATAATAAACTAAAACGTCTGAAAAAAAAAATCTGATTTTCAAAGTGAAAACTCCCTTGAAATCTTTCTGAGTTAATGAAAAAAAAAAAAAAAAAGCATGGGGGATTTGGTATCTTCTGGCAAATATTTAATTGAAATTCTCAATCATCACCTTTACAGTAAACTGATATTTTATTCTTTATACCTTATATCAAAAAGGAATTTATTTATGGATATAATAATATAGTAATGTTATTTTAATAAGAACCATTTCATAACAGACGGATTATTTCATGAACTTCTCCCAATTTTAAATACTACCATATTGTTCAGCAGTTTGTTCAGACTTGTTTCAATGAAGCATTCAATTCTTTTCACTTTTTGAGACCTCAGATATGGTTGAACAATTCTCATTAAAACAAAAGCATAATTAAATATATGAGGAAATTGTTTGATATTGATATTCCATAGATCAAATCTGTCTTCTTCTTGAAAGGGTAAAATGTAATGGAATTATATCCTGTTTTATAGAGAATTTTTTGAAAACTTCAGTAGCTTAATGTTATCTATTTATTTTATTATTAAAAAGTTATTTTGAGAATGCAGTAAAATGGTGATTAGCATCTATCCTTTTTAGATTAATTAATTTAAACACGTTTTCCGTTTAGATCAGCTGAAGCTGAGGACAATGTTTCTAGTCATGTAAGAAATATGACTTCCTCTTCAGGGGATATGAGCACACAGATTTATTCTATTGTAAAGTTTCTACTAATTCACCTTTGAGTATACTCCCTTTGATATTAACACTGTTCATTTGAATTGCAGGTTTTCTAATTTAGTCTCAAACATGATTTTTCACTTACTTGTTTGAATTGTTTCATGAAAGTTGCAAAGTTACAGCCTGTAGGTGCTACAACATAGCAGGCCTTGGTTTGGAATTCCTGCAGTGATATTCATCTAATGCTAGAAATCCACATATCTCTACATGTGTTTCTGACCATAATCAGCACATAGAAATAAATATTTTTACGTGACAATGCTTCTGGTCTATTTTAATCATTTAGCATAAAATGCCATGAACAAATTTGGCCAGAAACTCACTAGAATGACCAAAACTGAAATGTTATGTTAAATATGTCTATAGGAATGTCTTTGAAAAGTTTCAAATATATATGTATTAAACTTAAAAAAAGATCAATCATTGCCAAAGATTACTTTTTTTCCGTTTAACAAAACTGCTTACCCCTAAACATTTAAATAAGAATTTGCAGGAAAGTATTTGATTAACATGTCACTTAGGAATACTTTGGGATAAAATACAGAATATCATTATAAGGAAGTTGTTTATTCTGAAATAAAGGCGAAGAAACTATTTTTATTCATTAATGTTTTTCCTTGACTAGWGTAATACCAATATGAATGCAGTAGTATAAAGAGGATGAAAAGAAAACAGATTGTAAAGCAACTAGTAGATAGTTTTATAAGTCTGTTGGATCTTTTTCCCAAAGTTTTCTCYAGTACATAGGTCTTAGAAATTTAAGCCACTCAAGATCTCCACATTCTTTTCAAGTAGCCATGTCTGAATTGAATTTTGCTAGAAAGTGCAATTAAACAAGATTTACTAATTATTTCACAGAAGCTATCTTCCACTAACAAACAGAAGTTGTTACCTGTGAATGAAGTACTCATTTCTAAGATTTATAATGATTTTACACAGATTCTTGACTACTTGACAGAAATGCTTCAAAATACAACTAGTCTGTATACATGTGTTGGATCTTAATTTGCTTAACACAGTACAATTTAAATATCACAGTAATAACCCTGATTTATTAAAACTAATTTGCAAGATATATAGTGCTGTTAATAACATTTCCCTTTACATCCAATAACTTTGCACCCAATAGCCTAAAAAAAATGAATTACAGATTTGAAGATGTCACAATATCAATAAAATGTGAACAAAATGAAATTTTATAAGTGGCAATTATGAAAGAAATTCTAAGATTTTAAAGCATTTAAAATATTCCAAACCAAAGCATTAGTTTAAAATCTGACATAAAGGAAAAGGAAAAAGAAAAAAAGAAAACCTCAGAATGAACAGGTAGTTCTGCAGGCTCTGTCCGATGCRTATCTGAGTACTCTCAGTTCTTACTGATTTCATTGCAGTTTGATGGCATTCGGTGTCGCAAAGGAATGTGCGACAGCTTGCTGCATTGTGGAAGAAAGCCAAGAATCTCTTAGATTTTACTCTTTGGAACTGAGGGATCTTTGTTCGTCAATGTGATCTCACTTTTATAAGTTGGAAGGAGAAGTTTCCAAAATCGCATTTCTGCTCTCCATCATCAATATTTAATTCACACATAAATCATTCGGAACCTACTCTGCATTACTCAAGCACCGAAAGCTTCTCTCTTGATGTCGGTGGCTGGTTAAAATTAAATCATAGATAAAAAGAAGTTTTCTCAACGAAATCAATATAAAAGCAGGGAGCAAAATGCATTGATGAAAAAATGGCTAGATTTCTAGGTATATAAATGTAAGTACATTTTGTAACATGGGCCTTTTACTTTTGTTGAAGCTTTTTGTATGGTCCCATGTGTGTTAAGACTTCAACCTTCATCACTGTTTATCAATTTTCAGTAAAATTAGTGTTAGAGACAGTATGTTTAAAAGAATTTGTAGTGCTTGTTGCAAATGAAGCAAAGTATGATCATTAGAACTTGTAAGAAATAAAAATATATTCTCATGTTAGAAGAAACAGAGATGATTTCGGCTAATATAATACTGAAAACAGTGTTTTCTGGCACAAGAGCAGATGTAACAGAGCTTTAGTGTTTCCTGCTGGAAAACATCAAAGCATGGCTTGGGTATTTAATTATTCAACATTCCTGTTATGAGCTCCACTTGTACACCTTCATTTTTTTTTCTTTTATTGCGTAGAAAGTTTGTGTTTTAGCTTGGTCAATACTGAAAGTGATTCACTGCTGATAAACATCATGTCCAATGTCTCTTTTCTGAGTGACAATTCAAAAATCAAGCTTTTTTTTTTTTTTTTTTTTTTTTTTCCCTTACTGACAAGGAAGATGCTGTGAGAACATATCAGTCCTCAGTAACACTTCTGAAACTTCATTGATTTCAGTAAATAAGTGTTTATYATTAAAAATGCATTGTTTCTGAAAGTGTGGCTCCATCTGCTATTGGGCATCTAGCAGATTAGGATTAATCTCATCTGTTCCACTGCTTTGTGGCACAGTATCTCTAAAGTGCAAGTAGTACTGAAAAAAAAAATCACTAAAGTACATAAAAAAGTGTCTCTGAGAATACATAAGAAATAGGTCATTCTTTAGCTCACAGAAAGAATAGATCTATAAAAGAATCGTTTTTACATAGTTGCTATTCAGAATGGAAATGCAGCTGGTAGTATGAATTTGCCATATATAGTTACACAAAGACTTCTACTACAGTAGTTCTGATTTTTTTGTGAAGTACTTTCATTTTCAGTGTTTGAATTAATTTTTTTTTCATCTTCTTTAATTGGTAAATTTTGAATATTTAAAATTACATTATATTCTAGTAACCTCCATAGGAGCAGATAAGACACAGTAGTCATAATGGTAGCCAAAATTTCATAAAATACATTCCTAGTATTTCCAGAGATATTGCACATTGAAAGATATAGTATTTAGAAAAATCACTTTATATCACTTTGTTTTTCRTCAAAAAATTGAAGGTACTTTGAAATGAATCTTATTAGAAGATGCATAGTTTAGGAGGCAAATAAAAAAAAAAAATACTTTGTCCCAATAGATCTATAAGAGTTAGAAAAGGAGACAAAATGGAGTTTACCATTACAGAATTTGTCCAAGCTTAACAGAAGTATTTTTGTAAACATGAATTTTTGTCCATAAGACCCCTATTAACACAACTTCTGGAAGCACATGACAATTTTTTGGAAGATAGGGCTGCACGCTGGTTACCAAAAAGTAGATAAAATGATTGTAGTATCTGTATTGTATTATCTTCCCAAAAGTGCCTGGAAAAAAATTTGCWTACAAATGTTTTCTATTATAAGTCTGTTACAGTAAGAATAAATCTGGTCCAATACGTCCATCCATATTGAAGTAATTTGTCAGAAACAGAAGCTTGTAAAAATTTAACTTCTAATTTTTTTTTTTTCCTCAGAGAAGAGGCTGAACATTTAYAACAAGGCATTTAATACTGGTGGCCAGGTTCTTGTATTTAGTGCTTAGAAGTATCCCAGTAGTGAGTGACAGCAGTCACACACATCCAAACTGATTTACTGTCGGGGATTAAGAGAGTTCTGAGGAGAAATTTCTCAGCCCCTCAARCATTTCTTAGAAGACCCCATGAGAAACAAAAYAGTCCTAAACTGCTTAATCCTGACTATTCCAGAGAGACTGGTGGATAGACTTAAAGTAACTGTACTTAAAGCACGAAATAACAGTAATCATGGTAGAATCATAACTAGCAGTCTTTTGGCAATAATAATAATATCAAAAATCATATTATGACTCTTTAGAATGAAAAATATATAAGAAAGCAAAAAAAGAAAATCTCTCTGCTATAAAAGAATGATATTTATAATAAGTAATAAGATTTAGTGCTTAGTACCTAGAAAAAGCAGATCTCCACAGACCTGAGGTCTATGAGAAGAAATATAAAGGGAATTTAATTTTTGTTAGCTTTGGAATGAATGCTAGCTACRCACTAGAAGAGATTCATGGGACACAGGTAGCTAAGCAAACAACCTTCCAACCCATCTTCCCCAAAGACAAGAGAAAATAATTATTTCTTCCGTGTACAGAGGTTATCTGAGCAAATTAGCTATGATTCAAAGTCTGAATTCAAAGTATAGGTTAAAAAAAAAAAAAAAGTGGGGAACATTTGTAACCTGAGATAAAATATAATCTAGGAAAAAAAAAATCGAATAGTAACCTAACCAGACTGTCACACTATGTGAGTTTGAGTTGATCAACCTGAACAAGATTAGATAAATTAAGCTAGAGAAGATTACCAAGATATGACAATGAGGACACATAGGATATATAGGTTAACCGAAGTCATTAATAATAATAATAATAAAGTTAGMTTGTGTTTTACATAGCTTAMATAAAATATTTACTAAATATTAATATGACCAGAAAATACAATAGTGGTTTTTTTTATGTTATTCAACAGAAATAAAAATCAGCACATTTGAATTGCTAAAGAGAACATGCACAATTACCRTACTGAATTCATTGTCATGGTGTGAGTCCCATCAAAATTATAAAGAAAGTATTTTAAAGACTGGATTGGGTGAATATATGATTATATTATACATTATAATATATAATATTTGTATATTTCTGAAATCAAAAAGATAGATATTACAGCTTTTTTCAATCAATAATGTTATAAAGTTAAAGAAGAAAAAAATCATTATGAGTAGATCTGCTCCTCTAAGTGGATCTACTCTAACTAAGAMTCTAAGACTAATTAACTTTATCATTTATTTGAGGCATAATTATGAACTGGATGTATTGTTCATCTGATATACTGCAGTAACTATTGGATTTTAGGAGCTGAAGTTGTCTTTCAAGGTGTTTTTTTAAGAATGATTTTTTCTGGACTCATCCCCATAATGATTTTTCTTTTTTTTCTGAAAAAAAGTCCACATACAGTAAAAAGTGAGTAAAAGTTGCTTTGGAAGTAGAGATACATTATATGGAAAAGCAAATATTCAAGGAGAGAGTACTTTAGCCAATATGATTTTGCAAGCTAAACACATTTTTGCCAGAAATTCATTACTTTAATACTTACAAAGCACGAAGTACTGACTCTATCGCCTTCAAAACTGATAAGACGATTTTCAAGGTTGAAGTAATTTAACTTCCCCATTGTTTCTTAGCATGCGCAATATACTGGGCTTAAGACCTGTCATATCCAATGAAATATGTTTCTGACCTGGAGGAAGGAAAAGGGGAGCTCTTATGCAAGCAATAAAATTTTTCAAATGAAAAAAAAAAAGAAAATTAAATTTGGACTGGTGAGATAATATTCATGTAGGAGGACTTGGCAAAGCTCAAAAAGATTGCAAGAATTCCTGTTTTACTTGCAATGAATAGCAAAGATTGTGTTGACTTCARTGCAGCCAAGATGTTACCACCTTCTAAGGAAATAACAGTATGAATGCTCTAGATTGGTGGTGCAAATATTTTGTTGCTTTAACAGGCCAATATATTTAYGATTACTAACAGTAAACATGATTACTGTTATTTCGTGCTTAAAGTACAGTTACTTTAAGTCTATCCACCAGTCTCTCTGGAATAGTCAGGATTAAGCAGTTTAGGACTATTTTGTTTCTCATGGGGTCTTCTAAGAAATGCTTGAGGGGCTGAGAAATTTCTCCTCAGAACTCTCTTAATCCCCGACAGTAAATCAGTTTGGATGTGTGTGACTGCTGTCACTCACTACTGGGATACTTCTAAGCACTAAATACAAGAACCTGGCCACCAGTATTAAATGTCTAACATAGGGATTGCACCCAAAAAAAGAAAATTGGGATTGAAGAGAGCAGTGCAGATAACCTAAATTAGATTTTCTTAGCAGGGGTGGGTACAGACAGAGTCGAGCGAAGTGCAGCACCGCTGCCTCGTGAGCTGCGTCCAGTGTTCACAAGATGAGGTGGCGAGGCCCCGCTGCACCATGCTGAAGCAGAGAGAGAGAGGTGAAGCATCTCAAGAGCAATTCAGAAAGCTCAAAAGTAGACATCTAATAGAAACCACCCAYTGGCTTTACACACTTTCGGTAGGTGATGGAGAAGGGCATCTCCAGAGAGCAGTTCAGATCCCAGCCTGCCACAGCATTAAAGCCCACCTGAAAGCACTACGCAAATAAGGCCTTGACCACATCTACTACATCTAACTCATTAGCTGATTCTGGCAAACTCTGGGAAAGCAAAACAAACGCAGATATTTGTTATGGGGAGGCCTACCTGAAAGCATGGACAAATGGGGTCTGGACAATGTTTGCCTTTCTCTAATGGTTTAGTTACGTGCAGGAAAAAAATAAAGCAGCGCTGAGGAACCGTTGACARTTTTATATCCTTTAACACAGTTGGGGAGGGAGACCAGGGAATAACTCAGTTTTCTTTTGCCAGTTAAATGGCCTTGGTTATAACTAGGTTCCCTTATTTTCCCTTTCTTTGGCACCACAACTGTTTGTGAATTTACTTGTTTACAGAAAGGAGTATTGATTGCCTAAGAATACCAGCTTCTGTGGTTAAAATGAGAGAATAGAATAAAAGGCAAAAGAATCTAATGGAATCTAAAATGTTAAAAACTGYTCTTCAACATGGAGCACTTTTTTAAAAAAACTGTTCTTAATAAAACTGGTTTATTCTCCTTTATCATAGTCTGATTGAGTTGGCATTATTCATTACAAAACTGCTCTTTCCTAATATTTATGTTCATCTTTAAGTTTCAATACTTAACACACTATTTTTCAGTATCAAGAATTAAAACTGATAGAGAAAATTCCTTGCGTCTTGTCTAGCCAGTGTCATAGACTTCCCAGAAAACTGTTCCCAAGAAATTGCCTGAATGAAAGTAGCTCGCCCATATGAGAGAATGGGAACATAAGGCAGTCAAAGTAGGTCCCCCTTAAAGACAAACAGTGTCAGGTAAGTTAAAAAGAAAATATATAGTTTTCAGAAAAAACAATATTCTGGTTTTCAGCATTTCTTTGAATGACTGACATTCAGAGCAGGTATGTTTTATGAAAGATTTTTTCTCTTTTTTCAAATTCTGCATGACAGGACTAAGACAAAATCTCAATGATCCCCAAACATTTCTACTATTTCTTCAGCTCGCTAGAGTTGGCTCTTACATTTTGAAAGTCAACATATTCAAAGGGTTATAATCACTTTATTACATGAAAAGAATTTTTGCAGCAAGGGAATAATTATAACCTACTTTCAGTCATGGATATCCAGTGCTCTTTAACAGTAACACTTCTTTCTTCTGTAAAAAACATTTGAGATATGAGAATATTATTCAAAGACAAAAGATTGAGGATTAGTAGTAACTTTAAATAAATTAGAATTCCTTTCTTACACTGACAATATCCTTAAAGTTTAAAAGACAATTAAAAATTATTTCAAAGTTCTTGTGATTTTTTGTCTGTATATTCATCAGCTCACTATTTCTCCCTACAGAATTTGGTGATCTCATTAATCACAGAATCAGTAAGGTTGGAAGGGACCTCTGGAGATCATCTAGTCCAATCTCCCTGCTCAGCAGGGTCACCTAGAGCATGKTAGACAGGGTTGCATCCAGGCGGGCCTTGAAGATCTCCAGAGAAGGAGACTCCACAGCCTCTCTGGGCAACCTGTGCCAGTGCTCCGTCACTCTCACAGGGAAGAAATTCCCCCTCACGCTCAGGCAGAACTTCCTGTGCTTCAGTTTCTGCCCATTGCCTCTTGTCCTGTCACAGGGGACAACTGAAAAGAGTTTGTCCCTGTCCCCTTGACACCCTCCCTTCAGGTGCTTAAAGACATCGATAAGATCCCCCCTCAGCCTTCTCTTCCCCAGGCTGAAGAGGCCCAGCTCTCGCAGTGTCTCCTTCAGAYTGATTTCTATGTAAAGTGTGGTGGTAATTATGTACATGTATACATAATTGTCTTTCTTGTTTACTGAGCATAATCTCAAGTATGCTGACCTTCACACTACTTCTAATATAAAATTTCCATAGGGAATTCCCATTATGGACATAAYATTTCTCTATGTTGTATGACATATGTTTAAGGGGGGGAGTGTTAGGCAGAATTCTGATTAAAATCTTTAAATCATTTCTGCTCTCCTTCTCCTAATAACTAGCTTTGCAATTTAGTGTCTGTCTTGGTTATGTTCCCAGCAGGTTATATTAACAATTAATTAGCAATACATCTCAAATGCTCTCTGTGCTAATTGCATGGCACTAGAATGGGATTGAACTTCATAAATAAGCTGTAGCCACAATCATTTGTTTCAGACAAGATATACACATATTTTACGTGGATTTTTCTTGTTATATCTCAGCCTTTACTCAGAGTTACAGCCAAGAGACATAAAGATTATTTATGAGCTATGGGTGAAGCWATTCAGCTATTCAGCTGTTACACAACAGATAAAAAATGCAATCATTTTGCTTATGTCATATTCCCCTTATCATTCTCTTCAGAGTTTTCTTCTCTTTCATTCTCTTACCATATCAGAAATCTTGTTTTTACCTTAACAAACAAACTTCAGAAAAAGTAACTTCCTGAGCAACAGCTGGATTACCAAAATATATAAATAAAACTGCAGATTTTCACTGAGTAGGGTCACAATGGAAAGAAAATATTGTAAATAAAGCAACCAAGTTGCTCTACTTTTACGCATTTMTTGGCAGCTGTTCCCTGGTCTGTGTTCATCAAGAGTTATTCACTTTTATGTACATTTATTTTATGCAAGTGAAATAAAAATATAAGTAAATATTTGTTCAACAATAAAATYTACACTGATAAGGCCCTCCATAAAAGGATTTATGAAGAACTGAATTACTGAAGAATTCTAAAGTATTGCAGAATGACGATAGCATCAAAGAAGACTTTTTTTCTGAGACTGATCACATTATCTTCTACACTTTCTAWATCACATAAAAACACTTAATTTTCAACTAGATCAATTTATACCTCCTAAGGTACAAGAATAGTGTAAATACATGAAACAGTGTGTAGAATTAGGAACTGATKATTAAACTGAAAGTTGTGTTCATTCAGGTGCTCCATTGAGTCTTCCAGTTTGATTCTATAGATAGCTGGTAAACTAAATCTTAATTACTTGAGATATAACTATGGGGATCATAACATACTGGAGTTGAAGCAGATAAAAAWTATTTACAGACTGGAACTACTTCTGAGTTTATTTTTGCTAAGCTACAATGCAGACAACAGGATTTTGCAGAAATAATTAAATAAATAAAATAATAAAGCCAGTCCTATTTTGTGTACCTCAAAATGGAGAAAACTTTTAATATTCTCAAATAAAACAAGAAACAAAAMCAGGTTGTGTGATATATAAAATTATAAAGTGATTATTTATCTTTTGAAGAAYGAAAGGTGACTGAAATAGAGATCATTTCGACATAAACTACAAGAAAATTAACTTCTGTATATTTTGATGTCTAAAGTGAAGTGAATTGAATCTCATTAATTATGTTTAGACTAGCTTGTTTAGTGACATGTTCTGCCGTGTAGTTACAGTGATCTAGATAACTGAACTCATTTACCTCATTGCAACCCAGCTGGCATTTATTATGAGTGGTCATGCTTCAGCTCAGTTAACTGGGTCCTATTATACTAAGCATGGTACAAACCAGAGCAGCAGACTCCTCTTGTTCCTTAAAGCTTCAAGTGGGACACAACAGGATCGAGTCAAGAAAGATAAACAGTATGATGGCGTTAAATGTCAAGTCTGAGAGTTGTGGAGATAGGAATTATGTTCAGCTGGGATACAATACACTAGAAGGGAAAAAATTAACAAGAAGATGACTAGAATCATAGGCAAAGAGAGAAAACGGAAAGAGAAGCAAGTGCCAAATGGATCTACAGTGAAGAGACTGTGCAAGAGGAGAAGGGAGGCGAGTAAAGCAATTATCCAGCCAGCCCATCACAGAGCAAGTCCAGTTTAAACTGGAGTCTCTGAATGTCCTTACCTTTCTCTGCATCTACTGGAATTYCTGGCTGGTGCCTGTTTTTAATCACCAGGCCAGAGAAAGGAAAGATGAGAAGCAAGTATGTAAAGAGAGGTGGGTAACTCTTTTTCAGATTTTCATGCTGATAAGTAAAGGGAAAAAGATAACTGGACTTGGACTCCATTTTTGCTTTTCATCCTTTTTGTGCCACTCTGCATTAGCTTTTTAGCAGTAGTTCATCCTGACTGGATTCTTAAGAYGCCTATTCTTATATATTTGCCTATGTAAGTAAGTAACTTGCAAGAAGCTACTAGTAAGTAGCTTGCAAAATCAGGTCAGCAAGTAGTTTGATCTTGCTACACTTACTACAGATCTAATTAATGTATTTTTCCTTGTTTCCCAGGAKCAGTCTTCTCATTCTGCCAATTGCAGGACTTTGGCTCCCACCATTGGCTCTTGTCCTCCGTAAAGTCCTGAAGAAATTCTGTGAGTTCTAGTATTTTAAATTAGTTGCAATTCTGAGCAGTAGGAGGGAAGAGGTTAAACATAAAAGCATCACATTGCAGATCCTAGAAAACAGATGRTATTTATGCTGTGAATCTTCAGAAGTTATGCACAGAAATTGTACATGCATAAAATTCTAGGGAAAGGATAAACCAATTCACAAAAGATTAAGTACCTGATAGAATTTAAATTTCTTTCTCACCATGGATACTTTGATAGTAAAAGAAGTGCCAGACCTAGAGATCTTAAAGGCATTACCTGAATTTTTCATTTAGCTGTCCTGTAGTTCTGATCGCTTTGAGCGTCTTTACAAAGATCCTGGTAAAAACTACATCATAATTCCATGTAATATTATCACATTTAAATTATTACAATAAACAATTTTCTATGAAACAGATTGGGTATTATTGAACATGAGAAGTAATATATGAGGAATCATTTAGAGTTAGTCTCATTAGATCCCTTGCATTGCTTTCTTACCTTCTTATGTAGAATATACTTCTGGTTAAATTCATCTTCTGCTTTCAAAAAATAGAGGATAGGTTTTTCTTTCAGCTTAGTTCATAGACTATGAGAGAGGGGAGCACAAAATATTTCCAAATATCTATTATTTCTACTGCATGGTGAAAAATAAGCATTTTACTTGCATCTGTGGCAATTATCATTTCAATGTATGTTGTGAAAGACTGAACTAATTCCTACAAAACAGAATTTTTCTTATTTATAAATCAGAAGCAGAGAAGTTTACCCACACGGTGGTTTTGGAACTTTTTACTTCCCCATTGAAAGAAAAGAATTTTCAGGCATTTCAGGGGATTCAAACTTTTTCTCAACATCATGATTTGAAAAGCAATAACGGTAAAAGTGAAAACTTCATATATATTTGGATCCTGAAACTGGTAAATTAAAATAATGTTGATTTACGGGCATTTTGAAAGATTTGCACGTTAGAAAAGAACATATTGGTTAAATCAGGTACAAATAAAGTTGCACAGACTGAGGTACACCAGAGCAAGGCACTGGAATTGGTGTTTGTTGTGATCTCAGTAAGAAAGGCACTCGGACTCCACAGTGTGTTTATTAAAATATCATTACTGGAGCTAGCACTAGAAGGAAAAAGGAAGATTGTATAGATAATATTAAATCTCTTCAGATGCTGAGAGCCCTGAGCTGTGCAGCATGAGATAAATCTCCAATCAAGGCATGTTGTGTGGTGCAGATCCCACCTGTGGAGAGGTTTGCTGGCATTTTGGTCTTTAGAGCTCTTACGGGATTTTCTTAGAAGAAAACAATTCTATTCATCATTTCTACTGTCCAACAAAAGGATGTTCACCTGGAAACTTGCTGCTTCACTTTAAGATAAAGATTAAGATATGCAGGTGGTAAAAGTGCTGGTACCCAGTGGGAGCTGCCTATAGTCTCCTCTGCTACAATTAACCAGCTAGATTTATCCTGAAACCAAGGAATATATACACAGCTCAGTATAAGCCTGACAGCCAAGCTACACATGTGGCACAGTGCAGCCTGACACAGCACAAGCCTGCACCTTCTCAGATTCACAGTTACATGAATAACTGCTCAATGTCTTGTGGTTAGGATCACTACACAGACAAATGAAGGTATCAAGGCCTGTAGTGAAAGCAGAGGGTGTTTAATCTCTGATGGCACCTGGCTTTGATATTTCTACAGAAGATTTTTTTTTATGATCTTATCTCCCTAAATGTCATAGTTGAAGAATAGTTGAAGAATTTGAATTGAAGAAATTTAAATTATTTTCAGTAAACCTTAAACAAACCGTAAGTAGAAATTATCAAACTGTTGATAGAATCTACATATATCTACAGATTATGTTTGGATAATTAACACCTATTAATATCTTTCTTGGAATAATGCTATGATTGAGTGAACCTATTATTTTGTCTCCATTTGTCTACGGCACTGATTTTGTGTAAATAGCTTATTTTGTTTTCCTTAAGCCTCCCATAAACTTTTATTAGAATCTTTATAAATGCCAACTTAAAATTAGAAAAGTTTGAATTGTTCACCATGAGAATGACGATTTTCTGCTTGCAATATTTCTGTCCTTGAAAACAAAAATTCATATTCTCACTTTCTTCTTTGTGTTATACTCTCATCCATATTGTGGTCAAGACTAAGAGGAAAACTGAAAGGGCTGGCTGCGCAGTGCTGCTGCTGMTGATGATGATATCTGAAGTCACTACATCATGATAAGAATATATTTTTTCTTTGTTCRTATCGTTTTTTTTTCAGGGGTGGGAGCCGAAAAGGACTTTCCATGAAGTCAGACGCAGGTATATTTCCCTTTCATCGAGTCTGGAATGATTCTCAAGAGTGCAGAGAGAGTGAGAGGAGAAGGATGTAGTAATGACACTCAAAACCACCTAAAAACCCAAATCTATTCCACAAATCTTTATGATTTTTACCAGTAGTTTCAAAAMTAGTAGAACATCAACAGTTCTGAAAATGGCTGAAAATCCTGGCAAGGGCAGAACAACCTGTATGACTCCAGCCCACAAAAATGCAATAGAATAGACCATAAGGAACATATCTGCAAAAAACACACTAAGGCTTGGTTGAAAGAACCAATAAGACACTATGTATATTGCTCTTTCATTGAAAGCAATCTGGTGACAGGAAATSAGATCAGTTTAAATATTTAATTTTATCGTTATAAACTATTGACGTAGTTTTACTTTCATCTGTTTGATTTTCATTTGTCATACATTGAACCATTACATTTTTAGTTATAATCTTTATTGACTGATTGTCTCATTGATAGGCTTTGCCTTATATGTCTTGAATTCAAAGATTATTTATTTCACTGAATATGGTATCATACCTCTATATATTTAAAACTTAATATTATTCAAAATTTATTGATAGGAGGCATGAATAGAACTATAAGAAGCTTTAATGAAAAAATTTAAAAATATGCACCTTTTACTGAAAATGATATTATACATTCGTGGCTTTAGAGAAGACTGATTGTTTTCTTATTAGATCTCAAAGACCATTACAGTTTTTGTGTCAGGTACCATTTTGCTTGGATATTTGGGGGCTCTTTATGTAAATAATATCTCAATAATCACAGAGTCATAATAACGAATAACATGCATTTTTTTCTGAAAAAGTAATTATTAATAAAAATAATGCCAGAGAACTGTATAATAACCGCAAAAGAGCATCTTTAGAAACTCTGAATCAGATACTTTTCAAATTACAGCTGTCTTAACAGTAAAAATGTTAAAAAAAAAGTGGATTCAAAGCAACATATATCTGTACTTRCAGTAATAGGTCATTGTGTTCTATTTTCTAAGTATTTCAAATATGWGGTAGAAATTGAGGAAGTTACAATATTTTATTCTAAGTCATCAGAACATCTCCTCATGAAAAAAAAGTTTTCTGTATAGAGAATAAACACATTTACACATCAAATATTTCTATTCGAGTATCTCTTGGAGGCATTGTTCTATCCATAACGAAATAGTACTGCTTTTTTCTTGCTATTATTTTCTTTGCTGTAGGGCATCTTGGAATAATGATTAAGGTTTTTGTAAATAATTTGCTTTTAGATTGCAAAATTTATCATTATTTGAAGAAATATGTCTGTCAAGTAGACTTGGTAAAGTGCAACAGTTAAATTCCCTGAATATCCCACCATCATCAGCCATTCCAACAAGCTCCAGTAACTCCTTCCCTGTTCTTTCCCCACACTTCTGCCTATCGTGGGATGAACGACTATCTTTTTACAATCCTGGACCGTGTGGGTTTCGTGTGGAGGGAGGAGAAGAGGGGGAAGAGATTTACTGCATGACTCCACAACTTGTTTCAAAGATCAAAATTTACTACGTAAGTTGTAACAGTACAAAGCAACAATTTGTATTAGCAGAAACTTAATGAAAATACTTCTAATTACACTAAAAGTTATGCTAGTAGTAACTACTTAGTAAACAGACAAAKCTAGCTAATTTGTACTTACTGTAACCACCCAAACGAAAGAAGTAGGCAAGCCGGTTCTGATTGACCTTACCCACGCGATGCCTCAGGGCCAACGTACACTCAGTCCCAGGGAAGTAACTGCGGGAGAGCATCCCCRTCCTGAGGGGCCCCGCAAGTTGACAGAGCTGCTGTCACCCAAGAAGAGCCAAGGCGACCTCTGGGGCCAACCTATTTGTACCCTTCAGGGGAAGGCAGAGGTGGAGTCGCAAGGCCAGTTGTTGCTCTCTTCACACAGTTGCAGTCCCTAGCTCTTGCCTGCAGGAAAAATAAATAAGTAAAAAGGATAAATCTTAAGGATATATGAAGCTGGAGACAGAACTGACACTAAATTCTTGACATGAAATGCAGGGAACACAGAGATTATATTGATATCTTTGGAAGAAAGCTAGGAGGAGAAGAAATTTTGAGAGTGTGCAAAAGCAAGATCCAGAAGGGAACCATAGGTGCCATCAATAACACTGAAATGTCAAATGAATGCAAAGAATTATTTAAATGTAAACATTAACACATGGATGGTGTGAAGAAGAGATCATGCAGATATTTACAGGATTTTTTTTTATAAAGAATGCAACAAGAAATCTCTGAGTTTTGCTTGAGCATAATCTTGACATCCTTGTATGAACACTTRTATGATATTTGCAAAAACGCCATATACAGCCTGTTTTCCCTCAGAAGATTGGCCTTTATATAAAACATGGAATGGGTCTGGAAGCTACCTGAAGGTAAGGAAAATTTATAATTAAAAAATTGAGAATTTATGCTCATTCACACTGGAAAGAAGACAGAAATGTTGAGCATCATCACTATAGGATATGAAGTTTAATGTTGATTTATTTTGAAATATATAATAACTCTGCTTCATACTTCAAGGTAGTGGTGTACTTAGGAAGAATAGATAGAAAGTCTGTGATCCAAGAAAGAAGACATATCATTTTAGTATTGCAATTTTAATGCAGAGAAATACTGAGAAAAAAAATGATTGCGACTTTCATGGAGGAAAATAAGAGAGTACAATTAAAAAATGCATATAAGAGAGCACAATTAAAAAAATGCATATCTGACTTCAACAGTGAATACATGTCAAAAATGATAGAGGAAACTTTATGCCATGAAATGTAGAATTTCTACATATTTCTGATAGAAAAACTATATTACAAGAGACAAATGCATACTCATGTACAAGATGAGCATAGTTTTGTTATGTTCTGTAATCCCAGATTTACCAAAAAATATTGAATTTATAGTGAACAAAAACAAAACAAGCAAACAAGAAAGAATAGAAGAGTTTTAAAAAAGAATAGAACAGTTTTAGAAGTTTCAGGCTTATGGTGAGCAATYTGAAATTTTATGAAATTACTTGTAATAGGTTAAAGGAATACATACAAGCAGTAAGAGTATTAAAAGTATTAGAAAATTTTTAAGGTTATCCTAATAAAACTGCAAGCTTAGAGAGGTCTACAATGTAAAAGAAGAAAAATTAGAYCCTGTAAAAGTACAAAAAATATTTAAAATCCATTAAATAGTCYGGTAGTGTCTGAAGGACAGAGCTGCTTGCATCATAAAACAGTTAAATAAATGAGAACTTCAAAAGGAAATAAAAATGGAGATGCTAAAAACATTAACTATTTCTCTAAGGAGGTGAAAACTTACCGGGTAAATGCAAAACTCACGATTGTGAAGGTGAATATGAACAGGGGGCCTGATTTACCACTGGTGATCCAGACTGAGTCTCTTACCTAAGTTTTGGATCTTTTTTCACTTAGAGGACTTTCTTAATCACTCAATTTTCTCTTATAAAAAAATTATGAACTGTTACTTCAGTTTTATCACAGAAAAGTGAAATCTACTAAGAAACTGTAGTAAACCTAATATWCTTGAGACTGGATAATGAACCTAGTGGTAAATAAAACCTGCGGTTAAGGCCATTTGTATGGAAGAAATATTAAATTGCTGCTGTTTACACATAGATTACATCCTTAATTATATCAACAGTAATCTTACTCCATGGTCTAGCTATTTAACATTTTCCACACAGGATCACAATSGCAACACATTTGATAAATACTCTCCCTTTTTTAAAGTTGGATAAATCAGCAATCTCTTTACTTTCAAACACTGTTGGCAGCCCTGTGTGAAAAGCTGTGTATATAGGTTTCATAGTGTAGTATAACCATAGATTAGAGGGGAGAAAAAAGTGTAAATGGAATAAAAAATTTTACTTGGAAAAGGCAAATAATCTCACCTCCTAGGAAAACTCTGACTAGCTTTTAATTTCACAAACATGTTTTGAATAGAAAGTCAATTTTCAAAAATTCAGAATGTTATTTTCAGCTACTATATTCTGCTCTTAAGAGGTTTGTTCATTGTTATTCAAGYTTATTCATCCCTTTGACCTATTCTCTGTATTTAGCAATCAAGTCTAATTATTCACCTTTTCTTAATGTTCATACAAAATTTTAATTTTGACACTCATACTACAGGCACTTGACTTTCAAACTAAGTATCAATATAATAATTGTCCTATTGGTAATAGAATATAAGCTTACTGCCTAAAGTGCACAGCAGTAGCCACTTAAAATCTATTAAAACTTAACACTCTAATATATTTAGTAGGATACAAGGAAAAAAAAAAAAAAAAAAAAAAAAAAAGGAGAGAGAGAACCTATCACTAAACTATATTAAAGAACCTGAAGTATTTAGGAACCTTCCTACATGACTTCTTAAAGACCAATAATACTTTAAGTCTTTTAGAAGTAAATAAGACATATATTTCTAAATTTGCTTGATGATGTCAGCATAGACCAGAAACATACCCAGCACTACTGAAATGTTTAAGTTCATAACATGCTAGTTTAAGTAACAAATGAGGTGTAACTGTGGAAGTACAAATTCCACTCTGTTTTGTGCTCTTCCTCAGCGAGAGCTGTCTCTAATAACTGTATTTACTGCACTCATTTGTATCCGTCATAACTACACATCCGCCAAATGTTAATATCAACCTCTTTAAATGCCTTCTGGAAAATGGTAGGAAAATTGTGTCTGTCAGTTAGATTTTGCTAGATTTTGAAAATGAAGGCAGAGGTCAAGAAAAGAGAAAAGTTTTGAACTTTATGACTTATCAAGGAGGAAAACACAATCTCCACTAAATAGTCTATAAATTCTCAAATTTAAAAAGAAAGAATTGAGGTTTGAAAGAAGAGTACAGTTCTAATCCAAAATTGCATTTTTTCCTAATTTTTAATAAGATGCTCTATAAATCTTTATAAAATAACAATTCGAAATTATTTACTGACGTCCTCTACAAAACACAGGAAAAAAAGAATTATCTAGTCCTGAATATCAATTAATTAATAATTTTTTGCAAAATTGTAAGTTATTCATCCTCAACTGACAACAAAATAACAATCATTTCAGATTTAAATGTTCAAATAAAAGATTATAGATAGCTTTCATGTACTTGTCCAATCATATCAGTTAAATTAGTAACAAGGAAAATAATGATTAGCTGTACCTACTGATTATAGATCAACATTCATAAACACAATATATTGGGATAAATTATTAATAAGGGCAAGTAAAGATGTARGAAAAATAAGATTCAGAAGTGTTAGGAGATCAAATCTTTGAGTATTTACTTGAAAACTGGAGGAAACATTTTCARATATGCTTTGAAATATAGCATTTTTTAAGCTAGTATTAGATGATAGGCCTATAAGAAAGAAACTACTATTATATATTGTTTAATAATAAAGTTGATGGAAGGATCAATGAGATTCTAAGGAAGCTGTCCAAAGGTGATGGGCAAGGAAGCAGAGATAATTCACATTTGGGATATAGATCAAGCAGATCTCAGTGTTCAGGAAGCACTGGACAAGCTACAGACCTATCATATCATAAAAAATACTCAACATTGTTGAGGAAACTGGAGAAAGGAAGAGTATATTGTACTTTACTTCTTTTATAGATTTCCAGGAAAGCCTAGGAAATTCTAGGAAAGGCTTGTTGTCAAAGGTAGTATTGTTTATAATAAAATTTTCTACAAGTCCAAAAATATTATTTTCAGTTATCACTTATTTCCTGAAGAGTGAAGCTGCAACTCGTAATGAACATAAAGTCAGAGTTTTGACAAGGAAAATACTTACCTGGAAATATGAAATATCCTGGGTACAGCCAGCTTACTTTCTAACTAGGGAAGTTTCCTGTGAACATTTAAAAACTGATCATTTTTTCCCCCAAGGCTTATAATTCAGCTGAATTTGTGCAGATTTGAAAAAAAAAAAAAAAAAAAGAAAAGAAAAAAAGAAAGAAAGAAAGAAAGAAAGAAAAGAAAAGAAAAGAAAA
>NW_028186423.1:7259529-7290921 GCF_003343005.1 Rhea americana
GAAAAGAAAAGAAAAGAAAAGAAAAGAAAAGAAAAGAAAAGAAAAGAAAAGAAAAGAAAAGAAAAGAAAAGAAAAGAAAAGAAAAGAAAAGAAAATATCCCCCTACACAGGCAATGATGTTACCATTTTGCCATCAAAATTTTTCTGCAAATTCATATCATACACTTCAATAAAATCTTTTTCTTTAACCTGGAAATAACTGTATGTGTTCTAGCCTTATGTCAAACTATATTTATTTTTCTCTAAAATGTTTTCAAAGACAAAATATATTGTTGAAACTGAAAAATTAAACCTGTCTTTCTAAAGTATTCTGAGATATATAAGTAACAGAAAATAAAGCGAACAACAGCCTTTTCATGTGGAACATATGAAGCTGTCACATCATCATACAGGCAAGTAGTCATAGTTTTAATTTCCAGACTGTCATTTTTACTGGGTACAACAGGAATAAATAATGAAAATCTGTAGATTATATAATGTCTCCACACAACTCCACTTATATAATCCTTGCTAATATTTTTTAAWTAGGATTTGTTTTCATTTTTCTGGAAAACATGTATGAATAACATGCCTTTTAATTTTATGCCTCACTGATACACATCTGGCTATTTTTCAGATGGAAAAAAAAATACTATGGAAAGGAGTAACAATTTTTTTAAAAGTTTTTTTTTCTTTTTTTTGGCATTTTAAATAATAAGTTTAAAACATTAAAATCTCAGAAATAGTGTGGGGAAGTTTCTGTAAAAAAAGTGGATTTAATTATAAAAAAGACAAACTAAAAATAAAAATGAACTCAGTTATAAATAAGAAAAGCTTTACACCAAAATATTATAATAATATAATATAATGTTTAATTTATAACATTTAATATTGGCTTAATCATCTCTTTATGGCATGGAATTCAGTTAAATAGTGATGCTACAACTTTCACAATTAATCACAGAATCACAGAATGGTTGAGGTTGGAAGGGACCTCTGGAGATCATCTAGTCCAATCTCCCTGCTCAGCAGGGTCACCTRGAACATGTTAGACAGGGTTRCATCCAGGYRGGCCTTGAAGATCTCCAGAGAAGGAGACTCTACAACCTCTCTGGGCAACCTGTSCCAGKGCTCCGTCACTCTCACAGGGAAGAAATTCCCCCTCACRCTCAGGCRGAACTTCCTGTGCTTCAATTTCTGCCCATTGCCTCTTGTCCWGTCACAKGGGACAACTGAAAAGAGTTTGTCCCCATCCCCTTGACACCCTCCCTTCAGGTACTYGTACACATTGATCAGATCCCCCCTCAGTCTTCTCTTCCCCAGGCTGAASAGGCCCAGCTCTCGCAGMCGTTCCTCACAGGGCAGGTGCTCCAGCCCTCKGATCATCTTTGTAGCCCTRYGCTGGACTCTCTCCAGTAGCTCCAYGTCTCTCTTGTCCTGGGGAGCCCAGAACTGGACACAGTGCTCGAGATGAGRCCTCCCYAGGGCTGAGTAGAGGAGCAGGATCACYTCCCTCCACCTGCTGGCAACACTCTTCCCAATGCACCCCAAGATACCATTGGCCTTTCTGGCCACAAGGACACATTGCTGACTCATGRTGCTTCAAAATTAAATTTTTGAACCTTATTCATAAATTACAAAGATGATTAYATTAAAATTAATAGTTCTTTCCATAAAAAAATATCATCATCATCATCATCATCATTTATCATGGCTATCTCTAACATATATTTGTGAATTATGCTGAAATATTTGATCTCCACATATCACAAATCCGGATCTCCACATATGCTTTTTAATATTATAACAAAATGATTATTTTAAACAAAATATTTTATTTCTTGTTAATATCAAAGTATTTTGTATACTTGGAAGATAAGAAGAATCTTGGCAATCATTAAATCTGCAATTCAGAAGACTTTTTTTTTTTTAATATGCATCTTGTCAAGAACTCTCTACTCAAATAAAACTACTTAATTGTTACAAGACTTTTGAGAATAGGATTCACACTTTCATTTTCACAACTTGGTCTCATAAGCAGGTCCATGGAAGTTGAATTTAGAAGTAATCTGTACAGTTTTATAAGGTAAAATCCTGACTACACTGACTTCAAAGAGTCCAGGATTTTACCCATAGGCTTCTCATCAACTTTATATKGTATAGCACTTTTTCCTTCTGGCGGTCATGTTGCACATCTTCTGCCTATCCCATAAATGGTGCTCAGAAAGCTCAAAGAACRCTAACATTATTTTGTCTTTTGTAGCTGCTTTGCAAAATTCCTTTGGGAAAAGACCATTACAGAAGCCTTTCCCTGCTTAATTGTTCCCAGAATTAACATCTTAATGTAGCTTCCCAAACAGTCATGGACTAATGGCTGATATATTTGTTCCTTTCACCTCACCATTATTGAGTTCTATATCTTTTAAAAATCTTCATTTACCCAGTCCTGTAAAGCTACATGTTTGGTAAATTCTTCATAATGCAGTCAACTATACAAGTAATTACATATGATGAACTCATTAAAGAAATATCAAAATATGTCTACTGATCAAGATCCTGAAAACTGAGGTATGTGCATTTCACTTACATGTAATTACCTTTTGATCTCTAAGACAGCTTGGTATGACATTGAACGCCAACATACTGTTAAAAGTTGCCTTTACATTTTATTTAACTTCTATGTAGAAGTTACACATTGTTTTATAGTTTATAGTCTTTTTCTTAATACTGGTTAACTTCAATCTTCCATCAATTAAAGCTACACATTAATGAACTCACTGTGGGAAATATGAATAAAATTATAAGTCAGTATGTTAAATAAGATGAAGAAATTCATTACATCTGGCTTTAAATACAATAAATTAACCTTTCTGCCACCTGCAGTCCTTGGCATATTACATAAAAATAAATTTAGGGTTTACTATAGTAAGATTTCTGTTACGTCTAGCAGAGAAATTTTAAAAAAATGTTGAATAAATAATATTTTTTCCTTCGTCTGAGATTCCATAAATTGTCTGAGACATCTGCATGGAAATGGCAGATAACRTGAAGGATTCATGAGACTTGGGCCAGTCATAGACTCGTAGCTGAGAAGCACAAATGTCATGGTAAGCTTACGTTAGGAACTAGAATCATATCTTTAATATCCTTTTAGATGAAATGGAATATTGTCCCTGTTATTCCACAACCATTCTGGTCTTTTGTCTCCTCTGTGTGTCCTGGACAGGAGACTTAGGTCCTCTGTACTGTCTTAGATTGCACTAGAAATTTATGTTTAGGTAAGTGAATTCCATTCTAGATATCTAAGATCCCACTGCAGTCAAAAGAATTTGAACTCAAAAGAGTTTCAGTTGCCACAGACCAGACATTTCATGACATTTAAGGTGCTCTGCTCTGGTGTGTACTGCCTAGTTTCCAGCTTTTACTCCATAAGGGCACAGATCTTTCATGCCCATGTCATAGCTGCCACGTCTGTACACAACTGAGATATCCCAGACTGTTTGGCAYTAGATGCCCGCTGAGAATATTAGCCTGATGGATGAAGGAAGAGCAGTTGATGTTGTTTATCTTGACTTTAGTAAGGCTTTTGACACTATCTCTTATGACTTCCTCATAGATAAATTGATGAAGCATGGGCTAGATAAGTGGACAGTGATGTGGATTGAAAGCTACCTAAACAGCCTTGCTCAGAAGGTTGTGATAGAGTCACTAGTCTAGCTGGAGGCCAGTCACTGGTACCTCAGGGGTCCATACTGGAGCCAATACTGTTTAATACTAAAGATGATGGGACAGAGTGAATCCTCAGCAAGTATGCAGATCATACAAAACTGGAAGGAATGGTTGACAGACCATATGTATGTGCTGCCATTCAGATGGCTGCATCAGTAGGTCAAGAGAAGTGATCCAACTCCTCTACTCAGCACTGGTGAGGCCACAACTGGAGTGATGTATCCAGGGCTGGGCTCTCTACTACAAAAGAGATATGGACATGGTGGAGTAAATTCAGCAAAGGACCACAAAGATGATTAATCTGACATGCAAGTAGAGGCCGAGAGCTAGATTTGTTAAGGCTAGAGAAGAGAAGRTTTGGAGGGATCTTACCAATTTGCATAAATACCTGTATAAATACATGGGAGAAAAGACTCTTCCCAGTAGCATTCAGTGAGGCAATTCACACAAATTGAAATACAAGAAAATCCTTTTAAACATAGATGTTGCTTGTTTGTTTGTTTTTAATATGYGGGTGGTCAAACACTGGAACAGGGTGACATAGAGGTTGTGGAGTCTCTTTCCTTGGAGATATTGAAAACCTGACTGGACATGGCCCAGAGCGATCTGCCCTCAGTGTCCCTGCTTTGAGCAGGGGACTTAGACCAGGCAGTCTCCAGAGTCTTCTGTCTTCCTTCCATCCTCATCTGTTCTGTCGTTCTATGATTTAATGAACCTTAAGTATATCTTTTTTTTTTCTTATTACATCCTATACGTATATAGCTATATAAGCAGAAGCTGGAAAAAAAAATAAAAAATGACCTGCAATGTGGGATTATAGGAGGAATTATTTAGTTTATACAAATTATTTAAGACTTGAGTGTCTTGTATGTAGAATATTAAGAGTTTCTCTACACCTAAGATGTATGCTATGCTAATTCATGTGTGACCTCTAACTCTCCTTTTTGTAATACACTGTGAAGAGATAATGAAATTGTAGTATCAAAACGCAAGAACTGTAAAATGAAGAAATATTATTAGAGGGATCTTGATATTGCCGTTATAACAAGAAAATGTATTCTGCAAATTCTATTTGGTTAGTTGTAAAAATGATCAGATACTGTTAAAATTATAATCAAGAAATAGACTATTTGTAAACTAACATTTACTGAATAATATATTCAACCAATTATACCAGCAGCTCAACTCATAACCTTGAGCTGATCCAGATGAGGGCACATCCATACCTTACTGACTACTAAAGGAAAGTCACCACATTTTTTTGTATGTAGTTTTCTATACAGTAGAAAGAGAAGATCATATCTTATTTATGGTCAAAAGCTCAATGAAAGAGAGCATATACTCCTATTTCTCTGCTTTGCACCAACGTTCTCAGGTAATTGGCTTTAAAATTGACTTTTCTTCAATAATTCAGATGCAAGATCTTACCATTTCACTCTTTTGAGATGTGGTATGCCGAGTTAAAATCTACAGAAGTATAGCTAGAAGCCAAGGCACAAACTTTTCTTTCTTCCTTCCTTTCTTTTTCTTTGTTTCTTTCTTTATCTTTATGAGCACAAATGTTTTCTTTGGCCTGAAAAAAATTGTATATTCTTTATAAATAGAAAAKGCAGAATTCATTTATTTGTTGCTGACTCTAGCGGCTATAACAGTGAATGATCAGAGATTTGTAGCACATGTTTCTTGAGCGTATATTCTTCTAAGGATGAAGTTTTAAGGCTTTTTGGATCCCAAGGGAAAGTAGGTCATAGGTTATTAAAAACAGCTGATTAATGTTCACACTGGTTTTCCAAAATTAAAGAAAAAAAATGCAAAAAAAGAAAGCCTATCACGTTGAAAAGTCAGAATTCTGTTTGTTGTTATAATCTTTTTTTTTCCAGTTTGTATTTGTCATTCTACATTTTTATCCCCAAAAGTCAATGTATCCTGGAACTGATCTTTTTCTAGTTTACACAAATAAAGATCAGGAGGAACTCTACCAAAATCAAAGGTATTATAGTTATGCAAAAACTTAAGTTAGAAATATTACATATCTCTTATATAATACAATATTGCATATTGTATTATATACATCAGGTTTAAGCAATTAAGCACCCCATTAAACACACTTGTTAGGACATGCTGGAAGAGACCAGCAGAACAATTCCTGAGTGTCAGTGTCACACTTCTCATCCTTACAGTTTCATTTTGCCGTCTTGACTGTGGAAAGGATTTATTAATTCCTTCAGACCTGGCAAGCCATACTTAGCGTTTTGCATATATACAACTTCCAGGTCAACTAGACTCTTATGAAAGAAGTAATGAGGACCACCTAGCATGTGCTTGATTGGCGTTTCCTAAAATTTCCAAGGTAACAAGACAAATTTCTAAGAGGGTCAGAGGAATGTGTTCCTAGGATACCAGCTACACTGCAGGGCAGTGTGTAATTCTGGTGCCTGTTGTCATTTATATTGTACTTCACAGATGTTAAGTAGTTAGGATTTTATCTCAGCTTCACAGGAAACTAAGGCAGCAAAGTTAATGACTTGGCTATAAAGAATAGAGTACTAGAACTACAACCTAAGTGCAGAAATCTGCCTGTGTAATCTAATAAATCATGCTGTCCCATATGTTATTTAGGTGCCAGTCCTGGCCACAGTTTCTGAGAGCTTCTCAGCAAGGCACAGAGCTCAGCTGGACTTGGCTGTGACACCGGGCTATCAACATCAGCCTTAGCAACATTGTCCCAATATCCACAAACTGGTCTGGGGGGACCTCTGCAAACCAGATTAGCTTTTGTCAGTGTTTTCTTAGACCCTGAGGAAAAGATCAAGACAAATGTCGGAGAAGGAACATGAGGAGGGAAGCGTGAATAATGTCTGATCTTTGTAATGGACAGATTTTGAACAGTGGTGTTCATCTGCATGTTCAGTTTTTCTTCACATGAAAGAGGAGGTAAGATGAGATTAGTCCTGACATTTCTAGGTCCTAAAAATTAATCATATACCAAAAAAACAAAACAAAACAAACAAAAAAGAAACCCAAACCCCAACAACAACAATAAAGAAAGGATAAAGAGTGGGCTATGGGTCCAAAAATTGCTAATTAATGTAGTACTTAAACTTTWGATTGTAATAAAATCATATTTAGGTTTGTTATTTAAACACAATTAAAAGACTAATTAGCATGTAGAAGCATAACGCAGAAAACAAATTTACACAGAAAAATAAATAAGGTCATTGTTCACTGTAAGACTTTGTTATTTTTAGCAAATTTTTGACCATATATAGCAAGAACATGTAAAAAGATGYTATCAAATAATTCAAACTTAATTCCAGCTCACAAAATATTAAGTGAAAATACATTTYAGAATACATTATTATTGAATTATCTTGATTTTGTAAGTGTGGACTCCCTGGCTCCTCACCCTAGTCCTAGTCATGAATTCAATTAGATAAACCACCAACTTTCATAGCAAAATTMATCCCAAGAAAACTTGGGATGTTCACAAAATTCTGTCATTCTCAATGACTCTCTCAAGGACTAGACTGAATTAGCGAGGTGCTTCTGAAATACCAAAGTAAAAGACTTAAGAATTTATAAAATATCAAATAAAAGAGGAAAAACACACTATGTCAAAGAGGTTATATTAGTATTAGTAGCACAACATTTCTGTTACTGTATCAATAATATGCATGAATGAGTATTGTATTAGATGAATGAGTTCATTTATGATACAAGACAAAGGAGTTTTCAAACCTGTTGTTTTACAGGAAAAGCTAAGCAGATCCTGAAAAACATTTTCACCCTGCATATGGCATCAGGATTGCTATGATAGTGTTTAATAAATTAGGTTTCCAGAAAAGGTTAGAACTTCTTTAACCTATTAATTGTTGGTGAAGTAGAAAAAGAACATATATACTGAGCTCTAAATCATTCTTTTGGAACAGAAAAATGCAAGCTGTCATGCAAATATTTCTGCCAGCAGCTTAATAGTAACAAATGATGTTATTTTTCAAGGTCAGAAAAACATTCATTGCAAAATTTGGGTACTGATCATATTATATGATGTTTATCTGCCTCTATAAAGCAATATAATTTATTTATTTGCATCAAAATTGCCTATATGTTTACAATTTTCATTTTTCAAGAAAAATATCTAACTATACCTTACATTTTTGGTAAAGTTTAATTGATTTTTACTTTAAGATCAAGCACAACAATGTTTCTAACAAAAAAAAAATCAATATGAAATGTCAAACGTACTTTTAGGAGGCTAATTCCATGCACATAACCTAGATATAGTTTATATTTTATGTATTCATCTCTRAATTCTACAGTCTATGTGTTGATGTCCTTACTCAATTTGGAACAGATTCTACATCTTAGCTCTCTGAGATTAATGGAGAAAGTTAAGTAAGGGTATGAAGCTTCTATTCCATAATTCCTTATAATTCTCTCTTGTTTGAACTGCTGTGTCTGAAAGAAGGAATGTTTTATCAGTGTCAGATCACATCTGGACATGAAAAAGTATGGTTAGTAAATGAATATACAACACAGAGTTAAAAACATATTTAGGATACAATTCAGTTGCCAGACTATAGACATTTGAAATATTCTAGTGTATTCAAGTCCTGAAGATGGAAGTGACAGATATGATCCAGCATTTAAAGGATACCGTGTCCCTTACGTAGTATTGTCTGGAAGCCAGATGAGATACCATCTAGCATTTGAAATTACTCTACACAATAATGTCTGYGCAACCAAAGCCCAACCCTAAGTCAGAATGCAGCTCCATGCTGATGACATGTAAATTTAGGTATTTATCTTTAAAAGTTAACATGTGATAAAAGTTTCTAAAATTCTATTATATTCAATGGACCCCAAGGATTGGACACAATTGCTTAAACATAGGCATGTGTGTAGCATTATATGATTTAGTTTATAACGTATGGCCTTCAGAGCCCTGAGTGGAAGAGTATATGTCCACTGTAAGACCTGTATAAGATCTGCTGGGTTCCTGTGGATTTCTCAAATATCTAGAAAACTCAAATAACACTTAGGTTTTAGGATTAGGCAACTGAATCTCATCTTATATGTCCACTATGCTTAGTAGGGTCTTAGACACATGACTTGTCTTGSTATATTAAGGAGCTTAGTTGGACATGTCTACACTCTGAATATGAATTTGATTTCCAGCAATGCTCGTATTCCCTCTGAAAAACTCACTCTTCCAAATAGGTTTGCATCTCAGGCTTACTCACAAATTTTACTCTCATAACACTCTTTTTCACCAGGCTATTACGTGATGCATAGTTAGTGTGACAAGAGTGATATGATAGTAGAAATTAGTATTAGTTTATGAATTAGACTATGTAGCTATAGGAGACTGTTGATGAGAGAAGGCTGATGAGATCATGTGTTTACCCTGCGTTCCATGCACAGGATCCCTAACTTCAGCAAAATGAAAGTGTTCCATGCATTTAGCTAGTCACAGACYTTCCAAATGATATAAAAATGTTATATCAATAAATTGACTGAAATATTCAAAATGTGGCTGTTCATCTATCCAGGTACAAATTCATGAAGCTTTAATGTAAGTGCATAAGATTAAAAATCCTGTGTGCTCAGGTGGCTTCTCTTTAGAAAATTGTGCATGAAAACATTTCAGGTTGGCTTTCAGGCCCTTTGAAATTCTGGATGACTGAATTTTCATGTTTTGAGTTGTCGTGCTTTTGCTGTTTAATAAAACATACGGATACGTTGTTACACAAGAAAAATTCTGGTTTACATCCAAATCCCTGAGAAATATTTATAAAAAAAGTGTCTGTGGAGAAAAATATCAAACAGTAGCCAGATGAGTGACAAGGRCTCACCACTTCTCTGTTTGCACTTGAGGATTTTCATCTTCTAGCCACAGCAGGACTACAAATGTGGTGTGTTTTGTTTCGTTTTTTCTTTTCTTTCCTTTTTTTTTTTTTTTCTTTTGTTGTTGTTGTTCCTTTCACAGGGACTTTTATTTTTGGTCTCCTTTTATGGTCTATGCATTACAGTACTATGCTGCTAAGGAGGAAGAAATATCTAGAAATATCCCAGGAGGAAAGATCAGGGAGTACTACTTTCAATCACGAGGGGCATCTTAAAGAATGTGATTTGCTCATGGCAACTAACCACTCCCCAAGGGTACTGCCTCGCTGCATGCAGGAACTGCATCTTTGAGGCAGCAGATTTTACAGTCATACTCCTGACTAGAGTGTTTTAGCTATCAAAGCTATGCAGGGGAGATCAGAGTAAAGCACTGATGATTTTGTCCATGAATACTTAGAAATGAAAGTTCAAATGGAAAGTTAAAATAGATTCCAAATGGAGTGCAAAATATAAAATTCTAAAGTTGAAAATACATAAGTGCTTATATAGCAAAACAGAAAATAAAGTCTTATTAAAGTATTTTGAATAATGGAGAAAAATAACATTAGGACTTTTCTTTTTTGGGGGGTGTATCATAGATTAAGCAAAATAGATGAAATCTAATGTTGATGGTTGGTATGATGTCAGTATTCTAATTTGAAATAACAATCCCAAATTTCAAATTTGAATGCCAGCCAGGTGAGCTGTAGTCATCTGCCCTTTCTTAGGCATCTGAGCCTGCTAATGGCATTTAAAGATTTGTATCTAATTTATCTGCCTACTAACTAGAGGAGCTGTGAGAGCAGGTAGTGGAGGGACCAAACAAAATACTACCTCTTCAGACCTTCTACTTCAGTAGTTAGGTTTAAAGACGAGAGGTGAATAGATTCAATGGATATGTCTACACTGGCAAACAACAGGCCAGGGAGTATATCTGGTCCTAAGTTCAGGTGGCATGGCACAGTGTTTGAAGACCGAAACTGTGTTATCTCTCAGAACAGGGTAATAAAAACATGTTCCGTTGCCTATGTTGTCTCCTGAAACATGTGTAGGCATGCCTGGGTGTGAACCTTTTGGCACAATCCAGAGCTCTGCCAGAGTGCTTGTTTATAGCATGAATGTTCTGATTCAGGACAGAAATGAATCTGAGCACTTGAGAAGTAGATAACATTAATATATATCTCTCTATATATTTTTATTTGTTTTTTATATAAAAAGAATGGAAAAAATAAATATTATGAAAATCATGTGTTCCAATTACAGGACTTTTGATGCAGAGGGAGAGGTARGAATCAATTAATTAGCTTCTTATCCCTACAAACAGTGTGGTTACTTTGAGCAAAAGAGGAAAGAGAGTCTCCATCAATCTACCGGCCAGGTATTGCAGTTTAAGGAAGGATGGAGTGGCATGGCCTCTTTTAATAGGAAGGAAGGATCAGTCTTCCAACTCCGTCAAAGCCACGATCACCTATCAGCAGCCAAATAACCAGTCACTCTAAGGTTTCTTCAGTGAAGCCAGAGCTACTGTCCACCTTGATCTTTAGCATATATGATGTTTAGGGCACTGCTTGTGTTTGCTTTACAAACTCTAACTGTCTCAAGCCATTATTTCACTGGTAAWTAAATTGGTCTCCAATACCATCTCCATATGCTTCAGAACAGCTATTTCTCCTTCCTTTCCTAGACTCTGTTTCCTTTGGAACCTGCAGTGTGCATTTAAACTGACTGAGGCAATATAACGTGTTATTAGGACAGTCTTGCTTGAGCTGGGAGTAGTGTTTGTTCTTGCTGAGGAAAAAGTCAGCTGCATTTCCAGCTGGTGCTTGAGGTGGTAACAATATGTGTTTCTGCRCATAAGATACTAGATGGAAATGGCAGGTCATTGCCCAAAGTAGGTGCACTCTCTGCTTATTGCTTGAAGGGAGAAATTCCTGTTCCTTGCATAAGGGACGAGAGCTTCTTATACCTTCGTGATGGGGAATTCCTCCGAGGGAGATGGGTTGGAGAAAGAGCACATTCCTGTAGCTCYGAGAAAGAAGTTTAAGAAATGATCATTGCATTGCCCTTCCTTGTACATTGTGCAGATGATTCTTCATCTTCACCTTCATGTGCTGGTGTGTACCTTGAGAACTTTTTTCCCAGATGTGATGCAAAAAGCATATTATAGATCTATGCTTCATAAATGGCCCTTGGCAATCATTAGTTTCAAGTAAGCAATGAATGTGTGGGACCAGGTGCTATTATTTTTGATATCATCATTCCTCATAATCACCAGCCTAAACGTAACCCAGAAGTTTCATGTATTTCTTTTTTACCTCCTTTTAAGGCTCTTATGCTTCTGCAGTGGATCTTTCCCCTCTATATTACATTAGAAAAGTTCCAGTTGCCCCTGTGGGACTCCTTTGACTTTCTGTTGTTTTCATGTCACAAAAAGTGCATAAACTTTCAACAGCTTTAGAAATATTTCTGGAAATCTATCTGTAGTATYTTGTATTTCTGTGGGAAAGAAATTAAAGTCACACTGTAAAAAGACTTTTCAGTACAGTGAACATGTAGCAAGGTTTATATAATTATACATTGACCCAGTATAACAGACTATTAAAGTACCAATTTGTGGCATATAGAAAGAATTGTTCTGCATACTGTGCGAAAGAAAAATAAGGAAGTTTCAAAAATAAAATTAGATTAAAAATTATTTTATCAGACAAAGAAAATATGTGACTCTATTTCCATTATTTTTCCCTTTTCATTTTCCTTCCTTTCCCTTCCCAGCATCATAAAAAGTAGATTGAAATAGGAGTAAAATATACCATGGTAACATAAGTTGGGGACWTAATGCCATGAAAGCAATGAAATTCAGTAGAGTTTACAGATTTTACATTGTGTTTAATTTGCCCTGCAGATCTTAATTATTGTTATGGTGTTCAAACAGTCCATGTGGTATTCAACCYTCAACAGATACAGAAGTATTTCACTATCCACTGGAGATACAAAGAACCATGAAGGAGTGCCATATGCATAGAATATAAAGTCTGTTTAACATAGTTAAGATGAAATTTAAATAAATAGTTGACTTTGTCAGAGCAGCTTTAAAGGCCAAGACTGAATGCCCTATTCTGTAAAGCATTGTACAAACATTTRGTAAGAATTGACCTAAAGAGCTCGAGCAGAAAACAAAAATCTGAAGAGGTCGAGGAATAACAGGCCTAGTGGATGATTGTGTTTTGGGTTTCATGGTTGATGGACTTCTGTATTTAGAAAGATGATTTAACGCTTTTAMGTGGTTGAAATATTTACAAGGTTGCATATTTACAAGGTCTCTTTGTCTGCCTCCTGCCCACTCCCTCCCTCCCTGTTCCCTGCAGTGAAACACTTGCTATGTGTTACACACTTCTCCTCATAGTTCCCCACATCTTATGTCTAATAATATATATTTTCATACTGCAGTGGTCAGGACACTTGGAAGAATTATATTCTGTCCAGTTAACTTTTTCTTCACTACGGAACTTTTAAGAATTTTGTTTTATTGAATTTGATTCTGTAAAATGCAGTTGAAAATCACATATAACAAAAATAATACAAGGGAAGATCATACAGGAGCCAATACACCTTGTTTCCTAAAGCATACAGAGATAATCTGGCTCTAATACTCATACTTGTAAAGGAGATAGTTGACAGAAGTTGTACTTTTTTGTACATTTCTGTTCTAYGCTTTCTTAGTCTGTATCTAGGCTAAGAAAATCATTTCTTGACTCATCACATATCTGTTCCTATACTTTTCTATTTGGACAACTGAGTAGAGTTGCATCTAGGATGGGGACACCATATAGATGGAAAACGTATATCTATGTGGATTCTGTGATGGGGAAGACGAGCATTTGATGACTCTGTGTAACACCAGATACAGGAGAATTACACAATAAAGTTGTTAGATATATTACTGCCAAGTGACTAAGTAATTAAGCCAAGATATATTACTGGGATCAAAAGAGGACTTTTAAATTGTACCTAATCATTAAGTAAATACTAGCTACAGACTGTTGTTCATCTGCATGAACCCTAAAGTGTCTAAATAAAATGAAGAAAGTTAGCACTGCCAAAAAGGCCAAGTCTTAAGTTGCTCAATCTTACTGGCTTATCAGACAAAATGTACACACAGGACCTGCATATTTATATTCCAAGCTCCAGTTTCTCCTCCAACTCCTTCTCTTGATTTTTTCAACAGAAAAAAAAAAACACTCTAAAATCTGATCAGTAGTGTCAGGATGAAAAAATGCCTGTTTCCAATGGTGATGGAAAAAGGGACATTTGCCTTAGTACAGAGTCCAGAGTAATTGAAAAAACGAAGCTTGCTTCTACCTCAGAGTCAAATTGATCAAAAAGTTATGTATATCCTCAAGAAGAGAGGTGGTGTAGTATAGGTAGTATATCATTTTCTTTTAGGTAGCTCCCAAATTAACTTGTCACACATTTAATGGCACTTTCTCCAAGGCCCTTCAGAAACCCATACCTGCTGCAGAYGTAAAGTTAATCAATGTTTCCCTAGCAATGACAAAAAGCTTTGCAATGGCAAATAAAATGCTGCTTACCAAATGTATCACATTTCAGTTCTAATATTATAGATACCTCTAATTAACCCTAAGGTTTTTCCTCTTCCACAAACTCCTGTCCCTACATTCATATGCTGCAAAAAACTGTCAAGAATCACAACCTATCACTTAAAGTAATAACACCTCTGTCACARGATTTGGAGTATAAGTTCCTTTCTGGATGAAAAATGTATGTCTTCATTGAGGCTAAGGATGCTATAAGGCTATTTTTAACAGCCAATAATAAAAYGTACTCTCTGATAATATGCAGACTGAAATTTGTCACTTACAATATCACATAATATTTTCTATAGAGATACGTACTATGAATGTAATTTTAATATACCTGTTCAACATATAGAAAATGTGTTACCTCTCTGTATTTTAATCTACTTTAATTATTACAGCTAAGAACACAAATTCTTCAAAAAAKACAACATGATATTGTATTCTGCAGTGTGTTCTTTCTTGTGTAATTCTTAGCCATTAGTGCTGTAGGAAATACACTTTTCAATAGCAATACAACTTGAAATTTTACCTGTAGTAAATATCACTGACATTATTTGTAAAAGGATAATCTTATATCCAAAATTAGTCATAAATTTAAACTAATACATTTCAATAAAAACATAATCACATAATGCCTTTCATTTGTCTTTATTGCTTTATTCTACTTATCTTTCAGGTGTAGGAAATGTCTTTAAAATCTGAGTAAACTATACAAGGATGTGACTTTTCACTGGTTACCAAATCTATTCAGGCAAGGTTAAAGACTTACATTTTTATAACTTTTCCATTCTCTCTTCCTTTCCTCTTGAATGACAGTAAGAAGGAAAGTCTTTGTGCATACACACGTGTTCTGCAAATGCACCACAGATCCAGTCAATCTTGGATTCGTTTTGGAACTACAGTTACTGAAAAAAGTATATCTTGARTCAGTTGTTGAAATATCAGCATCTTCTACACCTTCTCAGTGCATTTGCATTTCTAAGCCTTCTACCR
Organism: Rhea americana; assembly: GCF_003343005.1. Taxonomy (NCBI): domain Eukaryota; kingdom Metazoa; phylum Chordata; class Aves; order Rheiformes; family Rheidae; genus Rhea; species Rhea americana. Next base: position 7,274,715 of record NW_028186423.1, read on the forward strand.
TCTTCAAAGTTACTAGCAATACTGAGATTCTGTGGCATGGAAAATAGTCTCTGGTAGAGCAGTTCTAGGTTGTTCTCAGTACTAAAAAATGAGACATTTGAAATGTGTGTGCAACTTTGTGTACTACAGTTGCACATTACTTCTAGAAGCATTTCTTGTTCTTTGGTTTTCTTTTCATAACTAGTTTAATTTACATACAAATTACAAGACATCATATGTATTACCTATATTTTCCCTTCTGAAGTAATGCAGTGATGCTTTTCTAGTTTCTTTTTTCTTTGTTGTTATTCCTTATCTTATAGTTAGTGTCAGATCATATCTAGTATAATTCTAGATAAAGTATATACTCAAATACAGGAGTTAGTTAATGAAAAGGAAAAGCATGAGTACTTTTGCAAGCAAGAAAGAAGCAAGGAGGAGGGTCAAGAAAAGGGTTTGGGTTTTGTTGTTGTTGTTTTTGTTTTTTCTTATTTCATATTGATATCAACCAATTATTCCTGAAAATAAAGGTTCAGAAATCAGATGCAGGAATTATTCATAATACAATTATGAATAATAGTATTGTGTTAAATGGGAATTTTCATCAGTGTTATGAATACGTTTTTGGTGACTGGTATACCTACTTTAGATAAGCATTGTAAACATACTCCCTGATGCAAGGTAATTTCCTTGCATTAACTCCAGATTGAACTGCAGTCAGTCTTGTAAAACTTAAAAGCTTTAATTCTAAAACTTGAGATGTGGCCAGCAATGAAAAATTCTAACACAGATGAATTTCTCTTACAATAAAAGAGATATTTTATTTCTAGTCTCAGTCTCAGTTTATGCAGGTTTAATGACTTACACATATAGTCATATCTGTTAGTCTAAAGATGTCTATATTACCAAAAATGTCATTCCTTATCTAGCTAACTGTAGATGATGATCCAATCACTCCTTCAACTTTTCTTTGATGATCAAAATAAATTAAGCTTCTTCAGTTTTAATGTTTTCTTCTAATCCATTTTTTTTGAATCACAAAGATTTTATTTCAATTTTGCCTAAAAAAAAACCTTCTGAACTATATGCTTCAGAAATGATTATACAAGCATCAGATACAGATGTAATCTAATCTTCTCCAGTAACATATTTATATTGATATTATTTCCTGTTCTAATACTAGCTTGCAATAGGAGTACCAGCTCATACAATTAAACATAAGGAAGTTTCTCATAGCTTTCATAGCTTTTTCATAGCTTTTCTTCATTCTTACATGAATAATATAACATTATTTGTATCCAAATATATAGGATCTGTTTATATGAATTTACAAAGCTTAAAAGATGAGATGCTGTAATGCTGACACAGGAGGCAAAAGGAAAAATATTTTGATAATAATTAGAATTTTACTCTTTTTTGTGTGTCATCTCAGACTAAATTAACAGGAGGTGCTCTTCTGGATAACTGTTAAGTAAATCAGTTGTATGAAACTCTGTATTCACAATCTTTTCAAAGCCTATTTTTCCCTACTGTCCTTCAAAGTGAAGCCATAATAACTTAAAATCTTCTTAAGTGATCCTAATCAGTTCACAACTGCTTTTGCTTGGGTCTATAGATATTCAGAAAAGATTATTAATGAATACAGATATCATATTAGAATAAAACCACTCTCTTTCTTCTGATTAAGTCAAAGGAAATAAATATATTAAGTGAAATTTACATGAAACAAAGTATGTGTTTAGAAATATTTCAGAGTAGTAGCTCCTAAGCATCCCAGTACCTCTTGTAGATTTTTGTAGGATAACTACATTAGACAGTGGAGTGTTGAAGATGATTAAGTCAAAAATCTATTATGTTGCATATATATTCTTCCTTTCTAGAACATTATATAATTCATTTTCAAGCAGAACAGCCCAGTAAGAAAGARTATGCCTTAAATATATTATTTAAGTGAATTTTTTTTTTATAACTATTGGCATATGGAAATTCACTGACTGTCATTAATATTTTTGTCTCAAGTTATTATTTGTTGAGTAATTAAACAAGACTCATAAGCATATATGTYGACATTTTTTTTCTCTGCTACAGCTAACTCCTAGGCAACAGAACTAAATTTCTGTTATTTTCTGAATTCTAGTAAAATGGCCTTCTTAAATATTTAGTCCATTATGTTTTCACTACTTGTGGCACTAAGAAGACTGTTCTTACTCCAGCTGAAAACAGGAGTTCTTTTTGCAACTAACTTCAATGGTGGGATGACCGGGCCTACATAGAAGCTGAGCTAGCTGGAAACTTCTGACATTTCCGTCTATTATTTAATGAAAAACAAGAGAGATCAATGAAAGCAAAAGCTTCTCTAAGACAATGAAGAGCAGTGGAACTTTCGTACTGAACTTTCAAAGGGTGCATTTATTTTGAGATATTAATGTTAACTAAATTTAATTTGTTAAAAATTGTGTTAAATTTGGGAAGAGGGTATAGATAATTACAGGTTGGAAATGTATTCTGTTATATCTATAATAAATGGAATACTGAAAAGAAGAAGTGCTGTGAGGCAAGATTATAGATTTATCATTCCTTTGTGTGTATTCAGCTGTGCACATTTCTTATGATATATTTTACTTCAATAGCATTTATTTCCTGCGCATACACGAGAACAAATCTGCGGCATTCTAACACCCCTAGTGAGCATCCTTACTTTAAAGGAAAGCTAATGAGCTACATACTGAATCAGTAAATCTGATTGTTCACACAAAATGGATTGTTCATGCAAATTGAGTAAAATAAGGAAGTTACTTCTTTGTTTGCTGTATGAATGACACCAGGTATAAAAGAATAATACTAAATACTCCGTCCAAGAAACTCAGGTATAGAATAAATGCCAATGAGACTAAAAAAAAATGTGAAAACTAACTAACTATATGACCTTTCTGAATATTAAAGTATCATTACTATAATCTTAATCTTTTGCAAGAAAGATATTATTAGGCTTATCTATATCTTTTGAAGACTATATGGAAAATTATATTGATTTTTTAAATCAAAGTTAACATATATTCACATCTGTTATTAAAATTGATTTCTATAATTTAATAACTGAAATTAAATTTCATTTTCAGAAGATTTATAGGCAAGATCTTTTCAAATCTGACAGATTCTAAAGGTTAGTATGTAACAAATAATGTGCAATTTATATATAGTTGTTCATATTGGGTGGTTAGCAGTAACTATGTGTGTACTAATTCTCAGACAACAATGTGGAAGGAATTCAAAATGAAGCAGAAAAATGATTGAAATGCTGTCATAAGAGCAAAAAAAAAAAAAATAAATGGCAGAGTAATCTTGTGAGAYGATGATTTTCTGCAAAGCAAAGATACATGCCATTTCCATAGAAGACAATGGAAATAGAGGATACTGTTTCCTCTGTCTAGAATAGATCCTACTTTCCTAGATCGTGGATTAGTTATAAAAAAAGCTGTGATAATATTCAATAGTATATATGAGTGCATATATATTTTTATAAATCAGTCACAAAATTGCGTGGAGTTCCTTGAAGATTACACTAGTCAAGTGGTTTAGAGTCATAAGGATTCTAAAAGACATTGCTTAGGGTAAACATTTGTGATTGTGATATAAAGTTATTGTCCCTTTGCCAGCAAAGAAATAAGATACAGGAAAGGGAAATATGAATGGCATCATTTTTTTCAATGATTGGATTTATGAATGTTAAAGGGCTCTTAAAAACCATAACATCCTTGTGAAGGTTATCCTACTGCTACTGTTTTCTATATCTTTGGACTAAAGTAAAGGTCTGTTGCACCCGTAAAAGTTGTAGCACACTAAACAGTCCTTAATGTCAGCTAGTTTTGAACCCAAACATAAGCACACTACCACAGAATAACTGAATAAGCATTTATATGCCAGTAATTTAGTAAAAATAGTACTGTCATTGCTAGCAACAGATCACATGCATTGCGTTAATTGTGCCTTGTGCTAACTGTTTCTTGGCTCCTGATCTGTTAGGTTTGTTTTTAACTTGTTATAAGAACTTGTTGTATTAATTAGAGRCTGGTAATGGACGTCTTTTGTTGCAACACACAATTTAAGCTTGAGGTAATAGCGAAGGTCTTGAAAACATGGCCACAAGTTGAAAACAAAGGTCTGGGAACAGTAAACAAGTTASTGAGAGTCATTTGCTGGTCACTGAAGAAGTACAAACTGAAGAACTGTGGGGGAAAAAAAAAGACTGTATTTGATGTAAGAAAAGTAGGTAAGAAATTGGAGTAGCAAGATAAGACAACTATTGGCCTGGAAAAGTAACATCCCCTGGCATCACACAGTGCATAGCCCAGGGGTAGAACCAAAAGCTAAGGAGCTCTAGAAATTCAAATGCATTRTGAAAGGAGCTATTAGCACATCAGATCTGTGGCAGTGCACTCACAGCTAAGTTAGGTCAAAAGCCTAAAGATTAATGACTTTATATAAGTATTGATTCTGATTAATATGTAAGAAATTATCATTAACACAAATGTTAGTGAATGTCCATCTGGTGAATTTGGTTTTAAAGTTTGAAATTGGCCTGATATATCATYCATAATAGTTCACATCATAGCAATCTCTAATCCCCTAAGAGMTATATGCATATTAATTAGATTAATTATTCATTTTATCAATCACATGATTCAGTTACTCCTGAACACATCAGCCACTGATAAACATAACTATTGAGTAGACTTGACTACTCATATATATTGACTAGAGAGTTAAGTACAAAATCAGATGTCATCAAGCTTATCTTGTGCTTTACAGGCCATCAAAATTTTGATCAATAACACTTGGTTAGAACAAGCTCATTTTAAAAAACTATACCCGAGTATAGTGTAGAAACTATATTTTCTACATTTTTTTAGCTTAAAATGTCCTCACAATGATTTTAAATGAAGGAAAAATGTTGAAGTATACCATACAGTAAAGCATTTTAAATTTTTGTGAAGAGGTATTACAGTTGTAGTGTATGTAGTGCCATAAGTATACTYATGTGATTTGTATGATCCCTGTGACACAGCCCTTCAAAGAATATTTGAAAGTCAGGTCTCTGTGGCACAGTGTATACAGTCAACTTTGAAGAAACACAATCAGAATATTATGCATCTTCACAGTTACACAGTCTGACATAGAATCTAACTCTTCCTGCAGTGCTGTCTTCTGGCATCTGTGCTTTTATTTTTTGAAAACAAGTTTCTCTCATGAAGAGAAACTCATAAATATTCCCTATTTTGTATCATTTCTTAAATTCTCTATTCAGGAAAAGAAAMGTTTGTCATTTTATAGCTGTCTAAGGGGCACATACAGTATATTAAGAAATGTATAAGTAATATATAAATACATATACTGTGCTTAGTTTTGTGTGCATCATTCTTCTATCTGAAAATCATAATACTCTTGTTAACAGAAGTATCCTAACAATCCAAAGTAATGGTAAATTTCTTCTCTTTATTCTCTTATCATTGCATTAGAAATTACTGGGTACTTTAAGACAAAAATATGTACTATGAAAATATGACTTTTATTTTTTTAATTGCAAAAATAAAAATTGATAAATGTGAACTTTTTGGAAATGGCTATAGAAAGTTTTTTGTTTTGTTTACTAAGTTCTAAATATAATTTCTTTCATGGTAAATTTTCATGAGAAAAAATGGGGTTTTTTTGTTTGTTTGTTTGGGTTTTTTTGAGGTTTACCCCTCCATCTAGTTGGGATTCACTGTTTTGGGATTCAGTTATATACTCAYACAGCTTATGAGTTAAGATATCAGATGTCTAACTGCAGGGTAGAAAACAACTAAGGATAATAATCAAAGAAAATAAAGAATCTGGTTGACTGTGGCAGGGATCTTTGCAATCGGCTTTGTCCTACGTCCTCCTTTCAAATTTGACTGCCCCCCAAGGTTGAGATATCACACAGTGGAAAAAGAGGAGGGGAGAGTTAGAAAGGAAAAGGAAAGGTGAACTGAGGTGGAAAGGGAAGAGTAGAAGAAAGAGAATATAATAAATGTTATCAGTGTGAGGAGACTTGATGCTATCAGTAAACCTCAGCAGGGCAAAAGTCACACTTGAAATTCCCAGAAAGGGCCCTGACACGTAAATGCTTTCACTTCTCTAGCAATACGTGTGATAGAGATAGTAACCTTGGTCTCATCAGCACTTCTGGAAGCCTTACTGCCTTTTGCATGATCTTTTCATTTAAAAAAAAAAAAAAAAAAAAAAATCTTGCTTTATTATCTTAATACTTACATAATCTGAGATTAGTTTACAAAATAGTATTAAAAAACTCTAAAGAGAGCATTTCTTGAAAGCTAGTTAGTAGTTATATTTTGAGCTTTGTGTCTACCAATGATATAATTAACAATAAAGTTGTCTTAGTTTTAATTATATATATGTTTTTCTCCTAAATGTTCTTTGGTACAACCACAAAATGCAAATTAGACAAAATATATTTTCCAGAATGCTATCCATTGTTTCAATAAATGACAGATTCATCAATGCAATGAGCTAATATAAACCATATATAAAACTATAGGTACATATACAAAAAAATCTTATATATTTAAGATTGAATTATAGAGAGTTTTTCAAAAAGGAACGATACATGATTTTGTAAAGATAGGGAAAATAATTTGAAAATTATCTTAARTTCATCTGAATAATTATAAAAATTGTGTAAATGTAACATAACTTCTACATTCTACTTAGGGATATACACCTTTTTTTTCTGAGGTAATAGACTGTTTAATACAATAAATATTTTAAACTGAGTTTTCAGTAATTGTGAACATATCGATGTCCTGGTTTCTTTGGAGAAACTGGGCAGTCTTACTACAGTATTTTGATTTCTTTGTATTTTACATATATGTTTGTAATTTATTTGTCTTGCATTGCTGAGTATTTTTAACTTGTCAAAAAAAAATATTGGTTGTATTATACAAGATAGAATAATTCAGGACAGAAGGGACCTTGGAAGGTGTCTGGTTCAATTTCCTGATCCAAGCAGAGTCAACAGTGAGATCAGAACAGGTTGCTCWTATTTGGTCTAGCTGGATCTTGAAAGCCTCCAAGAACTGACACTGCACAAGCTCTCTGGGCAACCTGCTCCTYTGCGAGACTATCCTCATGCAGAAAAAGTTTCTGCATATATCCAGTTTGAGACTCTCTTCTTTCAGTTCACAACCACTATCACTTGCACCCCATCACGTGCCACTGTAAAGAGCCTGCCTCCATTTTCCTGGTGACCTTTCTATGGGTACTGAGGGTCTGCTGTTGGGTCTGTTGTTGGGTCCACCAGAAAACATTTCTTCTCCAGACTGAACAAGTCCCATTTCCTCAGTCCCTCCTCACAGGGAAAGTGCTGCAACCCCAACCATCCTGGTGGCCTAAACTCACTGTGGCTGATTAGTGTCTTATATTGAGGGATYCAGAATTTTATGTGGTATCTAGATGTGATATAATGAATGATGAGTRGATGACAACCATTTTTCTTGATATATTAGCTATGTCCCTTTTCATACAGCCCGGGATACTGGTGATCATCTTTGCTGTCATTCATTCCTCTACCCCTCCCCAATCAAATGGTCTGCAACAAACACCGACCATGGTGTTACCTTTAYTTGTCTCTCCTCTCTCTGATCCTGACCTTCTCTCTGGGTCTCAAGCTCTCATGCAGCCTGTTTGTGGTCCATCCCATAAAAGAACTCCATACATTGTAGCTACCTTTTCACAAATTGTGTCCCAGTTGGTCAGATGGATCCTGTCTTTCCTCAGCACACCTCGATCCTCAAAGAGGGTCCCATGTGAAAAACACCCAATCCCCTCTACGACACCAGCTGCCCAGTCAGATGCTGACCTGAAGAATCCATCTGTTCCTCTCCAAGTCTTTGTCCTTCACCAGCAAGATCAAGAACACACCACCTGAGCCCCTAGGCATTTCTACACATAATATCTCCCCTGGCAGTATCACTGGTACCTGTTGGAGCATCAGGGGTTGATAATCTGAAGGTCTGATAAATCTTGGCAGGTTCTCTGCAATATTCCCAATATGAGCATCTGAGACAAGTGACAAGCCTCTAGAGACATCAAATTAGCTTGGCAGATAGGGTTTTCCCGCAGGAGAGATTCTCCAACTAATTACACTCACCATTTCTCAGCAGGCTCTATGGCCTCCTCAAACAGAGCTTTTCTCCCCTTCTTTGCTTCCAGAGTACTGAAGCTGTTCATAGTCTTCCAGGAATTTCCGTCGGCTGCTCAACGGAGCAGAGTCTCTAGTGTCTGCTTTTCTGTGCAATAAGAGGTTCAGGGCTTCAACTCTTGCAGGGGCTCTAAAGAAAATCCTGTCGATATCTTCTCCATCTTCCATGATGTTGTGCAGTCTGCTATTAATTTTTTTTTTATATTTACTATGTAATRACATTGTTATCACAAACAAATAAACAGACAAACAAAACTAAACTAAAAATAATATAGACTGGAGCAGCGAAAGTATCAGCAAAAAGTACCAATTTGATGATTATAGTACACAGGCCAGTATCCATGACATGAGAGAAGTAAAGTATTATGAGGTTTAATATATCTCTTGTCAGTAGCAACAAGTTGAATAAATCTGCAATTAATGAACTCATCGTGTTTGATCCTGTCATTACTAAGAACTGCAAATAAGCCTCTAGACCCATCATACCGTAGAGATCACTATTCATTCAAAATATTGACATAAATAATGTCTTTAGAAGAGATGATCAGCACAAATGTCAGGTTTGTATGTAATTTTACAAAATAATCAACTTCACAGAGAGGAATTAAAAAGATTCAATTACCATCATGCTGTAGAAGAGGTGTGGTAGACTTTGCAAAAATATCTAATATTCACTAACATTTACATAACTATTATCATTATCATTCCAAATTATTCTAGATTTAAATCAAAACTCTTCATAAGTCACTATCAACAGGTCTTTTAGGGCAATATATAATACAACAAATTAGAGATTTCTACAGAATAACCATCTTCATCTGAGCTAATGAACCTAGACTGTGTTTTCAGTTCTCTCAGGTAATAGAAACAGGCATTGTTGTGATGTAGTTCATTTGATATATTTTAAATATTTATTTCATGTTAAGATAAGATTGTGCCATAGAACTATTTATGTATTTGTATTGGCTGTAAAAGTATATAAGAAACTAGCTCTGTTTCGAATTCCTCTTATCTGACTTGAACCATCTAAAAGGCAAGTGTCTAGTCTAAAGTCTTCTAAACTTTCAGCTATATGAATCTTCATCCAGAGAGTGATATATATGTACATATACATATATATATGTAYATATTTAGGCTAGGATAAATAAACCTGACTGTATCTATCCTTCCATCTGGATGAAACCTGAATGTTTAACCTAGAATAAACACCAAAAATTCATGGGGTAAGACTTTTACCTATCTGGAAAACAAGCAAACAAACAAACAAACATTTCATTAAAAAGGATATAAAGCGTATAATTCTTCATTCACAACTCATAACCCCAGTCTTCAAACTGCCCTCATCTCTGTTAATTCTAAATTTTTTTGTAGGAAAATCACAAGTGGGCACTTAGAGAGATTTTCACTGAGGCTTGAGGAAGAGATCTAATCTGACATTTCCTAGTTCTTGAATGTGTGATCCAGCTATTAAACAAGGGAGCAATTACATTATTTTTCATTAAAAGTGTCTGTGATTGATCTATTTTGTGTGAAATTAAATACTTCTGTTGTGTGTTAGACATGTCTAAGACCACATACCGAGCTGATCTACTGCAAGACTCTGAATAATAAAATATTTYGCTTGAGAATCCTACATTTTCTTCATTGGTGAATCTATGATTTTTTTTTTCCTGACAAGATTGTCCTCTAAAGTGTGAGTGAAAACTTTCAGGCTGGTTTTCTTAGCATTTGATTTCTGCTTAAGATGCTTAAGACTAATGTTAATGTTAGTCATCAAAGATCCATATTCAATATAGTATTTAGTAGCAACAAGAATTAGAGAAAACAAGGTATTAAGGCTCCCAAGTTAAAATCTAAAATCCATTTCATGTAACTTCAGGCATCCGAATCACCTCTGATGGGAGCATGGGTTTCTTAGGTTCCTTCTGTTGTTAGTGAAAGACTTGGTGTTGGTCCATATAAGTAGTCAGGTGAGCCTGATAGCTTTGGTACTGCCAGAGGTCTTCCAGTGGACCAGAAGGGAACAAACACAGGAAGACCAATTACTGAGACTGGAAGATCAATAAAGGCAACAAATATTTTATGTTTGTGCATGATGCCTTGCTGAAAGTGAAGGAGAGTAATCCATAACCATCAAAGGTAGATTTTGGATGAGGAGAGTAGTATCTTCACGGCTTTAAGCAGAAGCTGTCAGAGGATGTGGGTAGTAAAGTGAAAACTGAATTCACAAGGGAGCAGAAAGAAGGATGACTCTCAAAGGGTGACTTTCAGAAAAGATCTTCAAATCTGGAACTGGTATAGTAACCACACTCATTGGTCCAAAGTGCAGGTATTATATTGCAGAACCTCTGACTATTGAGAGGGAAAGGCCACAGAACAACTGTTTTGCTGACATTTTGTCTCTCTCTTATACACACACCACACACATTTGCTTTCACGTGGACAATCTTACCGAGGCTTTTCTTTGCCAATTTTCCTAGTAAAAACAAATGTGAGAAAGTACCTGTTACCTTACTTTTCTACATGTCCTAATCTGTATTCCAAAAAAGATGATTGTCACTAAAAATCAAACACATCCAGCTGTCACCCATGGACAATGGTCTTTGGAAATTAATTTCACTGTAAATAGCTTCAGTCACTCAAACATTTTTTTTGTTTAACTCTGATATGCATCAATGCAGTCAAACACAAAGATTATATTGAAGTGATTACACAGATTTATATATCTTTGTAGACCACAGAATTTAACTCAGGGAGACAGAGTTTCACTTCTTGTGCTCCTGAACAATATATATTAGTGGGCTAATTATATAGAAATAGCTATCTACATTCATAAATGCAATTTGAATTTTCCTTCACCAAATCAGTAGACTGAACATCAGTATGTTGCACTACATTCAGAAAAGATCTTGGATTTTTGATTTTGATTCCACAGAGAGAATAATACTAAGGCTTCTTTGTGAATAAAGAAGGTACATGGAAGAAGATTACCAAAACAATAGCATGTAACAGCAAAAATATGAATATACTTATTATGCACAACTCATAGCATGAATAAGTAAGACTAGGATTTAGAAAAGGCTTTACAGGATTTTATCTGGCAAAAAAAACCTGATGAGGCATATGGCTATAAGCCAAAATTTAAATCCTCAAATACCTCTTCATCAGTMAAATAACTGGGAAGATATTTCGGGTCTCCAGACTTCACCAATGAAGATCCAGTGGCCATTGATAATTAATAATAAAATATACTTATTCACTTTTGCACCTTTTTCATACTTTAGTTCAGCAGTTAGAAGACTCACCCCAGGATCTCAGGATCTCAGGTTCAGTTCTCTCCTCTGCCTCAGTCTCTCTCTCACATGTGACTGTTCTCTCCATCCTCTGAAGGTGTTGCACATTATAGGAGGAAATCAATGGCATGAGCATACAAGTTTAATTCTGTAATCTGTTTATGGCACTCACTTGCTAGGGTTCTCAAGAAGACCTGAGCTTTAGTTACAACACCAATGACTGCAATAACTATATTACTACCTACAGGGCAGTGTAGATGTGCCCAAATATTTTCAGTGAAGGAAAAAAAAAATACATTCCATGAAAGTTTGAAGAAGAGTAATTGCCTCCATATGAACTAATGTTAAACAAAAGTAATTGCATGTTACCAGGAGAATAAGATGCTTTACTGCTCTTATAAATACATTAGGTTATATAAGATACTTTTAAAAGCTCAGGAAGGGGGGGGGGGAGAAAGACAAGAAAAAGAGAAAGAAAATAAAAAGAAAAAATGGAAAAGAAAAAAGGGAAAAGTCAGCTAGGGAGAAATAAGAATTACCGATACATGAGATTTGAAGTAGCAATTTTAAATCTTCACCAACCCATATATACCAAAAAGAGGGTTACACAATGGACAGAGGATCACGTTGAGGGATATCATTGATTTTGAAGAGAATTTAAAAGGTCATTTGATAATATGCACATACATAAATGTGCTACAGGTACAGCAATTTCTCTCCACTCTTGGCCTTCAAATATTTATAGACCTATCATATCATCACTAAGTCATCAGTTAGTCAGTCTGTAGATATTTATCTTTTTTAATCTTTCCTTGCAAATCACTCCTTACAGCCCTTTGATCATCTGATTGCTCTTCTCTGAACTCTTTCCAGTTCATCAGAGTGTGTCTAGTAATGCTGAACTCAGAACTGGTACATATTCCAGATATGTACATGAAAGGAAACAATGAATCAAAGCCTGTGCTTTGATAGGAAGGAAGGAGAGAGAAATATTATGAACRAGATAAATTAGAGCTGTCAGAATATTTATTTCCAAAGATAAAGTGATTGGACTGGGAGCCTTATGATTAGGAAACTGATAATATGTATATTTTAAGCAGACAGATGAACCTGAAAATAATKTTATTTTCTATGTTTAACTTTCATGAATGAAATTACAGATGAGAGGACAAGACATTAAGAAAGATGAGCTGAATTGAGAGAAGAAAATAAGGAAGAGGTGAAGCTGAATGGAAGAGAATGAACTAAAGTCAGTTTGTTACATGAGGATTATAATAAAAGACTGTTAAAGAGAGCACCAGAGGAAAAAAAAATAGCAATGAAGCGGAGGATGTTGTAAAACTACAGAAAAACAAATTCTGGCTGCTATAAATCTGAGGGATTACCCCCTACCTTTGCCAGTTGGTTTTGGAAACTCTGAGTAGGCTTTTCACTACTTCACTATCTTCTTTTTTTTCTTTCTTCTTCTTTTTTTTTTTTTTTTTTTTTCCTCCTTTTCTCCTTTCTTTCTGTTTGGAAGGCATCATACGGTACGTGTTCAAATACCTTTAAAAGAAAGAATATTACAGTCATCTTCCAAGAATTCTTTTCCTGGATTATCTGATTGCAGATTATCCCTGTGTTTAAAAGAGAAAATGTAGCAGAGAAAAAAAAGAATGAACAACAACAACAAAAGAAAGAAATCAGACATAACAACAACAGCAGCAACAAAACTATAAAGCCAAATAACAGCAGGTTATGGATTTAGTTGTAGGAGTTAGAGAGGAGAAAAATAAATGAAAAGGATGAAAGTAGTGGGAGGACGAGTGAGTGAGAAAAGGATTTTTTTATGCAAATCTAGTCAAATAAAAGATCATGGATTTATTTTTCAGTAACAAAAAAGTTCCAAAAATTTGGACCACAATAATTTGATGGTCTGAAAAAAGAGCTTGTGGTTTGAGTAAGTCTCTTTTCAAGAGAAATAGAGTGAGTTTATTGTCATGAGAAGAAAATGAAGTTGTTCTTGAACAATATCATCTTGCTTTTTATGGTCCATCATGAATCCGGAGCAAGCTTGTGTATGAGCTTCTGGAAAAAACATAGTGCTATAAATGGTATCTCCACTGTCTTGGGAGTTCAAATTCATGCTTAACTTGCCATGTTAAATTGCCATAAAGCGATTTTAGGTGTTCATAAACTGAGAGTTCTTAAACTATGGACCAAGACCAAAGCAGTGGCTTCTGGGAAGCTCATTTTGTAGGATGAAGTATGTRTACTGAAACCTAATCTGAATGTCATGTCTTAATAATGTCATGTCCTAATAAACCATCACAGAAATCAAAGTATTGGTAAAACAGTGGAAAGGCTTTGCAAGGATTTGTAGACAAAGCAGTGGTCCCCAAGAATTAATAGTGGGCTATTTAGGACGTAATTAGTATTAATTGAACCTTGAACCTAACTATAAGCATAATAAAGTACCGCAATTGACAGAAGTGCATAAGTATTATGTAACACTATTGTGGCATAGCCAAATTCAATGTTTAAGCCTTTTATATGAGTATATGAGAAACATCCCCCCGCCAAAAAAAAAAAAAAAAAAAAAAGATATGCAGTAGCATTAAAACCTTCCAAAACATGTAAACAGAGAAACAAGTAAGAAATTTTACCAAATGAGGTAAAAAGAACAAGATAAGTACAAAGGACTGTAAATAGGCAAGTTGTCCTGCTGAACACACCATGTGTCAGTGTTAAAGCTTTTTTGTGTGTGAAGTGAATACGCAATGCTAAGGAARAAATGACCCTTGACGTGTAGTATGTTGAAGAATGAATTCAGCAAAGTTTTTTTTTTTTTTTCAAAGTTTAGGATTGGCCTGACTTGTTAGTCTTCTAAACACTCTCATCACAGCAATCTCTAATCTTCTAACCAATTTATAAATATAAATATATTTATATTTATATTAGTTGTAGGAGTTAGAGAGGAGAAAAATAAATGAAAAGGATGAAAGTAGTGGGAGTACCTCTCATCTGTAATTTCATTCATGAAAGTTAAACATAGAAAATAACATTATTTTCAGGTTCATCTGTCTGCTTAAAATATACATATTATCAGTTTCCTAATCATATATGTATGCATGGATGTCTGTGTGTGTACACACACACGCACGCACACACACACACACACATTCAGTTGCAGTTTTAGCTTATGAAACATGAATTTAATTCTCTCATTGTCACCTTTCTTCTATGCTCCCACTTATTTTTAAGCTGACTTCAAGCCCTGCTTAGAAGTTTCCATAAGAAAGGTTTACATTACTAAGTGGCTATGAAGCATGCATTGGTTTAACTGAAGCCATAGACTATTACTGCATGAAGCAAACTAATAACTGACTAATACTTAAATACTGCATTTTAATTATTAAAATGAATAAATAAATTGTTTGATCAGTTGTTGAACAAGGGTGAATATTCCTTAGTAATATTCCAAATTAACAATGAATCAAGTTAGTAGGCATTTAAAAAATCCTACTATTACACTATTTGGTCTATTCCCTTCAAGTATATTCCCTTGTCAGGATTAAGCACAGGACTCTATGTCCAGCTGCCTACTGGAGCAAGTCAAGCTCAAGTGATGTGGCCAGAACAACAGGTTTATTGCACTGTTCCATACCACAGTGATATAGGGCAGCCAATCAAATACTCAGAAAAGTCCTGAAACTGGTAATTTGGGCCTTAGTTAGTGACTTCAATAAAATAGCACTTTCTTTTTACTATCTTTTGACATCCTTTGTCCAAGATTTCCCAACACTACCTTTCACTATTAATTTGAGAAATAAAAAAACCCAACATGTTTAGAAATAAAAAGGGGCTTTCTGAAAATACGAAAAAATAATCTTCTAAGAGAACTCATGAAAAACTTTGATAAGCTATGACTGTATAATTATCTGTCTATTCTTAGAATATGGAAGTATTATTTTTCTTAAACTAGAATGATGGTATAAACCTTAATAATTCAGTGTATAGATGAGAAATTTTAATGGGAGATAGGAAATAGCCTAAATATGAATTAATTATGATTACATATTTATACATATACGTATGTTAAAGCTACATAAAACTGCATATGAATGTATATATATGCATATACATATGTATATATACACACACATATATATGTTTGTATATATAAATATACACATGTGTATATATATGTACATATATGCATATATATATATATATAYACACTYACACACATATATTTATGAAAAGAATGCAAAAGTTGAAAAGTTAGTCATTAAGGAGTCCAGGAAATGTGAGAATAAGGGCTACACTTGCAAATATGCTTCAGGCACCAAGCAGATAAACATCATGGAATATGGCATAATAATACAATTACATGTTATTTTCCCCGTAGAAGAGGCAGGCTTTTTTCTGCTATTTCTTACCTTTTTATTACTTTGCAACTTTAATATTCACTGACTGTAAGCTGCATAAAAAATAGGGGAATAATCATAACATGGAAAAATAGCAGTCTCTCTCAGAAATCATCAACAGACTTGAGATTTTTACAACCATTTTAGTTCCCTTATCATATAAGCTAATTGAGCAAATGATAGCTGTAAAGTGACTGTTAACTTCTCAGTTGGCCTATCATTACAGAGGGATGGAGACACACTGAACTGATAAATGAATTTCACTTTTTTTTTTTTTTTTTTTTTTT
>NW_028186423.1:7290943-7316502 GCF_003343005.1 Rhea americana
AATTCAAGAATTATATTTTCCATATGACAGTCGGGGGGGGGGAGGGGGGCTTGTTTAATGAAATAATCTGCTCTAGCATCTTGCTTACTGCAGTCAGCTGGCTTTTTCCTGACACTACCTCTCTGTTCTCAGCTCTAATTGCTGCTTTCTTCTTTAATCCCATTCTCACAGTCTCATGTGTGATCCATCTACTTCCTGAGTTCTATTACAACCTTTCCAGCTCATGCATRTGCCTGATTTGGTGACTGCTTGTCATCTTCATTCTTGTCCTTCATCATCCTCCCCAGTAACAGACTGCTTTCTCCACTAAACTCTGTTTTTCCATCTCTCTACTCCTGTTCTATCATATACTGCAGGCCCCTAAGCATCCTAATGATCCTTCACAGCACTCTCTTTAGTTTGCCAACATCTGGTTTATACCATGATATACAAAATAAGGCAGAGTTTTCCAGCAGTGGAAAATCCAGTCCATACAGTGATATGTCTTGGTGCCTAACTTGTGCATAATCCGTATTGGACTTCCTTCTTTCTTTTTTTTTTTTTTTCCCCAATTGTTTTTAGGACCAATAAATCTCTTCTTTAGCATTTTCATTAGCATGTAAAATATACTAAAAATCTATGGTGTTTATGAATACAGTAGGAGGAAGATGTTTTCCAGGCATAGATAAACGTCATGTTAGTACTTGCTCTCAGAGACAATTCAGCATATAAGAACTAAGTCCTCTCCTAGTTCCTTTCCTAACCCATATCTATAATGGTAACATTCTTACACATGTAGAGTAGGCATAAATATTTTATCATTAATTTATGTGCTGTATGTGAACTCTATAAAAGTCTTCTTCTATTATTTTAATGATGTCCTTACCAAATATTACAGTTTCACCAAAATCATGACCTTTGAATACTTAACTAAAACAGTTCATTTTGAGCTAATAGAACCTACGAATCCCATTTAATGTAAAAGTCAGAAATTCCCTCTTCTTCATGGTTATTACATATTCTAGCTGATGACACTCTCCCTTTAAAACATTTTTATTTAATTTGATCTTTATATTTTGACAGAATTATTTTATTGGTTAATTCCTGTCAAAAATAAACGTTCTTTTAATATATTCAAATTAGATATAAGACAAGTCCTCTTTAGAATTTTTCACATTATTATGGGAGTGGTGAAGTTTTACAGGTTGTTCTTTCCTCTAAAGGAGGAAAAGGAGGTGTAAATAAAAAACTGAAAGGCAAGTTCAGTTATTCCAAGCTTCTCAGGTTTCTAAATCATTACAATTAAACCCTCGATAGCTTGGAGAGTCATTCACAGATATGAATTAGGGACTAACATGCAGTTTTGTCATGAACATAAATAAAGTGATATAACTTTTATAGAATTGTAATCAATTACCACAATTACTTAACATTATTATTATAAGACATTGACAGATGATTTTACCGTTTATGAAGTAAAAAGGGAAAACAGTTTATCTAATAGCTCCTAATTTTCTCTCCAGYTGAAAACTAATGATTATAAAAATAATATTGTAATAAAACAAATAATCAGATCATCAATGACCATTTTTTCTAGAATGTTGTGGAAGACTTTTCTTTTTTCTTTTGCCAACAGTGSTACTGTACCTGTAAACACTTATGTACCCCGACAGCAGTATGCTATCTTAACTGTTCACAGAATAAATGTGCATAGAGACAGATTTTGAAAGGTACCTAGGTACATAAAGACACTAAAATTCTGACCACCAGCTACACTTATCCAATGGAGGCAGCTGATGGTTGCTTTGTATACTTCACTGCAACCCTTGTAGAGCTAGTGTCAGGTACTGTCACTACTTCGAAGCTGTCATCTCTCGGGACAGCATCAGCTACAGAGCTATTTTTTTGTGTCAGTATCACTATCCTTCTTCATTCTATTTTCTCACGCAACGATTCAGGTGCCTATGCTGAAATCCCCACAGTATATGAAGACCTATCTGAAACCTGATAAGGGACACTTTAAATGTTCACTTAAACGAATCTCTTTAGTAATTTCCAGGTGTCTTAGAAGTAACTTCAGTGTTTCCATGTTCTGCTCAGGGTGCCACCTATAGAAAGGTTAAAGGAAATACTAAACGGTGTGTTTTGACAAAACAGGTGTCCTCACTTGACGCACTCCTCCTTGAGAGGATGTTCTCCTTTACATTATTTCCAAATGCTTATTGTACTTCAAGAGGTATAATTTGTCTGCCAAATATAATGTTTTAATTACTTTTCCCCAAATTCCAGACAAATTTAATAATTGYCAACTCATGTCACCCTTTGAGTTACAGTCCAAGAACTCTACTTCCCATTTATTGAAGATTACCCCCCGTTGTAGAAATTAATCCAAGACCACAGAGAATAAAAATACACTGTGATCTTATTTTCTAGTACACCGATGAGATTTTTATTCTGACAACTAGACTAAGACATGGTTCTTATCAGAGCTGGCACTATTAAGCGTATATTTTGTCTAATGAATTTCAAATGAAAAATTTATGTATGTTACAAGGAGAACAGATCAGAACCCAGTATTCCTTGCTTCCAGTCTCGCAGTAATCTGCTTTAGGTAGCATTCACAGCCTGAGCACAGTTYATTGTGGAATGGTAAGGGGTGCCCATGTGTCTGAGTTCCACTGAAATCAACAGTTTCTCAAAGATAAATAATAAAAATATTTTAGTTAATCCAGAATATGTTGCTTGTGGTTTTAATTGGATAATCAGGAATGAGAGCAAATAATGATTACTTTGCTAGAATACATTAGAACACCATATGTTAATTTCCACTTAATTACAATGAAAGTAGAGTCCCACCATTTGCTACCTGTAATTTAGGTTTTAAATAATGTAGAGTAAAACAATGATTATTTCATTTAAGTTCATTAGGAACAATATATTAGTTACAGGTATTGACATTTGTAAAGCTATGATAATAATTCTACTCCTAGTTCTCAAAATAATACTATTAAAACTTTCATTTTAAACATTATTCTTTCCTCATCCAAATGATTGRTAGTATTCATCATTTTTTTACTATTAAACTCAAAAAGATTTCAATCATACATTAAGTAATGTTACTTAAATAACTCAACATTGATGTAGCAAAATGATAAATACTTTTTACGCATTGTAGATAGATCTGAGTTTGTTTTTATTTTGTTGTTTTCTTTTCCCAAAAATAAAAATAGTGAGACTGAAATAAGGAAGAGATTTGAATACCTCTGAACTCTTTATAAATAAGATATCATGTAAATAATATTATATGAAAGTTCATCTATTTTGTATTTAATAAAATGCAATGTCAAATCTGTAATTTTAACTTCTTTTAGCATTCCTATTGTTACATTCATAGATCTTGTTAAGAACAAAAGGGAACACACCATATATATGGAACCAAGAATTAGTTGTTTGCCCAACTGATGTTTTAACAGTCTAATAATTGACATTACCTAATGAACTCAGAAAAGTCTCTGCTATTTTTTTCTGTAAAAAAATTTATAGTACCAACTTCTTTACCATGATGTTATGCTCGCCCTCCCAGGGTCCCTGTAGGTCTCAAAGCTGATCCATCCAGGCTCCCTTCAGGAGGAGGAGTCAGGATTACAACAAGCTGTTGCACCCTGACATCAATGCTGAGTCCATGGTAAAGATTTCTTCCTCCTCACCCTTATATCTATTTAGATTTATTTTTATATTTCCTTATCACAGTCTGCTTGCCTCCCATTAATGTCCAGAAAAAGTCTGACAGCTGGACAGCAGTCTCCTCCAGCCTCAGCTGACACGAAGGGCTATTGTTGGCTATGAAGTGGCTATCTAGGTGTTTTGTACCCTTTGCTACCTACCGTGTTCCCCATGGCTTCAGCCACAACGGGTTAGGGAGAAGTCAGTTGACCACTTGGAAGCTGCTATGGCAGCTAAAACAATCTGAAACCAGCACAGGCCAGGGGTGAACTTAGGCATCATCAGGTGAGTACAAGGACAATTGTCTGCTACCAGCAATGACAAAAATCATATTCATTGTGCTACATTACCCAAGGCAGTTGGAAGGTGAGATTCACTTGATGCAGCCRCAGCACAACAAGCTCTAATGAGGATTTCCCTTATGGTGCACAAAGAGAAATTTGTCTGAAGAATCCCTAAAGCCAAGTATACATAAGTACGTTATGAGGAGCATGGGTTGRTGTCCCATACTCCTCACCTTCAGTCCTGGAAATCTGTCTCAGGTATCTCAGCAGTAGCAGGAACAGAGTCTTACAAGATTCCCTTAGAGTGTAGTAAGAAACATCAATTCAAAAATGTTTACAAGATCTGAAAGTCGCGAAACAGCAATGCAGGCAGGTTTGGTTTTTATCTGGTTTAGTTACTGCAGTTATTGACAAGAAGTGAGCAGAAATCGTTTCTTTTCATAGTTTTTGTTCTTGTAACTGCAGACAGAGAAAGGAGAACCTTGCTTGTTATTTTCACAGAGTATTAGAGGAGAAGAGACAGACTCAGCACTCTCAAAAAATATCAGCAATAAAAAGACATAAATAAATAAACACAAGCACACACACACACAAGCATAATACGTGTGCCATATGTGAGAATGTACYGCAATCCCTGTAGACCGATATTGCCAGCCTATATAAATTTAAAACTATCAAAGCAGCATTTCCTGGGACAGCAGCTACAATGACATGCTATATTTTGGTATCCCTTTTCATCCTAGTTCCTCATACAGATGTTATATYAAATTAAATTTGGCAAAAAAAAACCCATCTCTTTCACACATCACTAACAGTACGCCACCACTAATACAAAACCCAAGGCAAACGTATATATTTGGTAACTGCTGTCCATCTTCATGACAATATCTTCGAAATCCACAGAAAAGTCACTTTATGTTCATTATATTTCTTACATATATATTAGCTTTTTATCTAATATATATATATATATATATATAAAGGAACTATAATGAAAAAATCTAATATATATATAAATTATACATTATATATAGAATGGAAAGAAAAATCTAATATATATATTAGATAAAATTATAATTTTACCTTCCCTGAATTTTTAAAATCTGCTCAGATCTAAGTAGTTTTGTAGATCTTCAGAAGCCCTATAGGAACAGTCTCATTTTCTAATACATATACCAAAACATAACACATTTTCTGGTCATTTTGTCAAGATTATATTTTTTACCCTGCATTTTGACCAGAACAATTTCTCACTTCGCAAAATATAGAAGTGCCTCCCTAACAGTGTCATGAATCCAGAAGTGTTCTGTTGTATCTACAAATGTCATACTTTGACATCATCTTATTCAGCGTATATAGAAAAATTGAAATGGTTGATCATAGGTATCTAAGGAATAACATGCAGTCAGAAACGACTCAGAAGTTAACCAGAAGTCAAGCATACTGAATGGGAATCAAGTAAGGATATGTAATTTCTTTCTACCTCAGGCAAATTTCCAAGCAAAATCCAAGCGAATAGGAGAGATTGTGATAACTGGAACCCTCAAAACAGAAGTTCAGCAAGTAGAAAATCAACAACAGGTACGTTCTAAGGCTCAGATGAACTCCGAAAGCATCTTTTTGTTTCCCMTAGAAGCAGCTGATATGATCAGACGATGTGGAACGGACCAAGAGAAGGGTGGGCCAGCCGCGGTTCTGGGATGTGGCCTGGTGTCCTGACAGAGGACAGTCACTCCCGAGACTTGGCCATATTGAYGGTCTTTTGAATGATCCTGAGAACTGATCTTTCCTTTTTGTATTTCTGTYTCCACAGCTGCAACATGAAGCAAATGTTTAGGTCTTCCTTGCAAAAAATGTTGAGACTAACAGAAGAAAAGTGTTAGGCAAGCTGTGAGTGCTGTTATTTCTCATTAAATTAATAAGCAGGTCATATACTTGTGTTACTTAATATTTATTGTAACTTCTGTAAAATCAAAACCTGCCTTTTCCACTTAACTCAGCACTATTATTTTGTTTTATTTTGTTTTTATCTTTTCTAGACACAGAACAAAACTCCTTTTTAATTTCCTGATCCTCACATCATTCGTGGCTCAGACTATCAACCTACTTTCTGCCAATAGGGTTCATCTTCTAGCAGTATTCAGCTTTACGCTTTCATTTTAGCAAGCTCTAACAGTGTGATTTCCCTATGAACCTAGTTTCTGGTAAACAATTTGAGTAGAATTGTTTTCTGTAAATACAAATTACCCAACAATTGGCTATTGACAAAACAAAACATTTTAAGATATTGCCAGAGATAGTTGTTGTTTCCTGAGGTAGCTATCAACACATTTTTCATTTGCAGCTATAGCGCTTTTGTATGCTTTATTCTGGATTCCTTAGTGGAATATAGCCTTAGTGGCTAAAATTTCTCATTCAATTTTCACATGAATCTGAAATGTTAGAGATGAAGGAGTAGCTTACGTGACGGTGTGCCACTGTTCAGTCCACTATGATTTACTAAGTAACTAATTAATTATGGAACTCTCGCTAGTATATGAAATATAATGAATAGCAATGAGAATAAATTTTAAAAAATAAATTATTATTCAGAAAGAAAAAAAAAAGGAAAAAAAAAACAGCAGAACTGGCTGTTTAAGATTATTATATTTCAGTAGAACTCTACTGAAAACTGGAAAAATGTTTATGAGGTTCCATGTGATTCTGTAGGAGGATTTCCTGAAAGGAGATAGATAGACTACGAAGAAGTTTCTTTCCACTTCATGAACTGTTCCCAGTTCCACATTTAAAGTAACAAGGTGCCCACCCAAAAGAACATATTTATATTTTCTACCCTGCTTTTGTAACATACGCTAGGGAGTAAGCCCATTTCCCACGACTAGCTCAAGTCTTATTGTCTGTAATGAGCAGCTCTGAAGTAAACTATTTTCTTCCCTGTCTGACTTTTCTCCAAGACAACTGATTCACTCTTGATTGAAACCTGAGAACTTACTAATATGCACGTGTGTAGTGGAGAGAACACCACACTACTAGGAATAAGGCAGAAAATTGGCTTGCCAGTATAAGTGATTCAGAATGATAGCTTGTGGCTATGATATTTGCATTACAAGCAACAGTAAAGCACTGTCATCTGTATATTATTCACTACTTAACAGTTTGGGGTCTTTTTTCATATCTTTTCATTCAACTCATTTTCCATGATTCTAACTTTTGCAAGGGAATCTGCCTCATATTCTGAAACATTTTTTTTTCTTATTTCAAACCTCAAACCTGTTTGAGTTTGATTGTTATTCAAACCTCTCTGAGTAAAGGCAATAAAAATATTTGAAGTGATGCAATATTATGTCCTCTCCTATTCTTTCTTATCATTATAACCTTCTCTCTTTTTGACTACTGCTACATGCTGCACTAAGTTTTACTTTGAGATAAGAGTGTAAAAGAAAAGAGGTTAAATCTACAGTTTGTTGCTGTTTACTTTGATTTTGAAGCCCAGAAATAAAAATAAGTTAAATTTAAAGGTGGAAGAATTCAGGTTTTGTTACTTTGATTTTAACTTAATTTAATTTAACTTTAATTAAAATCTATATTCACATAAACATTCATGAAAATTCTTAGCCATTTTGACTGTTAAGTATTGGAATTTGGCTGGATATTATCAATATTTTTCCAGTCTTCTTATAACATTAAGGCTTTTACATATATTTTAAGAAAATTCATTGTCCTGCTCTAGCTGATTATCCACTTTTTTTCTAATGCCTCCTTAAGTTATTTGATTTTCATGTCAAAATGTATGTTATAGTAATATATAGTAATATATAGTATTGCAATACTACTTCTGCTAGTAAAATGCAACAATATTTTGAGGAGTAGAGAAAGAATATAGTCATGTTTGGAATACGTAAAATTGTTTCATGCCCTACCCTCACTGGCTGACAGTGCCAAGCTGAAAAGCTCGGTTGTTTAGGTTCTTCCACATCTATCATCTGAAAAGTGACCTCTTCTACCCTTTATCATCTCTCCTCCTTCTCCCCCCACCACACAATCACACACACATACACACTCACACACACACACACACTATGAATCCATGTCTAGTCTCTTTAGCTGTCCTGTAGGTTTTGCAGAGCCCTTGATCTTTTTTTGTTACCCCCTGCCATACCTAACCTTGCCTTTATTGTACCTACTCCACAACAGGTGCAAGAATGAACATAATGTTTCATCTTACCTTGCTTCACTGAATACCCAAATAATTCGTTGTGTCTTGTGTCTGCTGCCTTTAACCATCCCAAATTTCTTCAAAAATCTGCCTTGATTGTTATCTTGTATTGTCATTTTTATCTGCTCAGTTTACTATTTTGAATATCTTGATTCATGAAAGAAACGTAGTTTTCTAGAGTCAATAAGTTGCTGCAGAAACACCCCAAATTCCATTTTCCTTGCTTACACAACAGAAAATAATAACCAGACTCTGGGATTGTAATTCTTGATATGTTTTAACTCTTCTTTGGTTCTGATATATACTCCCTTTCCTTATTTTCATTTATTTCATTTCCTTTTTGAGTTTTTCCTTTGAAATTTTTAGGAAAGCATAAATAATGATATTCTCTATATTTAGAAAGAAGTCTCCTGAAAGTTTACAAGAACTTTAACATCCTTTGTACATTCTTTCTTCCTGATCAAGGAGGCTAAGAGTCTGCTGCAAACAACTAATGCTCAGGTAAGCGGGTACATGTGAGTTACCCAAACTCAACGTTACCATCATTGGAGATCTAAGCGATGCCGACAGCTCATCCTGATGGCTACTTAGCTTAACCTGGCAGTTTTACTCAGAAATTCTAAGTGAATAAGGAAAAATAGAACATTCCATATACACAAAGCAAATATAAATTATTTAGCTTAATTAAAATCTTCATAATCTATTTGGAATATAGTGAAGACTTGCTACTGGGCCAGTTTAAATAAAACTGGCACAGTCCAGATTAAAGGCTTTGATAATATCCTTAAAATCATCATACAGGAAAACCTGCTATTACTTGCCTCTTTTTCTCTACTGTTATGTTCAATCTTGCAATGTCCCTCTGGGATTTAAGATTAATGGCACCAGTCTTTCTTAACTTGTTGTGCTGGGATGTCAAAATGAGGTTGTCAGCAGCCCAGACCCCTTGCCAGGAGATGCTAGCAGTGAGATTTCTTCCTTTTGGGATCCATTTGAATCTATTTTAATGATTTGATTACCATAGTCTGCTACCTTCCCACTGTTTCTCAGGTGAAATTTTAAATTCATACAATAGTCTTCCCCAATGAATCTCTAATGATTACCTAGGCTTGGCACACTTAGTTTCCATGACTAGAGTTACAACAGTTTTACTAAGTTACTTAGCAGGTACTAAGGAACTGTTAAAACAAACTAAAACCAAGTCAGACAAAGGAAAGCCTAGACAATTCCTGGAACTATGCAGGGTGAGGTCAATATAAGGCTTTTAGCCTTCTACTAGAAGTGGTAAAAATAATATTTACCGGGAAACACAGAACAGGATATAATTCAGTTTTCTAAACACAGACATGTGTTGACAGTTGAAATGTCCTAGATACTTCAACTGACTTTCAGATTCCACTGCATAAAAGTTAATCTATCATAATGCACCTGTTAGAGATCCTGTGTAATATTTATCAGCTCTGTGGGAGGCGTTAGATATGCTAAGAGACTGATTTCCACCCTAACTTTTAATCTTCTGAATAGTTCTCCTGATTCCATTGACCACTTAGATATCTAAGACTCAATCTGTTACCTAATCATAGATATCCAGTGTTCTCTGACATGCATTAAGATATCTGAGACACCTGCATGGATTCTGAAAGAAAATGGTGACCTTATGGAGCAGCAACTAATACCAGGCAGATATATTACTAAATGTCATATTTGGCAAATGAAACAAACTTCTAGCTGCCATATAAACACACATTTAGGCACTTACCTTTAATAGTTCACTACCTAGAACTGCATGAACCCCACCCCTTTTTTTAATTTGCTTGCATAATAACATTGCATTTATTTTATTAATATTTTTATGCTACACATCATCATAGAAACTTAGCATACTTTAGTTTGGGTCCTCTGGAAGTCATCTCCTTCTGGTCCAATTCCTGCTTTGTTAGGGCCAACTTTGAAGATAGATATAACTGTTCTTAACCTTATTCAGATGAGTGGAGAATATTTCCAAGGATGGAGATTCCACAGCTCTCTAGGCAATCTTTTCCAGTTTTTGATGACACTTATTCAGTGGGATTTTTTTTTTCTTCTTCTAATATCTAATCAGGATTTCACTCATAATAATTTATGTTTGCTGTTCCTCACCCTTACTCCATTCACCTCTGAAAGGTGTCTGATTCTGTGTCAGATATTATGGGTGAAGATTATAGGACAGACCACCCTGGATAAAGTCTCAGTGAGTATTTGCTGTAGACAGTCTGATCAAGAAGTAGATTATATCTTCCTTAGACTGCTGGGGGGGGGGAGGGGCTCATAATCCTACACTCTGCTTATAATAGAGGATGTAAACTGCCATGAAGGGTAGTAAGGCAAGTGGTAAGAAACCTAAACAGCATACAGGTACCTCCGACCTCCATCAAAGGAGTTTACAGGTGCTGTCACCTCCCACTTCCTCTTGCTGCCACATAATTAAGGCTCAGCTGATCCAAATGCCTCCCTGATTTAATCTGTCTGTCTCTCTGTTAGCAAAGTACTAAATGTAAATTGTAAGTGCACACTGCAGGTGGAGAAAGTTCCTTCCTTCTGTTGCCAGAATTCAGAAGCTTCCYGTTACTCCCATCTTGGGAGTCTCCATTCTCCACTCATTTGAATGTAGCTTCTAGCAACCTCTTTTCCATGGAGCGTCCAGGTTTTTGCTTCTGCAGGGTGTCTATGAAGAACATAACACCCTCCTATGAAGAACATCCTCCTGGATACAGTACAGCCCACTCACTGTCTGCCATAACTCCTTCACCTGATGGCTGAGGACCTCACACAGAGCACAGTTCACAGAAGAGGCTGCTCTTGCCCCCAGCYTCAGAAGGAGCACAAGACATTCCCTGGAGCCAGAGACCTAAACCAAAATGTCTACCAATATCAAATTTGGTCTTGAGACTGATACACATAAATACTTGTTGAGATCAAAAGGTGTAGATATCTATCTATAAGCATTGATATTGCTGTCTAACAGTACCAGAGAGCATCTGGGCCTTCTTGCTTACCATTATTTACTGCCAAGACCTTGTTTGTTCACCCTGGTTGCCACATTCCTTCTCGCTGTGGCTCCACAGCAATAGCTGTGCAGGCACTCCCCAGTAACTCCTGAATAAAAGCCTGGCATTGCCTCATCAGTAAACAGATGAAGCTGAAGGTGCAAGYGCTCCTTTATCAGGAAGCAGCAGAAACAGAAGTCCAGCTTTATTTGCAAGCATCAAACAGCTTCTGTGTTAGCTGCTAAATCGCTGCTTCCCTGCCCTGTTCACCATGCTCCTCATCAGCAAGAGGTGAACCAGTTTTAACTCTACTTATTTCTTTTGTAATCATGGAGAAYTGTAAACAAAATCTGTCGGAAAATTAAACCAGGTTTTCATCGTGGTGCTTGGTCCAGATAAGTACACCAGGATGAAGAAGAACAGGTTTTCTWTATTGATTTATTAGATATACTTCTCACGTATTTTATTTGAAACAGTTTACTTTTATTGTATTCAGTACTGTTATTCTTAATTTGTCTAATGGTAAGGAAGACAGARTTCAGAAGGTCCAACAATTAACCTTAAGAGCTGAGTACTGAAGCAGTCAGAAATATCAATATCACAAAGTAAATTTTTTAAATGTTATTTTACCTTCTATAATAAGCTCAATTTGTAGTAGTGTACGGTCATTTACTAATTTATGTTTTTAATAGATCTTGTATACTTCCTCACCTTCATTTTTTTTTTTAATTACTTGACAAATGATGGCTTTATCCAAGTATAGATTTTACACAATTGTTGCAATTTCAATACACAAAAAGTACTGTTTTACCACTGTTGTAGATATCCATGAATAAGTATATTTAGTAGAACAAGATTCTAGAATTACAATAGGTCCTTGAAGCGTTTGTACGTTTGTTGAATAATGAATGATTTTACATTTGCAGCACTRCAGCTTCTTCCAAAAGAATTTTTATCTTTGCTCAGCGAGTTGAAAATCTGCTAAATTGTGCTTCACTTTCTTAACTCAGCCTTGGTATCATTGTCTTTCTGAAGCTGTTGGCATGGATATTCTAAGAAATTGCCTGTGCATTAAATTTAAATTAGCTGTCATTATTATTCAGAAAATAATGAGACTGGGAGCAAATCATGTCATTAGCAACAGCTTTTGCATCAGTATCATATTTTCTACTCTGTTTACTGCTAAATGTACAGTTTACCTAAAGAGGCAGTAAGAGAAGAAATATGGATAAAGGAATATGCAGAATGCTTAGAATATTACTTTGCTGTAGAATAACTGTAGCATTAGAAACTTTATTTCAGTAGAAGTGGGGTGTGTGTCCTTGCATATAAACTATTTTTTAAAGCTTAAAGCAGCACAGTGCTTTATATATGCATATCTGACTCTTTTCTTAAGGAAAAAACAAACAAACAAACAAAACCCCAATGTTTTCTGTAACACATTTGAGGACTACATATGACAAATCATGTCTGAATTTACAAATGARGAACTAAGGGGCATCTTTTCCAGGCAAATACCTCCTAGTTCACACTAGCACTTCACAGAAATTTGTCACAGTCATAGGGTTACAAAGCTCTCTCTCTATAGTCAAATTTTTGTATCATATTTTCTTGATGAATGGACAGACATGAGAAGAAAATTTAAGATGGGCATAGTATTAATTCTTTTCTTTATCACTGAGTTTGAACACAAAGATGAGATCTGTAGTGAATAGAAAAAAAGAAATAGTAATAGCTGGAGGTAGCTTAGGTACTTTAAGGTCCTTTACAAATTTTATTCATCTCACCTATTAAAATGTGTGGAGTAGGCTAAGGCGAGCCATGGAAGTGCCCTGTTTTTCTCTAATGACTATAAAGGAAGCTTAAGATGTTCTTTTCAGATGTTTGTTCAGCTGTCAACTTTTKAGATACACCAATGAAAAGCAGGATGAACAGGATGAAATCATGATAAAAAAGGAGGGCAAAGGTAGACAGCTTAGGAAAAAAGGCCTTAAGAAAAGGAATAAGATTGTGAATTGGGATCTAGTAAAGAAAATAAGCTTGGGAAAAGGGAAAGGGCAAACTAAAAAGGCCTGAAAATGGTGCAAGTGATGCTGACTGTAAGTAAAAGTTTAAAATAAGATCAGAGTGTAAAAGTTAAAAAAAAAAAAAAAGAGAGAGATAGAGAGAAAAGTGGAAAAGAAATTAAACACAGAAATATATGTATAACTGTTGCTGTTTCAGACGATAAAGATACTCTTTCAAATATAAGTAAAGTATGGCATTYTTTATTAAAAAGTTGTTTATAAATTAAAATATGTACATCATCTGTAAGAAAGAGCTCAGTCTTGACTCGTTTTTATTGTAAGTTTTCTGGAAAAAAAAAAGAAAAGAAAAAAGGTTCCAAACCTGGAATATCAGTGCAATTAAAAAGAAAGAGAAACAATGAATACTTACTTATTCCATTAAAGGAAAAGGGGAATAGCTATAGTCTTTAATTTTTGTCCATTTTCTGCATTAGGTAGAAACTTAACAATAGAAATTCCACTCATGGCCACAGTCAGACGCCGACTTGGCTAGACAGACCCTCGATCTAACCTGCAGCTATTCTTAGATTTCTATGGACTATGATTCTACCAGACTCTCCAGTACCTTCCTCGTCCCTTAATGTCTGAATTTGAAAATGCAAAGGTTAGCATTCCTTTTACTCATATTAAATTTCTATTTTTAAATCTACTGAACAGGACCAGCTTTCAGTGATACTTCTATGTTAGCACTGTCTTAAGTTCCATCCATTCATGGCTCACAGACATGTTTTCTATGCATTTAAAGCATTTAAATTTCAATGTTTTTTTTATTATTATTTTACCCAGTTTTTGCTTAAGCCATTACTGTGACCTAATCAGAGGAAACATTTCAGTAATTAGTTGTGGTATTATTTCCCAATCAGTATATTTAAAATCAGCAAAATAAGACTTATTCAGAAAGAAGAAAAAAACACAAATAGATTTTTTTTAGATTTGATTTCATCTTGTGATTCATATTCATCAGATTCATATTTGTCCTAATGCTTGACTAATTTCAACACAAATTCTGTCTCTTGCATGTAGACCAGAAAGGATATTACATTGACATCATGATACTCTGAAAATGAACTATTTTGATAAGTAATGCCAAGATTGTATCGCAACTACCTTAGATTAGTGTTAACATGGTACTTTCTTTTTTTGAGGTCTTCAGTGGAAGTCCAAGGCATAGGACATTTTTTCCATGCAYCAGTGAGCCCACAGAAACAAAATGCTCTGGGAAATCTGTTGGCACTWTTGGCTTTATATGTTTTTAATGTTCTTTCCCTTGAAACCTTATCCATCTATTTTGCCCACTTGTAAGCACCATATCTTGTACACCCACAAACATATATATGTACAAATATACAGGTATAAGTAGGTGTCTACATATATGTGTACAAAAAGATGTTTATAACATCTATCCACTGTATCTGTTGTGATTTTTTTAGTATTGAGTGTTTATGAAACATCTTTTTCCAGWATATTCTTCTCCATACTCCTCACAATCTCTTCATTTCACCTTCCCAGTGCAAGAAATTTCTGTTTTCCTTTCTCCCCCAGAGAGAAGAATGAAGTAGATTGATGAGTCATCTTCACCTTTCTTCATGATTTTCATTCTGGTGAGAAGTAGATTCCTCCCTTATAAATGCATATAGCAGAAAAAAGTTTGAACTCTTCTTTAGATTCTCTTTATTAACATTTTATCCTTGTCTCTTCCTGTCAGCTGATGAGCAGAGACTCTTTTCCATCCATCAGCCTCATACATTAGAAGACTGGTATTGAACTAAACAAAATACTCTTGTATTTCCTTTGCAGAGGTTTCAGCCAAAAGCTACTGTTGTCTGGTGTGAGCACCTGGGAGAAGCTGGTGACCAACTTGGATATGTGACACTAGGAGAAAAGAGCTGAGACTTCAAATATATCTATAGAAGTAATTGCTGGAAGACACAAAACAGATCTACCTACATGAAAATCAGTTTGAAAGTTGTGCAGACGTATTTCGAATCATAGAATCATAGAAAATGGCAGGTTGGTTTTCAGGTGATCAGCTAGTCCAACCTTCAGTTCAAAGCAGGGCTTATTAGCTTGGACACTACAATAAATTAAAATGGCTCTTATTTTCCAGCCTGAGTCAGTTTGCAATTAATCATGACATTATACTTTTATTTGTATATATAATCTGAAAGACATTTAAGTTTTTTTTTTTTTTTAAGTTGAGGTATTGCATCTATTAYTATCTAGGACAAGCATTATGAACTTACCTACAGGCTTAAGAATGCTTTAGAAGAGCCACATYCAGGAACGATTTGCATCTTGCTCAGATTCTGTCTACCATCAGGAACTTTTYTAGATTCATTCTGACTATAATGAGATCTGAAAAAGATTTTAGCTAGGATGACACTATARTACTCAGACTAAATAAAAGTAAAATAGCAAGGAGACCAGGCCTTCTAGCTAGGAGACCAGTCTCTCAAATAAGCAAATGTATTTGCTTTAGCTTGAAAATGAACTTTGCACACACCAGATAAAAACTGGAAATCTCTGGAAATAAATAGAAAATCAGGAAGAGAAAACACTCCATAATTTTGAACAGAGTAAATTTGCTCTCATCTGTCAGAGAAAGCCATTCATGCCTATCTGTAAGAGTAGGTAGATAGTAGTCCTCGATAATTTGGAGGTTTTGTAGCACTTACAGAAGGTAATCATAATTAAATTCTTTTGAGCTGACCGAAAGTAAAGACTTGAGAGATACTACATGCCTATCATGACTGCATTTGCAGTGCCTATGAAAATTCATGATTGTAAGGACTAATTTGATTGCAACTATAACAATTTACAAGCTAACCAAACTATCCCTTACTAAAATATGCTTGCTAAAGTCTTGCTGTGTTTGGACTTTTTTTTTTTTTCCTCTAAAAGCTGCATCATTGACTTCTTATTCAGCTTAAAAATAAGATTTCAGTAGACTTCAACAGGTTAACACTGTTTTTTTAAAAGTTCATAAAATAAACTTTATTTTTGTACTGATACCTTTACAGAAATTCATCTACGAACCAAAAAAGCTGACAGCTGAGTAGCATCCTATAAGTAAGTCAGATGAGCCACCTTTGGCTTTAAATAGGATAAAAACATAGGCAAGAGTTATGACAGAAAAGATTAAAAAATACTAGGAAATATTGTTAATAAACTCAAAAATGCTGACTGTCTCTTCTTGTAAGAAGATAAAAAGCAGATGATATCTGCCCTAGATGAATAAACTTTTTTTTTTTTTTTAAAAATGACTTGAAAGACATTTGTTAAAATTATGTGATGGCTGGTACTGTTGCTGCTATGTAATCATATTCTGATGTAAAATTCATTTATTTCTAAAACTTTACTCTGTAAATCACCACAGTGACATATCCTATTAAAAAAAAAAAAGAAAATCTATTACTCTTCAATCTTCAGAGTCCTTGAGAAACTTCCTTCTGAAAACAATTTACCTAGAATTTTTAAAAGAATTAAAAAAAAAAATAAATTGGGAATTTGAAATAACTTTCACTGCACTTAAATTTTTAGGCAGCAGTTTTCATACTTACAGATGAAAATACATTCTTACTCATGGCTAATTCAGGTTACCAGAAGCAAATGCAAGTAGCTCTTTACAATATTTTATAGATGATTATTTGACTTTTTCCTGTGTGATGTATTTCAGACTTTTGTTAAATTCTTTGATTTGCATGAATTAACTCCTCATATTTTGTTYYCTGTTTCAAATATGCTWCATAAAGACATAAAYTAGTGCAGCTCCACTAAAGGAGAAYATATATTTAAATTAATTTATTTTTATTACATAATCTTAGGTATTTAAATGAAGTTTTTAATCTAGAAAGTTTGTTTCTGTGGGCTGCTAACATAATAAATGTAGGGAGMTGGGAATGTCCATTAGCAATGTTGAAACAGTCTCCCACTGTGACTCCAAGCTCCACCTGGAGYTACCTCTCTCTATTTGCTTAGAAGTGAGCCAAAGGAGATATTCATCCGACTTTGAAACTTTGACATCTAAATTAGAGAGTGAAAATTAGTTACTATGGGATTATAAACACAGATAGGCACCTGGAAATGATTTGAAGCTCCCTCTCTTGTCTGAGACATCTGTCTGCCAGACAGATACAAATATAAGGGATATAATTACCCAGACAGAGCGTCAGCATGGAGCTTAGGCCATAATTTAGGACATCTGAAAAATCATCAGACAACTAAGTACAAGAAAGTCAGTTAAGCCCCTCTTGTACCTAAAAAGCTATTCCACACAATTCCTTTACTTTTCTAAATGTCCTTTCCACAAAATTACAAATCCCTCTTAAGCATGCACCTTGTCCTATAGATCTGATTCAGATCCAAACTCCCCGCTAGAAGTACGTAGCTGGTATCTTCACATGAAGTAGGGATGTTAACTCTCATTTCAGCAATGCAGATCTATTCTGTACAGTCCGTGAAAYGTATGGAGCAAGTCAGTTCAGTTCAGTCCGTATTAGACATCTAGAAATCAATGCAATTTTCTGAGCAGAGTTTTCAGATATCCTAGGTTATCTGAAATATTTACAGAGGGCTGGCAGATATGGGACTTTCTGGAGTGGAAGCTGGAAGCCAGGAGTGATACCATAGGATTTTTCAAATGACATTAGGCAGGCACTAAAATACACAACTGAACTGAGATCACACCCATATTTCTTCTCTTCAGACGTCTTTTAATTTTAACACATAGAAATTAAGTATATAATTAAAATTTTATTCTATACATTAACATTCTAAATCTATATATGCCTTTTATTTATTTATTTGTTTATTCATTTTTTATTTTTATGTTGGGATGGGAATTATTTAGTGAACAATTAGGTTCAAACTATTATGACTTTTGAATCTACAGATTYTCTTTTTCTCTCAGTAGTTAAGACAGTATCCATTCAATATGCTTTYTTTACTACCTTTTCTAGCACTTGATAATGTTACTTTTGCCCTCCAAGGAGAAGGACAACACTTTCACATTTGTACAAGTTGATGGAGTATGATGTTCCAGCAATTAAACTGACACCTTTCCCTGCCTCCTGTCCTGGCAGGAAATGCATTAGCTCAATAAAATACCACTTTTTTATGTGTCTATGTGTGAGAGTTGGTAGGCATGGAGTTAAATTATTACTAAGTCTAGCAACAGAAAATAGATCTGTTAATCCTACAACACAACACACTGTTAGTGTTACAAATCCTTCTGAATACTTGTCATAGTTATATTATATTTAATACATACTTTTTTGCAGAGCTTTGCAAAGTTTAATAATAAAGATAAACCTAAGAATAGTAGCAGAGTGATATAAAAACTAAGAATAGTCAAGGGGGAAAAGATAGACTTGAAACATAAAACGAGATGGCAAATTGAYGGAGCACAGAGGCAGAGAAAATATGTTCTAAGTGGCAGTACATGCAAAATATCAAATATCTTTAATGATAAATGTGGTTAGAAGAATTGTACCATATAAGCCTGGTAGATTAATAATGAAGAACAAAAGRAAAAATCGGATAAGAGACCTTTAAAACACTATCAGCAATTTATAAGTTGAACAAAACAGAAATAAATTGGACTGAATGTAGAAATGACAGCAACCTTTTAATACAGATTTATTTTATTCATATTCCTTATACATTAGAAAAATGATAAAATTTTCTTGACTTCTTTAAATTAGAAGCTTGACAAATTTGGAAGTTCRTGGGAAGTGGAAATGATAATAGTTAGGAGTAAAGAAAATGATGACTGGGTCCATGATAGTCCAGGCATTTGCTTATGTCATGAAATAGAAAAAGAAAATCAAAATGAAAACAATACATTTCTAAGACATGCTGATAATAGAAAGTGATGAATAGGAGAATTTATGTTCTGGAATCTAAACGAAATCTGAATTGAAACTACTTCAGTTGTAATATCTCCTATTAAATTCAGACCATTCTATATTTAAGACATGTCTACCTCCCTTCTCCAAGGTGATAGATTTAAATATTCTATCCATGCATCAGCTACACTTCTTACGAAACAAGGAGTTGGACTATTTCATCATAAACTTAGTGAAAAAAATATTATTTCACTTGAATACAATGTCCATAAATGGATAGAGGAAGCATTGCTCCTGCTTACGCCTTTCTTATATCTTTCCCCAAACATTCTGTGGCATACTGGGATAGAGTGACTTTTGGTTGTGTTAGTACCACCAACCTTCTGTTATTTAATTCACAGTRGTCAAGAAATTTATTTCTGAGTGAAGTTCAACTCTAGACTACGTAAAATRCACGTACAAAACATTTTCTTCTAGCAGAAAGCTCTAGCCACAAAGCCATAGTCATAATTCCTACATGTTCCCCTTCTGGCTGCTCAACACTTGAATTTTYAGATGTATTGTGGCCACAGTAAGAAGGGTTAACTGTATGAATAATGCAAAAACTTTTAATTKAGGATATAGTATCTTCTGGTAGTAGTAGAACTTTCTCAGCAAGTGGGAGATGTGGATGCAGACTCCTCTGGATGCGGAAGCACTTTAGTCAGAACGTAGGCTGGAACTATAATATGTAACCAGAAGAGTAATTTGGATTTGTGTTAATATGCTCTGAGAACAATTTACAGTCATGTGACTCTGAGGGAATTAGACATACTTTACATGTCTAATTCTAGATTACTGTACAGCTGATCTATGAGATGTAGACAGACACTGTATACCYAAACTATATCTATATACACGTTTATATACATATGTAAAGTCATTTATTAGTACAGTACAGAGATAAAAATAGATTCTACAAATGAYCTAAGCCTGAAAAGCCAATCTTGCATTTTTAGGGAACTAATTGAGTCCTTTATAAGAGAATAACTTATAAGAGAATAATAAGAGAACAGTTTTGATAGAAATCTAAGAAGATAATTTCTAGTTTCAGCCTGGAACTTGTTGAAGTTTATGAACGAGACAGCGTATTTGAAACTGTAGCTGTCACAGAGAACCCAAATGCTAGACAAAAAGAGATAGAAATGCATGCAGATGTCGGAGAGTTCACTGAAAATAATCACAGAGCTGCATGTAAGAGTCAATGCAGTCAAACCAAACCAACCAAACAAAAAGTCTGAAACTATGTGCAACGTACTGAAAAGCTGCAAGAAATTTAATGAGTCACATTACTGCATGAGCTYCAAAAGCTACAGGAGCAGCAGGACACTCACAGCTTCCCTAGCTTAGCTGATTTCTCCATAAAACAGATAACCCTAAAGTATTTGGACCATCTTCCTGAAAGGCAATAGGATGTGTATGACTTATGATGGGTACTTAAATGAGCTATTTCTGCAGTTTCAGGAAAAAAAAATAGGAAAAAGAAGCCATTAACTGTAGAAAGTACATGCATGATTACAGTAATGTATCTTACATAACTGTATGAGTACATCTCAAATCAGAAAAAAAGTTGAAAGTGCCAAATTAAAAAAAAGAAACATCTAATATAATTAAAAGCACAAAATTGTCTCAGTGTTTTGACAAAGATGCAATACTTGGAATTGGGAAATAAGTGATATATGAAAGGGRTAAGGACTGCAAAACTAATCCATGATAGCAAGAGTGAGACGTTGGATCAAGCCTAGTTTAGTCAAGTCATACTTTTGCAATTTCTGTTTGTGCTATGGCTCTGGCTAAAATAGGTGGTAGATAGGCTCCTTTTTCAACTCACTTGATGTACAAGTCAGTTTTGGAGAAATGATGGAACTCTTTGCTTATGAAGAAACTGAAATAATCAAACCAGTGTGTAAAAATGGAATATCTAGCACTACTTACCAGCAGAGAAATAACTGTGGAAAAGACAAATGATGTTCAGTTTTAAATATCATTAATAATTTTAATGGTATTTTCACAGATATCCTTGGGGGAAAAACAAAACAAAACAAAACAAAACAAAACAAAATAAAAAAACACATCTGCGAGCATTCGCTCTATCTCCTACTAGACTATTTCTTCATACAGCCATCTGGGTTTTGTTCAGTTTACAAAGCATTACATAGGAAAATAAAAGACCTTTTCAGTGTACAGAGAGTTACACACAGAGAATATGTAGGGAAAAAAGTGGAGAAGGGAAGGAAAAAACGGAAAGAGCAAAGAGAAAGGGAAAGGGAAAGAACAATTTCTAAACAGAAACATGAAGAAATCTTAGAGAATGGCTACACTAAAGCACAAAAATCTAATCGTAAACTGTATATTATAGAAGTAACCTGGAAAATAAAACCAGTCTAGCAAGGTGTGCACCCCTTAAGATTGAGTAAACAGCCTTAAGAAATGTCTTATTAAACTGAGGAATCTATTTCCTGAAATCGTTGCCTTGAGGCATTATGACATAAAACCAAATCATCTATGGCTATCCTCAAGGAACATATTATCCCTGAATTCTAGGGCCGAAATGTCAGAGTGTAATTTTGTACTTTGATGGAACTGACAAAAATTTGGGTGAGTCTCACCTTAGGCATTTGCACTGAACAGAAACAGGCAATTGTAGTGCGCGAGTCATTTCGCTAAGTAAAACTATTRCTCTAGCATGAGATAAATTTGCATCTATAAGTGTAGAGAAGAATGATTGGCTTTTTTAATTAATATGTACAATTATGTATATTTTTTTAAAATGAATATATGCAATTATTTCACTTCATGTCTTTATTTGTGGTAATTTATTGTGAAGTAAAAGCTTTTTAGTTACCTTAGCTAAAAAGTCATAGGAGAAAAATAAAATCATTCTAAATAKTCAAGATTTTATTTTATCTTCCAGGTACAAATATAAAATCTTTTAATATACTCACAAATCATATAGGAATTTTGGAAAAATGTATATTTGTATATACATCCTTTAGATATTTGAAAATAGAGAAAAATCTAGTTCACAACTAAATTAAGAATATGAATACAACATTATCATTATAGAAAGAAAGTCTGACTTCAGCTTTTGTGTATTGCTAGAGCTATTTCTGAGAACACCCAGCAGCAAATAATTAAGTTTATTAGTTCTGTATTACTTAAAAAACAACTGCACAATCCCAGTTACGATCTGAAGGGGTGCATAATAGTATCTGTATGTATTCATGAAGGCAATTGATGAAGAAATTGAAAGAAAGTATGGGTATATTTTATGGAAGTCATTTAGAATACAAAGGCTAAGAGATCTATGAATTTGTTTGCTTTGTTTTATTATTTTTATTATTTTTTTTATGATAAATTACAGGCCTAGGCAACTTGAAAGACTATTTTAGTTTTCCAGGAAAAAAATGGCTTTCTATTACAATTCTATGTAGTTGCATTTACATTGTTGAAAAAAATCTCCATGTTTATTGTTTTTACTTTCTCAAGGCATTGTTACCAGAAAATATACTAAAGCGCCCGTGACCTTTTTTGTCAAATTTGGTTTTTAYTAGCTATGGAAAATTTGATGTAATAAAATTGGATAATGAACAACAAAATAATGCAAGTAACCTAAAGATATTTATTATTAATGATAAGTTTTAGTAATGTCCTTCATGAAGCTGGTCCTCTTATTTACTGCTCTCTAAGTAGTAATAATGGGTACTTGTGTTTTCTGAATTCCAGTTCTTGATCTGGATGTCCAAATATTATATAGTGCATATAGACCTGAGGGTGTTACTACCTAATTACTTTTGCTGGCAACAAGTGAATTCTGTTACTTGAGTGTATGAAAATTGTACAGCAAAACTTTTAAACTCATTTGATTGAATTTTGGAGCTTTCAGTTAAGACACCAGAAGCAGTCAATGAAACAATGAAGAGAATCTTGCGTCTTTCCTGGAATTAGACATCTACTAGTTGAAATTGTACTGTTGTCTGACTTACAAARCCAAAAATAGAGTTTGTAGCA
The DNA here is from genome assembly GCF_003343005.1 of Rhea americana. Taxonomy (NCBI): domain Eukaryota; kingdom Metazoa; phylum Chordata; class Aves; order Rheiformes; family Rheidae; genus Rhea; species Rhea americana. The sequence goes on from NW_028186423.1 coordinate 7,314,134, forward strand.
GTGACTTAATTTATTCTATGAGTGAGGGTGCTTTTCAAGTATTTTGGGCTTTTGTTCATATTTATGAAATCATTTATCTAATTTACAGTAACTTTTTAATTTAAAGTGCATGACAAGCCTCTTTTCACTGGTCTGAGAGGATACATTTTGTTTGCATTTTCTCTTTCCTTTGGCCCAGCATCTTTTTCACTGCTTCTAGTGCAAAGTGGCCACTTTCAATAGGAAAGATAAAGAGGACATTCCTAGTTATTTATCTGCTTTTTGATGACTAGGACATTCTTTAAGAAAATTAAAGAAAAAAAATGTTAAAAAAAGATGTTGCAAACTGGAACTTATTAGGATAGTCCTGTACAATGGCAGACAGGCCATATTCAAGAAAAAAAAAAAGAGAGAGAGAAAGATTATTATAAAGCCTCTATCCCATATGAAACATGTAGAGCAGTTTAMTGTATAGGTCAACCTAGACCAGCCAAAGACATTACATACATATGGTATCTGACAGTGAATTGGTGATGAGTAGAGGAAAAATGCAGAAAAGTGACTGTAGCTCTTTTCCTAACCTTGTCACTGTTTCACTCTTTATTTTAGTTGATTAATGTAGCCCTTCTGTAGCTAATTGCCTAAATTTCTGTATCTAATTATCTAAAACCAGAAAAAAAATGTTTTCCTGTTTTTTTCATCAGACAAAAAGAATATCAGTATCAACTGATATAATTTAATAATTTATTAAACTTATTAAATATTTATTTAATGTTTTTAAATGTTATTTAATGTTATTTATTATTATTCCTGCTTTCTTACGTGTGCTCTTCAAATTAAATTTCAGTGTTCAGCATGTTAATTTTTTCAGATTTAGAAAGGTAAAATATTTGCACTTTTCTCATTTACTCATTTTGCTATAACAAATATATTTTAGCCCCRAATGTATGAATTTCTTGATTTAAAATAATTTCCCATTTTGTCATGTTATACAACAAACATTAGACTATTTTTGATACTTTTCTTCACTTATTTGTTTTCCATCTTCAGGCGCCCGATAAATTCAGATTCCCTTTTAGCAACTGTTACTTTAGAGGGCAGTCTTGAAGAATGAGTAAAACCACAAATATAACAGATGTCTCATAAAATTAACTTCAATTGCTTCTTTATGACCTCTGCCAAGGAAGTAAGATTCAAATTGAAGTCAGCAAGAGCAGCTGTAGATTCTGCTGTTAGATAACAGTGACCTGCATTCCCAGGGGTAGTGCCCATAAATAAGAAAACTGTGGTCCTGCAAACARTAAATATGATTAATGACAAGATAACTTAGCAAGAAGAGCTTCAGCCACATAGTGATGTGACATTTTGGGTCAGAAGGAATAGAATCAGTAATAACAATTAAAAATATCCACTAGGTAAGCAAATTTCAGTTAGACTCGKGAGAGAACCGTATACAAAGATTCACACTGTCATAATTTATCATCTTTGCTTTTTGTTTACTTCCTCTCCAATTCATACAGAAGTTCTCTCACTTTTTTAGAAGTGTCTTTTTTATATTAATATCTATGTATTTTAGGCAAAATATCTGTGCCTATATACATATCGGTTAAATATCTAAATGAGCAACCTAAGTTTCAAAAAAAAAAAAACATGAGAACACCTTCCATCTCTTYTACAGGCAAGAATCTAGGAAACGAATCTAGGAAGGGTAAGAGATGGGAGAGAAACAGGTACAATGGGAATCATATACTATGGTAACACACTGATAAATATAGCTATGGCAAGCTGGAACTGRTGTGGGTTCACTAACTATTTATTTAACTTCTCAAGCAGGCTTTGTAGCTATCAAAGRGGTTTTTACTTTCACTGTTATATTGCTCAGGTATATGCATATATTAGTTGAGGTGACTAGAGGTAGAGATACTCAAACTTTTGAGGTCATCAGATAGTGTAAGGACAATGCTCATGTAGTCCTTAGATTTAAATGCAGTTATCTGGAAGGATTTCTATCTTCCTTTTGGTACTTCTCAATTGGTTCAAGGCTCAGGATTTTTCCAAGTGAAGGAAGCCAGACAGACTTTTACTAGGCATGTCCCACAGCTGTATTATATCATATCAAAACTAGATTTTGCTCATATGTTTAGAAATATACTCTTTACAGTGACACAGATTCATACTGTTTCATCCATATTTTGATCTACCTATCCACTTCCAAAATGAGTTTATATGTGGGCTAGTCTCAAAACCTGATGATGTAAAGTTATTGAGTTGCCATTTTTTTCCAGATCTATTCAAATCCTATGACTGCTGACCTAAAGTAGTATGAGTCACTTCCATGGTAAAACATCTATTTGGTATGAGATGCAAAAAAAAAAAAAAAAAAAAAAAAA
>NW_028186423.1:7316568-7341496 GCF_003343005.1 Rhea americana
GCTTTCTGGCAAGTCTCTAGTCTTTCTGAGGGAGAAATAGGGATATCGACTTGTTATTAGAAGAACCCTGGTAAATTATGGTAATGAATTCAGGTACATGGAGCCTCCAAAGACAGACTATTTAACATAAAAACTCGAACCATGTTTCAAATTACTCCAATGACATTTTGAGGTGCCTTGAGTATACTGTGAATTTAGACTGTCTGTACCACCTAGCTGTATGTCCTCCAGCAATGAAAATTAGCATCCTGCCTAATATAATAAATCATTTTTGAACGGTAATTATATTATTGCTGTAAAAGTTGGCATGCAGAAATACAACATCCCCATCTGTATAATAGATCATATAAAACCAGGGAAGTATGAATCTATGTACTAGATGCTATCAGACAGCCTGCAGCTTTAATTCATAGGTGGCTGCATAAGGCATATGACGGAAAAGATTATTAGCAGAAGGAAGTATATAGTATAGCACTATACTCTGACAGGTATAATACAGTCATTGCTAGTAGCAAACCACAGGTTTTGTACTAGTGTAACCCAGGCCATCCAGATTTGCCAAGTTCTGTCTGAACTCGTGTTGGACTGTAGTTGTAACAACTGCCTAATGACTAGGTGGCTATTACTTCATTTGTCTAAGTCTTGCTTAGCTTTTTATGTTAGGTGCCCTAATACCTCTTGTTAATATTTTTGATAGAGACACACAAAAAACCCCGAGTATTTATGTTGTGTAGAATTAACTATCTAAAACCTCAGAATAATGATGCTGAGAAAAAGAGTATAGGCAAGTAGTCATAACAGAAGCCTCAAAGGTCCAGGCACTGGAAGCCCCAGGGCAATCAAGAACACAACAGTGCTCATTTAGTAGTAGYAACATACATTTAGAAGCTGAATTAAAATTCATTTTAGGGATCATAAAATATATAGGGATCAGCAAATATAAAACACCTAATGTATGTAAAACACACCACTTGCAATAAAATTGGATAACGCAAAGTTTCTGACCAATGAAAAGAAAACAAAGTTCTACTCCTAAAGACATTTAGAAGAGATAGAAAAATGGCCCCAAGCAAACTCAGTCTGAAATTGGAGAATGGAAAGGAGAGGGAGAGGGAGAGGGAGAGGGAGAGGGAAGGGAAGGGACATATATCAGCATCAACACTGTGCTTCATTTGGCAAGGAGAAAGAAGAAAAGTCCATCAGAAACATCACACTCCTCTTGATGAAGAACTGAGGACGATGCCAACCGGATATTCCCCCTATTCCAGCTGAAAATGTCATCTTCAAACCTTAAAGGAGCAATGGGAAGGTAAGTATAACACTGGAGAAGAAAGGTAAGAAACTACAAGGCTTTTCTCATAAGACAATTTTAACTACAATATTGTTAATAAGATCTGTTTTGTTGAAATTAAAGAATTTTGGATTGTCAGTATTAGCATATTGTATATTTTGGTTACACAGTTACAGTTTTTAATTTCTAGCTATAAATTCTTGGTTTCACGTACAAAATGTGCTCTTTTTTCCCCCATAATAAGATTTTGAGATAAAGAGAAGAATCAGAGATAAATAGCAGGGAAAAAAAAGAAAAGAATTATCAGAATAAAAATTTGCTTTAYAGTGCATCACTGATTTTTGAATAACTTTTGCAAATGCTTGGTTTGTAGCTGTAGAGAGAGACTCTTTCATCTGGGTAACTTTTTCAGTATGCTATGATGTTTAGGTAAATATGTCATATATTCCTTGTCTCTTTAGCTTGACTGGTGATTCAGAACTTCTCCAAACCCTCTGCTGCCAGAATCTGATGCATATCTGGCATCAACATTAGCTTAATTCAGCAACACTTTTCTTGTGAATTAAGACATATATTTCTTGCACTCATGCAAATAACAATTCCTTCAATGTTTATTTTATGTCCCAGAAAGCCAACTCACTCTTAATAGTCCACCTAACTCTTCGCTATTGCAGAYCAAACTGGGATAAATCATTTGAAATCATTGGCTACCAAACTTTTTTCAACCAAGTCTGGTATATAAATCACAATGACACTGTGTGTGTGTGCATATCTACAGTTTATCATATGCCAGGTACCAGTCAAAAGAATTTTACTAGATGTTCGTTTTGGAAAACGTGTGTAGAGAAACAGGAAGAAAAATCATTTTTTGAGACAACTAAATAAAACTGTTTCTGTTTTAACAATTTTTAGGTAATTATCTGTTCTTTAAGATCTCTGGCAAATGCACAGATTAAATTCCGGTACAGCATCAAAATTGCCCAGAGTTACTCATTTTCAAGTACAACTAGATTTTGACTACTTACATTAGATATAATTTATACATATATAAATTATATATAAAACATTTACTATAAYTGGCAAAATTTAAGGAAGACTCATAACTTGGAATGTTTATTCTGAGGAATGGCAAAGTGAGTATAATCAAAATAATGTTTACTGCATTAAATACTTTTCAGCTATATGTTTTTTGTTATATTACCTCATGTTAGTTTCTGATAAAGYTTACAATGTCCATTTTCTAAGCATTTTAGCATTCAAGTCTAAACTACTCATTTTAAGTCTTACTAATTTTTATATCAAAGTGGTTTATTATTAGCTATTTGCTAGCAATAACTCAGAATTTTTGTAAAGTTGAAGAAGTTTTTGTGATGTCATGTCTCTCTTTCTAATTAAAATGCAGATAGGTGATACTGTTTAAAATATTTCTCGAGTACACTGGAAATTCTTATTTGAGTTTGCAAGGCAATCCTTTAAAAAAGACAAAATGTATACTGCCATATATCATCTTAAAGGAAGAAAAAAGGGAGGAGAGGTGTTTCTGAGTTTCTCACTTCTGCAGGTATTAATTTTTCCTCTATCTTTCTTTTTTTTTTTTTTGGTATCACTATCTTTCCATATTATTGATAAGTCTATAATATGGAAAAAAACCCTTTCTAATTTTAGATATATTTACAATATTGTTCTACAGGCCTGTATGTAGAAAAATACTATCCGTACTCTTCTCTGTGGTCTCTTTCATTTCTGTACTTCAAAGGTATGACTCAAGAATAGTGGTTATTAATGTTTGTCTGCCTTTCATCATGGAAATTAAAGTATTGATGTAAGAATAGTTTTCTAAAGGATATGAACTACCTAAACTTTTTAAAAATCATTTAAAAATTATTTTTCTTGCATCAAAAGATAACTCGTTTTACTTGGGACTATATTAGTACGGTTTTATTAACTGATGTGACATTAAAAACACATTAACATGTATGCAAGGATTAATTATCTGCATTTTAGATGTTCACTATATTCTGCACCATGAAGATTTGTATATATATCTACTAAAGAAATAGAAAATCAGAAACTGGTTAAAATAATATGTTATAAAGTATATGCATCTTTCACCCCTCTTTTTTTTTTTTTTTTTTTCCTCAGTGTAAAGGAAATCTAATACATTAATGAAAGATGGTATTTCTTTTCTAATTCTACTTTCATTTTCCTGAATTTATCTACACTGACTTTGTTCTGGTTCTCTGCCATATACATTTTGTAAGTGTTTTTCTAAATACATAAATTTTCAGTTTTTTGATAATAAATGTTCTATGTTGCTATTACAGCCTTGAAGATTAGGGCTTCATATATTCAAAATACCATACGTAATAACTGTACAATAATATTTATATRCTTTCTTATCTATGTTTAAATTCTCCAAATTGGTGAGGATATATGCACAAGCCTAAAGTGGATGTCCTCTGACTGACTTTAGAAATTAAAGTACATAGTAAATTCTGTCCTTAAAGATGTTTAATTTTTATGTGTRTTTACCTAAACTGAACTTCAGCATTTTGTAAATAAGTGTCCAAAAATGTAACATTTCAAAGATATTTTCCGTATTAAGCAGTCTCTATCATAACTRTAAGGTTAACTAGCTTTAACGATCCGTTTAGGTTGATATTTTAACCATTGTCTCCCTATTCAGAATGTATAGAAAATAGTGAATTTAGTTTTATAATATATTTAGATGTTGAATTCATTTTTGGTGATGAAACTCTAAAAAATTCAARTGACAATTATTATTAAAATAAATAATATATATACTAAAAATCAGAACATAGCTATAATTATCTACAAGTTAAAAAGTACGGCTTACTAAAACCTAAGAAGGAAAACAAAGGGTATATAATCTTCTATAAGAATACAGAAAACAAYCAAGATAAAATAAACTCAGAAAATAGTAGAACCTGGATAAACAKTTTTCACACTAGTGTGACAGAAACTTAAAAAGGAAATAACTTAAAATGGAAAACGCTATTATGTAAAATTTACAAACAGTCTCTAAAGCAATTAATAATGATAGATTTGAATARATGGATGTGAGTTGGCCATTTCCAACATGCCCAACACTCTATGGTGCAGTGAAGCCCTTTTGATGGAAATTCATTTTAGAGACTGAAAATCAAAAATTTTAAAGATTTGCTTTTTTTCTCACTCTTTTTTTTACATTTAATAGGTACAGCTCATGATTTATTTAATGCTTTGCATAGACATAWGGCAAGTCATTGGTTGAAATCTATTTTTTGTTGAATAATTAACTCATCAAAAATTGTGTTTAGTTAGATAGAAACATCTCTCAAAGTCAGATAAGGTTTGGCAAGGAGTGCGCCCAAATGAATTTTTTTGAGTTGAACTCCTAAAATTAACAAAAGTGATGTTATATCCACTTTGATGCCTTTGATAGGATATTTTCACATGTTTACAGAGAAGAGCTCCTTTAAATCATTTTTGCTAGTCATGGTGGCCATATTTAAGATGTGCAGGTTGAACTGGGCTACATAGGCATAATAAATTACTGGTTTTACCYATATATTTTAATCTTTCTCTACCTCAGACATCTCTGAGAACATGAGATATAATGCTCTCTCACTGCTATATWAGCTTCCAAGATAGTGTACAAGAAGCACTATTTGTAATATGAAGAGATATATTCCACAGCATGTTACTTTTTTCTCCTTCTTTCTTGAAAGAAAACACATTAACTGCATTGTTCAATAACTATAGTGTTCTCAGCTGCCTGGAACAGTGTTTTAAAACCCCATGAATGATAAAAAGCAAACACACTCACACAGACAGACACACACACTCACACAGACAGACAGACAGACACACACACACACACACACACACACACACACGTTTATATCCCTGCTATCTGCAATAAAAATCAGTGCGACTGAAAATTTGGAAAAGGAGCCTCATACATTTGAAAACTTCTGTTTGCATATTCTGATTCATTTTTGTTAGAGATAACAACGTCAAAAAATGAGAAAACATCCAACATGGATTTAGGGACATCTTTGGTAATTCTTAACCAAATGCATCTGCATACTGCATGTAGTAAATTGCACATCTGAAAGTGAATTAACTTTCCTAGATCCATTCTGAAGTCTGTTAGTATTATCATTATTCATGTATCTCCAGATTAATCCTCCCAACGGGAGGCAGAGAACAGGTATTTCTTCTCTGTATCGTCAGRAAGACTTTAAAATCCGTTCCTGATAGCAAACGTTTTGGTCTTTGGAGTATCTATGCATTGTGGATCTTCTGAGATAAGGATACAGAGGAGCTGATTTGTTTGATATTTTAAAAATTTGAATATCTTCAAAAGAAGAGCTTGAGAATTTCTCAGAAAACRAGCCACTTACAACTTTGCCCTCCAGTGACTCCCCTCATAGAGTACRTCCCAGCTTACAGTTTCTATTTGACTTTTTATTGAGTCTGCTGTACGGAAAATCGCTGTGAGCGCAGTACCACTGAAGGCTCGGAGAAGGAACCWACACCACGTCGGAGACACAGCGGGGGCGCGAAGGCAGCCGTCGGTACAGACGGAAGCTCGTGCGCCGCTCTGTGCGGGAGCAGCGGTGGGCGATTTCCTCTCTGATCTCTCCTCAGAGCACAGCGTGTTGGTGCCTGCGTATCCAGCACACCGCTAAGGCGATCCCCAGCAGGTAAACAGCGCTTAGTGCRCGAGGAATGAGGAACACATCCTGACTTCCTTTTTTTTATTATTATTTTTATTTCACAGCATTGCGGTCCTGTTATCTTTTCTCCCTGGCTTTTCTGACAACCATGTTGAACACTGATTAGATGTTTCTCAGTCTAAACCTTTAGCAATCATTACTATTAACAATAAAAGATGAGTTACTTAAACACAGGGGAAGATAACCAGGGATAGGATGTTCCAAATTTGCTTTCTGTTATCTAAAGGGAAGGTAACTGTCAGATGAACTCCAAGCRATAGGCAAATCGTTGCAGTGGAAACAGTCAGTAATGTACGTTTTGTATCCAATTTAATTAATACATCCTGACAAAGCTAGATTCCCCAAAGCCAGCAGAATAAGATCTATTAAATAGTATGAGATTGTGGCCACTCTAACAAACATATCTTTATTTTTAATGACTAATAGTCATGTAATACATCAGCAAGTATTATGAAGTTTTGGGAGCACAACATGTTACTTATTTTCTATTTCCTTTCAATTTATGTTTGAGTGATCTCTTTTTTTTTCACAAAAATATCTGAAAAAAACATGGATTTAAAATATACATATGTAAGTATTTGAGAGTTTCATGCATTACTTTCCAATGCATAGATGTATTTCTCCTAGGAAGCTGGGTACACTTTTTATCAGCTGAGAACTTTACTTGACACATAATAAGTAGGCAGGTTTCCCTGAATCTTTTTGTAATGCCCTGACATAAGAGGTAAAAAAATACAGTTACCCTGACAAGTACATTACTTCATTTTGCTCATTTTAGATCCCAGTTTTGCAGTAAAATCTCCTTGCAGGATTCCTATGTCTGATATAATTCCTATAAATGGGATATAGCGTGCTCAGAAGAGTCTCCACTTGCAAATCCTGTGCTTGGTTGGGGTATAAGGTCACACATTTGCAAATTACTTTGCAAATGTCRCTCACTTTGTGTGARTGAGCATGACAAAATAAATTAGTTTTGAATACTGCTCAAGCTAATACATCTTGTACAAGTTTTACTGTGTCTAGAAATGATACCTTAGGCAAAGCTGATATTGTCTGTTGAGGAAAAAGCTAAATATATTCTAAAATTTTCTGTTACTTCTTCCTCTGAGAGTCAAAGATAAATGATTCAGCTAAAGATAACATTCTGATAAGAATTTCGGGCTTTGGCTCAGGGAGCAGAAGCAATAGTATGTGATATATCTGGCCAACTGAAACTAAGTAGCCAAGTTTAATTTTGATAACAGATCAATACAGCAAATTATCAATAATCAATAAAATAATAATCAATAAAACACAAATAAAAGGAAACAATTATTAGATGAAATCAGATCAGCGGAATTTCAATATAATTACTAATCATTGAATGCAGTAAGACTGATTTTTGCTGTAAATATTACATGGAACAAATATGAACATTTCAATAGCAGAAATTATTTTCAATGTGTGTCCCCACGCATGCAATAAAAAATACAGATATACTAAAAAAACATATAAGGATAATATATATAAGGATAAGGATCTTTGACTGTTGGTTACCTGTGGTGGATGCTTGGAAGGAAGAAAGAATATATTATGAAAAGCGAATGTATAGCATAACATAACAGGGGAAAAAAAACATACACACCAAAAAAAAAAAGAACCCCACAAAGGAGAAGAAGAACAACAACAACAAATTAGGGAAAGCATATTCCTGCCTCCTAAGGATTTATAGTTGGCTCATTACTAGAGGCATGAAGTTATAAATTCCTAATATTTTTCAAACTATTTACAGTAATTCTATGTATTCTCTTTATTTATATAAATATATAACCTTTACTTGAGCCTTGAGATCCTTTGTATTTAATTATGCATAATGCATAATATTTCACTCTGAGTACAGCTGCAGTAGTTTAATGTCTTTACATATTCTAGAGAACACTCAGACTTATCAGTAGAAATGTTTATGAAAAAAACTAATTTTGAGAAAATGTTATGGAAATATATATAAAAAAGATTTACAGCATTATCTTCATCTTTAGTGCCTGTAATTGGGAAATATGATCTCATTAAAGCAAGACTCATCTCAGTTATATTTAGGTATTTGAAAGTTACATCAGTAGTGTGCAACAGTCAATCACCTACAGAATTTCACCTCTCTCAGACACCTGTGTTTATAAAATCTGTGACATCTTTTGTGCGGTGTCCCTTTCTGTTGACTGTAGAGGACATCTAGATAAATAGCTTACATTAGGTGCATAATTTTTAGACAGCTCAAATTTGGTAGATGAATGTCACTTTTCTCAACTGATAAATATTAAACATTCTCAATTACTATGTATTTATAAACCAATGCTTGATACTGTCAGATGCTTTGAAGCCTCAGTAAGCTGACAGGAAAGTCTGTAAGGATGTGAAATTTTCAGTTCTTGCCAAAATGCTCATCAAAATTATGGAACCATCATATAAATTATCTTATGAAAATAAGGGCAAACCAATTGAAATTGCTTTATTGGTCGAATATTTTTGGTCATTGGTCAAATATTTTGTTGCACATCCCCTTAAAACAAATATTTCCAAAATTTCATATCTAAAGCTTAGTTCACAAATTCAGCAGAAGTATGCATTCATATTTACAAAATACATATCTGTGTAAATAACTTCTGTTAGATGTAAATATTTTATGATTTGAGAACATAGAAGTRTAACAATTTCATGAGCTAAGTAAGCTGGACAGTATAGTAAAACTATTTTATATTTAGTATAAGACRAATTATAAATCAACAAATTTAGCCTAATAAAAGCTTATGGGGAAAAGAACAAAAAACAAACAAACAAACAAACAGACAATAACATAAAAAAGGAAAACAGCACCGTGTCTCCAGAATAGCACACTATGAAATATGGGTGAACAGTTACAAGGCAATGGCAGAAATGCCGRATATATAATTTGTCTTCCAAAAAGAGTTAGAACCTGGATTTCGAAAGAACAAAAAAGAAGTTAAAGGTGTTTTTCCTATGTGCAAAAGGACCAGGTGCCACTCAAGGCACATGATCACACTGAAAATACTGGAGTGATCCTGCTCCCAGGTAGAGGTAGAGGCAGCGTGAGATCTGAGTACTGTCTTCATCAGCACATCAGCACCATGAGATGTCAGACTTGTGGCTAACATGGGCTGCATTTGTATTTATTCTGGAAAGTACAAGAGGTTTACAACATCAAAAAGAAAGAATATTACTTAAATGAATAACTAGTACTGGATAATGCTGCTAATTCATGCACAGAAATTTCTTCCAATTCAAGATTATTTTGGAAAATCTTTAAAAAAAGAGCGACTTGGCCAGAATCCCCATCAATATCAATATTGGTAACCTCACAGAATGAAGAAGATTAAGCCAATTATTACATCATATTCAGTTTTAATCTGGAGTCTCATTATGAACAATTTGTGATTAGAAAAGTGGCTATATTTAAGCAGGTAATATGACTACAGCTTCAAGCATAACTGTTCAGGCTCGTTCTCCAACCAAGATTTATTCAGTAGCGTTATTCATCAGGCACAGTCTATACTAACTGTCAGGTTTTCATGTGAAATTCAAGTAAAGAGATAAATTGTATCAAATAAATTATTCACTTCAAATGACTCACTTATTTGTAATTTAAACACTAGTAGAACAATTARGGAAAATTAGTTCTGTGGCTTTTAAAACAAAATTAGCTTTTCCCTATTCATATTTCCATCATTTAAACATCGTCAATAAAAGGCAAATAAAAAGTTAAATGGCATGCAATATGCACATATTTATAAAGGCTGAATCTACGATACTGCATTAAGGAGAGGGAAAAAAAASAAAGTTTTGTCTTCCTTTTGTGAAAATATTTAACATCTTATAGCTGAATTCATACTATGATCTTCTTTAGTAAAGTAGTTTTATTCTTTCTAGTAGTGCTGAGTTAGTTAATAATTTTTCCAAAATAAAGTGCTCTATTAGTACCATGCTTCATTTATTTGACTAAGAGAAGTTCCGGTTTATCATTGTTCAGTGCTGCTTTTATTACAAATTTGCTCAAAAAGACCTTCAGTGTTCATTTATATATTATTTTAAAATGTTGGTGTGTAAAATTAGTATTTTAAAAAAGACAATAATTAACACTGTATTCTTCCCTTCCAATAAGATTTTCTTTTGAAGTCATGTAGTCAACCTCATCCTTTATTTCCTTTTCTTTTCCAAGCCCTTATCAAGAAAAAACAGTGGAGTTGTATTATTTTCCGCATTAAAGTCATTAATAAGCAGAAAATCGAAGGACTGAGAAGTTAATTTGGTCTGAGGAGGACAGAAGCACAGAAACAGACTTTCTATATGTTATTACTATTAAAATTATTGTTACTATTATCATCATTTAGATTTATGTAGTAATAAAAGAAGTCCTCACAAAAAAAATCTAGGTGTTCTAAAATTAATTAAACTTTCAGTCATAAGATGACCACACAGTAGCACTAAGTACTCATATGCAAGTAATTCAAACAGGTAATAAATCATGTAACAAAAAAAAATCCCATTTTACATTTCCCACAGAAGTATGACCTCAAACTTCTCAAAAACAAAGAGTTCATTATCTAAAACTGAAATCTAGCAGACTTAGCTGCCTATTATGATAATAAAGCTTGAAGAGAATCAGTGTCAGGAAATGAGAGGTAGATTCCCCCAAGGATTTGTATTCTAGCTTCTGTTTAAAGTCCTAACATCTGAAGTTAAGATTTGCAAAACTTGTATTCATGTGCCACTGATTTACTGCACACTTTCCTAGCAAMATTTCCTAAAGCTTGGCACTTACTGAGGGTACTCAAGACTAGATCTAAAGGAGCCTCAGGTATTGCAATAGTAAACAATATGATATTTAACCTGTTTTATCTTGTGTTCTTCACTTTCTTTATGCATGCTCCCTACAAAGACATGGGAATGGTTCATTAATTTAGTAGAGAATCTCACATAACCAACGAGTCGAGCAACAATTTAAGCAAGAAATACCGGTGAAGGTGGCAAGAGTTAAATTCCAATCTTATGTCTATGATTTTAAGTTACTTTCATAAGCCTACATTGARGTATTCAGAGGTTTTTGTTACCATTGTTTTAATTTGGGAAAAATAACTGGAACCCGATCAGGAATATAACACACTTTGTCCGTATCATTTGGGCAAGATTCTCTATTTTCTTTCAAAATTTGTAATGAAGGGAATTGGCTATGAAGATGTTGATTTTTCCCTGCTACAAAACAGGGAAACCCTAACCCGCATTTGTTAAACACRAAGAAAGAAAATAGGAGATCAAAGAAATATTACAATTTATTTAATTTAACCTTTCCTTTCTCTTTATATAATTTCCTAATCATGAGGTTATTACTGGAAGATATGAATGAGGCTGGAGGAGGGAGAATTGTTCTCCAGGCTTGGCCCCAGGGTGTTGTGTGTCTCAGAAAAATTCAAGAATTACTGCACTAGAAAAGAAAGAGCACAAAGGAGCATAACTTTGCATAACACAGCATTTATCTTGCTAGAAGGAGGCCAGAGAAGCAGCTCACACTCACGTTCTTTATCAAGTTTTACCAGAGTCCTCTCTGTCCTCTCTTTATCTTCTTTCTAGATTTCAATGATCACCTCAGAGAGGTGAAAGATGCCAGGCTGAACCCATTGACGCAGCAGAGTGAACATTACTGCTTTCTCTAATAATACGGTTGACTATTTCTAACCACTGATCATTAGGATCTCTCATTCTGTTCAGATTTTAAATAGAAGTGTTTGTGGTGTCTTGTAAATCACCACTTACAATCCAAGCTCAGTGAAAGGATGGCAAAAGCTCAGGTAAAGAAGGTTTATATCTTCCATCAATTATGATAAATACAAGGGAAAAGCTTGTAGTGCCTTCTAATATTTATCTCACTGCTGGAGTGCTAACATCAGAACAGGAAAATTCAAGCAGGAGAAAAAATTGTTGTTTTTGTCTTAGTTATCATATTGTCCTTGTTGGATAGGAGTCTGGGCAGAGAGGAGCACTACTGTTTTATTTCAAATATGTATTGAAAAAATCTAAATTTTTCTTCACTGTTTTAAAATAACAATATATTCACACAATGTATTTATTTTCCCTGTCTCGATCAAATTTGACTGTACCATCCAAAACTGAAGAATTCGTAACCTGCAAAAACCTGAAGTAGCATTGTTTTTGAAATTTATACCTGGATGATCAAATAATTCAGAGTTCTGGGAAAGAAATTAAAAATTGGCTTTGAATTCGTGTCTGTAGGACTATTTTAGCAAATGTAATTTGTTCTTCATTCTTACATTCCATTTCCTTGTATTGGCACATGGAGACAGAATCTGATTTCTCTTTTATTTATATCTTTATTCTCTCTTTCTCTCCACACACAACTTCAATATCAACTGTGTGAACCAGCATGTGAAAAAAAAAAAAGAAGAAAAAAAAGAGAAAGTGAGTTTTTTTTTTTTAAAAAAAAAGGAAACAGTTAAGTATTTGGGACAGTGAAAAATGTTTTAAGACACAGAGTAACTACAATTAAAAGATGATGTATTGATTACTTCCTGTCATCTTTTTCTCTGCTGGCAAGTAGAAAGAGCCYTCAGTTATGGAAATGTATGAGAATTTTATCTCTTAGTAAAACTTAAATAACTGATTCAGGAATCTTTTCCTGAAGAGAAATCCTTTTGTGCATCTACRTGGTGATATACTAGAAAACATACTAGTGGGAATAATATAAAGTGGTAGCTAGAGAAAGAATTAAAATAGGCTAARGCATGGAGTGCCTAAATAAAAACTGACAGCTTTTTATTCCTTTAAAACATAAAAGACTTTGTTYGTTCCCATGCCACTTGTTATAGCTAGCCAGCAGCCTGACGAGATCTTACAGTGGACGTTTTTGATACACATCACCATAAATTTTCATTAAAACAATGCTTCCAAACTAACATTCCTTTTGAGATATGAACAGTTTATCAAATCTAGTTCAAATTGTAGCAAAGGACAGTGAACATAAGAAGAGAATGAAAAGGTTGACACTTCTATTTTAACGTGAGGATGTGTTCCAGAAACCTTAGAAATAAAAAGAGAAATTTTCATTTTTACAGGTATTGATCAGTTTGCTTACTGACTTGAATATCTATCTATACCTATGTCTCGTTAAAACACCCTCATAAGATACTGAAAATATATTAATTCAATCTAAGGGTCTCACTCAACCCAGCTAATGCAGTGTACAGAAATACTTGCCCAGCTTTTTCTAAAACGTGTAAAACACACAGTGATCACTCATATCTAATGACAGCAATTCATAACATTATATACGAAAAAACATTAAAAGAACCAATATACCCATTACTTGCTTTAAAGGATGCTACTTGTATAAACAAATCCAAAGAACACTGAAATTACGATATGGAAAATGTTGTGAATAATCTGAAGGCCAATAGAGTACAACAACATTGTCCTTTCAGGCAAACACATTTCTTTCTTTTAACCTTAAAATAAAGTTTAAATTTTGAACTTGCAGACTAATAATCATAGGCATAGCATTGTCTGTAATGTGACTGGCTTTATTTCAAGTCTACCAAAATCGCTAAATGATTTTTATGAGATTTAGACATTTTCTAAAAATTTCCCCTTTCTGATCTCTGTCTAATAGTCTGTCCAGTAAAAATCTGGGGGGTGGGGGGATATTATTATTTTTTTTTTATATATATAGATGTGGGGAATAATGATAGGATATACTATTTTAAGTGTAGATCTATGCCCATCTCCTAGTCAGATTATAATCCTTTATAGATTGTAGTTACAGTTCCTACACTATTATAGAATTATGAAGAAGAAAACAATCCCTGTGATTAGAAAGAAGTAAGTGGTATACAAGTTTGAAGAGTAAGAGAGTTTATTTTGGATGGTTCAGAAATGAGTCATGAAACCTATTGATGATCAGAAGCACCTAAAAGAATACTAAAGACATCTTGAAGATCTAACAGCAACACAAAGGTGTCAATATGAGATGCTGAATTGAATCTGATGGAGGGGATAATAAAAAACAAAGGCAAGAAGTAGTCAGTTTAGAATCCAAGTAGTATAGATGTGGCTTGTCTTAAATTTTAAACTTCCATATCTATAGGTCCAGTATCTATAAGACTAATATAGTCATCTGAATTCACTGTAAAAATACAATGAAAGAAGCTAAGATCTCTGAATCTAAGTCTGAATTTCCGTCTTGCAACAGACAATTGTCTCCCAGAACAGAGAGCATGTTTTTAAACAACCGAAGTTAAATATGTTAGAAATTTTTACATGAGGAAGAATGCCTATATCCATTGATTTTTTCATTCCTTGAGAATTAGGAAGTCCTGGAAAGGGAGCAGACAGTGACTGTTTTCAAAGTCTTTTTTGAGTTTGAAGTATCTACTCCCTAAGTGAGTTGCACTGTGTGATCCAAAACACTGGATCTCTCAGAATTTATAAAAATTCTGCTAAAGCAGTATAAATGAGATTGAGTAACCAGTAAGCTTTATAGGTAAAGGCTACATAACTCAGGAGACAGGATTCAAGTATTTTGTTGTTTCTTTTTTTCTTTTTTTCTTTTTTTGTATCCGTTCATCATAGGAGAGGATGATTTGTTTAACTGTCAAAGAGCAAAGTCATAAAACAGCGCAAGTACCTGAGAAAATGGGAATCTGAAGTAGAAAGACAAATGAGAAATGACATTGCAATCAATCTAGTACTAGTTTGGATATTATCAGCTGTTCACATCAAAACATGCTTTTCTAACATGCACCTTTTTTGTGCTCTGGAAATATTACATGAAGGATTAAGTTATTATTGYTTTACCTCTCTTGCCACTATTTGTGGGATAAATACAACTTTAAAGAACAAACACACACACACACAAAATAACAATAAATAAAAATCCTTAGTGTGCTAAAATTAATATAATTAAACATTGGAACTTGCTAGGATAATTTAACATTGGAACAACTTATAAGAGAAATTGCTCTCACCATGACTAGGAAATCTGTACAGTGAGATTAGGTAATTTTTATTGCCTTAATAAGGCTTCTGGAGAAAAAAGCCCTTCTACAACATACGTATCTCTAATCAGAGATCTCAACTGCAATTTCCTTCTGATGGGTCTGCCCCAGACTACTCTCTTAGCTAGCACCCTCTGATTTYGATTTCCCACATCCCTTTGCGTTAAGACTTTTTCCATGTCCTTCTCCCAGCATTTTCTTATCACCTGCCTTTCTCCCATTATCCATCTTTCTGTAGCCCTTTCAGTTACCCCATTCCTACTCTGGTTTCTACTCCACTCCAATCTGAATATAAAGACGTTTTGGACTGAATGTGAGTGATAYATCATTCTCTAGGGAGGTTGTTAAGTCATTGAGAACATTCAAGTACAGAAACAAATAGCCCCTTAGTGCAAGAGAACAGCTGTGAAAACATGCATCTCAGCAAATAAAAGTGTGTGTCAACCTTTCTGCCATGCTTTACATTGCCAAAAATATTTTGAACTACAAAATAACTCACACAACTATCCTGCATATGGAATTATAATAAATTCATCACCAAAAATAAACCAACAACTTCAGTAGTCCRTATTTGAATTCCACTTGTATTGTCAGTCACTTCTGTTCCACTTGCTTGCCTTGCCTTACACTGGCGAAGAATRATGAAGTTATCTATGACAGTCTAAAATTACTATGTAGTTACTGAAGCTGCTGTAACTGTTACTGAAGTGGTAACTCCAACGCAGGAGGAAGTCCTAAATTGTGTGGAAAATTTTATAAATATTTTTTGAAAATAATGTAAAATGAAGAGGAGTTCAGTTGCCTGCTTGTAGGTGTCTAGTGCAAATTGAGATTTGTACTAATATTCTACAGTCCTTGTCTTCCAGGTGCTGCTTTGAAAGGACATAACTCTCATAGATTTTGTGTCTATCTGCAAGGGTGTCCATCTCAGATATCCTGGGATGTTTTAAATAACACTAGACACTTGCAGGTTGGCACCTGAGTCACTACCAAAATACCCATTTTGTATTTGTTAGCTGAAGAGGATTGGTACAAAGCTTAAATAAACATTCTGTTAGACATGCTGCATASCTGTTGTGTGGTCTTCAGAGCTGGAACTCCATGCACTGCGCTGCCTGTAAAACTGTACTTCCAAACAAAGCTTTCTTTTGTTCCATGTCTTTGTTTTCTTATCATAAAAATATATGTCATTATACTCACTTGATGAGCTAGATTGATAAGACACTTAATCAGATACAGTGGTACATTGTTCTGTGAACRTTAGTTTAAGTCTTAGTTGTTAGGTTTGTGTAAGGAAACATCACTGAGCTTCAATAAGCTATAAGACACTTAAAGATAAAAGGATTTGGATATAAATGGCAGTAGAAATGAAAATCATACATTTATCTAGCTAGATAGCTGCTTGTTGATCTATTTAATTCCTGTCTATCTATCTATAAATACAATATGATTGACACTTTGTAATTTACTTCTTCATACCTGAAATGATTATCAGAAACCTATTTCTCGTATTAGACATACATTAACACCGTCTGGCTAACACAGGGTTTTGCTTTGTTTTGTTTTGTTTGATTACTGGTGGTATAGATAAGATGATGAAGATGAGGATAGTTTTAACTGGGAAGCTGGATCTCTTTATTTTTGGAGGTATGTAGGTATGTTTTGGAGGTATTTGGATAAGAGTCTCGATAGACTCTGATAGTAGTCTGGACAGATTATTCTTATCAGAAATAAATAATAATAATAAAATATCACCCCTGTTTTTGCATGGACACTTATTCACCATAYCTTGCAGATGATCACAGGTATTTCTTAATGACTATCTGCCAACTAGATGTTGTTCAGTTTTGAAAAAGGAAATTCCATGTTGCTTTCGCAATAAATTAAAGGAATGAAACAGCTATATACAGAATTATTCAGATCATTGCCAGGAAATAAAGTGAGAACTTTAGCAACAGGTATAGTGCAATGAGTAATTATTTAATAAAGATACTGGCATTTCTGGAGGGAAAAAAAATTGTAGGGATGGATAGGGAGATAGTTGAAAGGTATAACAGTGGACTGAACAAGAGAAGTCTCCAYCAGCTAAACACTATATAGGGATATAATAATAATGATAGTAATAATATATTTATTTTTGTTTCCTACTTAACATTACCCTCACTATATGAAAATTAATTTAAATGGCATTGGTCCTGTTACTTATGGGAAGAAAGTCATTATTTCAGGTGGTGAATATCTAAAACCATGACAGCCTAAGAAAATCAAACAAAAAGACCATTCACCTATTAAAGAATGTCCTTTCTTCAGGGTTAAATCTACCATTTTTTCCCCCTCTTGGTCAAATTCTTGTAAAATTGAAGGGAAACATTTGTTATTTAAATCTTTACAGCTTTTTTTTTTTTTTTTTTTTTTTTTTTTAATTTAAGATAAAATCAATGAATGCTGCTGCTGTAGATGATGAAGGGTAGACATGATAAATTGATACAACCATCTGCTACTTACTAAAACCCCGTAGTACTGTCAAGAAGTAATTCTTGCTAACAAACATAGTCCTCTAGAAACCAAAAATTCTATTAAAAAATAAACTGTCCATAGTAGCTATAAGAACTTCAGATATATAAAGTTAACATAAAGGTAAGGTGATCTCTGTTGCTTTGCACTGAATTTAATTTACCATATCCAGAGAACATAACAAGACAGTCTGGAGCTGCTTGATCTTTTCACCGAAACTGTGGACTTAAGAGTCAGATGCAACRCACAGATTTTGATCTGTTCAGCCACACACCACCTCAAAGCTAAGTGCTCGGTTTCAGGAGAAGAGTTCTGACCTCCGAGCGTGCTGCTTCCACTCCATGAACATTAAAGTGTGAACATTTGCTCGCTTAKAAAGTGGTTCCCAGGAATGAGACTATTGAACACTACTCTATCAAAAATATCTGAAAGGGGCATATCTGAACACTCTGAGATGGATTTAATCACTTAACTGAAAGCTCTAGTTACACGTATCTGTAAATTTTGACTTGGAGCTAGAAAAMCTCTTGTGTYCTCTGTCTCCATATGAGCTTAATCATTTAGATTGGCACTTGATTTTTGTTAAAATAGAAAAGTCCTTTGTATTCATCACTACCATGGAAGTCTAGTAGCTTCTGTGACTGAAATCTGAGTTCTAGGCCTATGTGAATATCGGAGTCATCATAGTCTGTTTACATTGTCCATACAAGCCACACRTCATAGCATATTTGTACATATCTGAACATCTATTCCTACATTACAAATCTGGACACAGAAATGTGAATCAACTTGGTGATAGAGAGGAAAGGATTGGATTGCCTGAGAGATCTTCTTAAATCTCATCCCTAGTGTGTTTTTGGATTAACTTCTGGCTGAATAACAGTGAATTAATCAAGTTCAATAAGAACTAAAACCATCTGGACCAAAATATCTCTTATATTTCACCACTGCAAAAAAATGAACTAAAAACAGATTCCTTAGGGAAGTGCCTTAGGCTGTGTCTCTGTTAGACAAATGAGAGATGGATTGAGCTTGTCATTCTTTGCTTATTCTATACTTAGGATGAAAAATGCTTTTCAACAATGTTCAAGGAGAACCATTCCCTTGAAAATTAACCAAAGTTCATGACTATAATTTCCTATCTAATCCTCTGAGAATTCATTTAGGAGGGCTTGTAATCAGTAAAGGCCAGCGCTTGCCACCCTTCCTTGTAAAAATAGCACTTGTCTGGAAAATTGATTCAGTATCTTTGCAGAAAAAAAAGAGCTATCAAAGGTGGTACAATGTTCACTCATGTAATTTTTTCACTTTTTTTTTTTTTTTTTTACTTTCTTTTGTATCTTCTGTACACTCCATAGTGGACCAATCTAGCATTTAGAGAAGTACTGATGTCCCAGTAAAACACTGCAGGGTCTTTGCGTGTTTACTACACTAGGCATTGAAAATAGCTGCTGGATTAAGATTTCTATTCATCAGAAATGAAGAGCTAAAATCTTGGAATATACTGAAAAATAGAAATTAGACAAAATTCAGTTGCAGTGTG
Organism: Rhea americana; assembly: GCF_003343005.1. Classification (NCBI taxonomy): domain Eukaryota; kingdom Metazoa; phylum Chordata; class Aves; order Rheiformes; family Rheidae; genus Rhea; species Rhea americana. Next base: position 7,335,718 of record NW_028186423.1, read on the forward strand.
ATATGATGAAAAATTTTTGAGATTCTTTTTTTTTAAATTTCAATTACCAATTATACAAACAATGATATAATGTTAGCAGGACGAAAAGCCCGTGTAAATCTATGGAGATTTTTTCTGAAGACAAAAGGTTCCTTCAGAAGTTCCTCTCTATCACCTTTCAGGGTCATATGTTAAACATTTGAAATATATTATTTCTTTGGGGTTCTTAATATCTTTGTTACATCTGAAGTTTACTTTACAATAAACAGAACATTTTGAATGAAAGGATATAAAAGATCCCTAGAAATAGTCCTGATACATAATGAATGTGTTTTATTACCTAACTTTACTATACTACATCCTGTGAAATGGAACTTCAGAAGTTTATGACACAAATGTATGTATATTAGACTCAAGTATAAAGTATTATAAGAATATATGAATTTGTTTTGTAATAAAATGAAAATCTTTTATATTCCTTCTGTTTACTGAACTACCTGACAAATAACAGAGAGAAACTGTTTGTATATGTATACATGAAACATAAACATAATATGATGGGACTGCTTAAATGATTAACACCACAGACACTGAGTCTGTGTATCTTGGAAGCTCAGTCATGCAGTGAACATCTGAAGACACAGTAGGAGGCATCTAAAACTATTTGGAACTAAAAAGAATAGTTTCATGAATTGGAATAGCTTAAAGATGTAAACTGACAATTTGATTTCACTTACACAATGAAAAATTAATTATCTTAATTGATTTGCAAGTAAATTAATGCAAGTTTCATAGAACATTTGACTCAATTGCAGATGTATAAATATTTTTATTTTTTTTATTTTAGTTGGCTCTCAATATAAATGAATATATCTCACTTKATTTCTGTTTTTTATTGTTGTTTGCCTATTTTGAAAAACCTCTGGAAGGGTTGTAGGTTGGTAATAGATTGGTAATATCACATCATAATTAAAAGTAAATACTTTTTATTAATTGAGTTAATCTTCCAGTTGGACTGCGAGATGTCTAGGTTTTGAAGTTAAATAAACTGAAATTCATATTTAGTTGTGAGAGAATAACATTTTCAGAAAAGGTAGCTTACTTTGAAAGACTGAGTGTCTATGTGCTTCATAAGAATTTGTCTCACATTTGGTGTGTTACATATTCCATATGCATTGGCTAAGTCATTAAAAACAAAACAAAAACTTAACATAAATACTGTCTACTGTTTCAACCAAACAGCATCTGAGTATGGAGTATGAACTAGAGAACCAGCAATATGTGTTTATACTGCTAAATAAAGGAATACAAAGAGGTGGAATTATTGACACAGTAATACCTAGAAGGCCAAGAACTCAAGAAGAAAAAATATATATAATGTGTGTGTGTGTGTGTGTGTGTGTAAATCTCAGTTGAAGAAACATAGGTTTAGAGTACCTTATTATGTGACTTAGGGCATCTGAGGTGTTAACATGGGGCTGGAAGACATGAAATGGGATCAGTGATAGACCCATGTGCTTTTAAAGCAGAAATTAGAGTCTACCTGGGATGTTCTACAGCATCTAAGATGACAATATACATCTCTGATCAGACAACTGAATCCCAACATAATTACGTTTTAGCTAAAATATAAGTATCTACATTACTGATGTTTCAGGTTAGCTGAAGGAAATCCTACCTCTAGTACCCACCAGAAGTAGCAGTAGATTTTCAATTTATTAAAGTATTAAAAATGTGAACCTTTTCAGAAGATATGAGCAAACACCAGAGATATGTGCTTTGGTGTGCAGATGTGTACTTTGGTTTTCTTTTTAAAGGAATAGCTGGATAATACTCTGGTATACAGGAATTTGGAGAAGGTGATAGAATCACCACTTAACAAACCAATCTGTGATGAAGAAGTGATCACTGTGAAATGTCTTAGGAACAGGGATAGACTAGCTTGAACTGGAAGCTGCAAATCATTTTATATGAAAATGAAATGTTACCAAGGCCTGTATATTTAATAGTAGGGAGGGGATACTTTCAGATTGTATGCATTTCTGTACCAAAATAATCACACTAAACACTGAAAAGAACATAACAGCTTGACCCAATACTCTCTGAAGTAATTTACCTAAATGGAGAYTGAATTAGAACTTGACTAATTAGTCAATTAATGCCAAGTAGGTCATTTCCAAGTAGTTAGCAATTGCAGAAGTCATTTGAAAGAAGAAAATCCTCACCAGGGTAAAATATACAGTAATCTTTCCACTTTCAGGCTTAAAATTCAACTGGTAGCTACACAAGAGCTTACTCAACTACAAAGCTGATGACATTATATCTAAAAATACTAACTCGTAATTGTTTTATCTATTAATAAGAGTTGTGAAACTACCACTATCTACTTTTCCCCTTAAGGAATGAAATCATATGAAACAAAATATTCTTATTGACAAAATATAAAAAATAATTATGTTCTCCTTCTCTCTGATGAGAAAATAGTTTTGTGTACTTTCACCCAAAACTACTTTCCATATATACAAAAAAATTCTTCTCTTTGTTACCAGTAYGGGCTCATTTTCAAGGATTCAGAGCAGGGTAATTAAGAGGAATGGATAGACTTCATATTTCTGTATTTAAGAGACTGCTGAAATTCTGTACATATTGCAAATGCAGAACAACCAAAACACTAACTTAAACTTCATTCCAGTTAATTCTTGTTCTCTTATTAAGAATTGAATGTTCAAAAGAATTCAGAACCCCTACAGCTATAAAGCTATTATTAGAATCTTTTTGACCAAAACTCTCAATTTTAATTTACTTGTGACCCAATTATATTGAAAATATATTCCTTCAGAGTGGCTTAAAAAATACAGCATGCATATGAAAAATAATATATAGTTAAACTTTTCTCATTAAACAAAAAAACGCTTGCAGAAATGTTCTCTAATAGGCTGAAAGCATACTTTCCTGTACTTTGTTTCTGTCCCCCCAAATCTATTGAATTCTAGTTTAAATGCCGGAAGGATGGTAGCTTTCAGATACCTACAAATAATTTACACTACTTGTCAGGTACGGTACTTTTATGAGAGATTTTTGACCTGAACCTCTTCAGACATAAAAAGAATTGAATCTGGGTACTCTGTGGTTTAGATAAATTCTCCAAACATTTTATAAAAATGGCAGCCACTGATGTCACTCTTTCTTTATTCAAAGAATAAAGGAAACAGCACCAATTACTGCTTAGTAAAGGAGTCCGATACGATTAGTATGTGTCATACCTGTTCCGAGCACATAATGAATCTTACTTCTCCCAAAAACTAAGAAAAAGACAGGACTGTTTCTTATATCCAGTCAGTGGTAAGTTTTGGCTAAACTCTAAAATAATCATCAACACTTAGAAGTATAAATTTCTCGGGCAACTAGGGAGTTTTTGAAAGTAAGCAGTATCAACATTTCTATGGTCAGACAGAAACAATCTTTTCAGTATTATATGTAGATCTATATATATATCAAATGTATGTACAGTCAACTGAGATGTCTCATTCTACTTGTATTAGGAATTTTAGTTTTATTTTGTTTCCAAATGCAGGATTTAAACATGACATGATATTCTATAGCAAGCTGGCATAATGAGCAAAGGGAAGTGGGCTACATTAGCAGTATTGTATGTTCAGTAGATATGTTTCTGTGTTTCATACAAGGATTTGGTCTCCTGGTAATGCAACTGCTCAAATTCAGACTCATCCAAATCCTATGCAATTAATAACTTACAATGCAGTCTTTCTAAAATCAAAATATAGTCCTCCAAAAAAATGTTACTATGTAGATGTCTGATACTAGAAACAACTGATTAACTAGATGCAGGCAAAAAGTTACTCATATATTTGAAATCATTTTGTAAATTGAATATTTTTGCAAAAAGTCAAGTATCAATACAATTTCCATAATTATTATTATGATGATCAATTATTAATACTCACATAAGTAAAATAGTAAGGTAACAACATTATTAAGCACGTGAATTTCAAATTTTAATACATTGAAATGGGCCATTTATTTCTGATTATCTTAGAAATTACAGATGTCTTGTATCTTCATACAAATCACAAACAATGTCAGTTAAATATATTTTGCAGTGAGAAAAGGTAAAGTTTCACACCACTGAGATTCCATTCAGGCTTCTGAAAGGCACTTTGAACTAAATGAAGCTTAGTCAATGTGCTTCACATGATTAAAAGGATGAGCATAGTCATTAACAAAACTGACTAATGGACTACAGGGTTCTAAAACTCCCAAATGCCATCATGATGAAATGAAGGCATTTTCTTATTAATTTTCCTGCATATATCTTAGCTGGTGAACCAGGAATCAGTTATTGCTTTGAAACTTCCCAGGCTATGCAGGTGGCATTGGGGTGGCGCAATATTGCTTATCCTGCCATCAGAAGTCCCATCTTCAGGAGTTATTGAACAACCTAAGTTCTACACCGATCAGAATTCAAGGAATAAGCAAAAAATATGTCCATATTCTGGAAGAAATATCTATTCTGAGGCTGAATTCAAGTAGTTCTTATATGAGAAAGCATGATTTATCAAGCTAGCAACGACATTAAGAAAAAGAAAAAGACTACATAAATGCAAAGAGTTCATTACCTCTGAAGTGGAACTTTGTATTTTTGGAAGCAACTTCCCCATAAAACAACACAAAACAGAACGAAAACCTAGAAGGTAAATTCTTCATTACTTAATCTAATTTCCACTATTGATGTGTCATCAAATCAGAAACTTATTCTCATAAATATATGGACCATCACCTAAAAGTTTCTAGGCTTCTGCATCTCCTTACTGTGATTAGATTTTCAATACTTTGTTAAAGATTCTCTCATAATTTACTTATGTCTTATATTCAGGATATTTATATCTAGCTAATGTACTTATACATAGAGGTCAAATTTATCCTTAAAATAATAATTCTAACAGAGCATGTTTGTAATGACTCCTGCCATTCATTCCATTACTTGAAGAACTGGTTATTTGTTTAATACAAGAGAGAAGACCTATGGATGAAAAGAGAATCTATCTCACCTAGGATATTTGGGAACTCGAATTTAGGAGACAGTCAATCAATCAATCAAACATTTCATGAAGTATTAAACACTCTCATATGTCTAAAATAGGGTCATATATTAGAAATGATTATTTCTTTCCATTGATTAGCTCAAGTGAGATGCCTACAACTTGCAAATAAAATGTTAAACAAGTTGAGTTTCATTCTCAGGATCCCCATTTCTACATCTTCTGAAATGAGTAATTTGCTAGATATTTTAAAAGAACACTTCACACACAGTAATACATTTGTCAAAATAAACTGGAGAAGACGGTGCTACTAAACATGGCTGACTTAATTTGAGCATTCAGTAAGGAAACGGTCTAAAGAAAAGCAAGCAAAATGAAAAAAATGACTTAAGTCATTGAACTGAGTGTGAAATCTTTATTCCATCACTGTATCCTGTTTTGCTCTAGAACAGGGATGAAGGTAGCTGAATTCTTCTCCATCCCACTACTACTTGGTACTTTATTTTCTAGATCAGTGCCCAAAGAAGTGGGCTGGCTTTGCTGTAGCAATCAGATTTTGAGCATCGAGAATTGTAGATTCCGAGAACTGGGCATCTAAGTCTTGCCATGAGTGCAATACTGAATATTCAACTGGATGGGAAGGAATAATTCTTTTTTTTTCACCCTAAATATTATATTTTCTAAAAAAAAAAAAAAAAAAAAAAAAAAAAAAGAAGATGAAAAACCTTTCTGGAGAAGTG
>NW_028186423.1:7341568-7436541 GCF_003343005.1 Rhea americana
AGATAGGAAGATATTGCCTGAGGATTGCTTAGTAGTTCAGACAGTTGTAATTGTTATGCTCAGATTTTTTGACTTTGATGAATGATTTTCTCGGTTCTTAGTTATTCCATACATATGGAATATGGTAATCCACATAAGTCCTATAGCACTGAGCACTATAGAACTTATGTGATATGATTTTTTAAGTCAAAGAGGGTACGTATTGGGAAAGAGACATATCTACTCTCAGTGGCAATGAAGTGATATACTCCTAATTCAGAAGCTTCTCTACTACTAATAAAAATGCTCAGTACTTGATGGGAATAGTTCATATTTAAATCACTTTACAAACATAAACTAATCCTAATTAATTAATCCCAGAAGTAGAACCTACAAAATGTAACCTGTAAATTGGCTAGGCCATATCAACATAAGAAGTGAATTGGATCATGAAAATAATGCTGGGATACTCTAAAGTGGGAGTCAGCAAACCAAGAAAGAATTTAAAGGGACAGAAATCCAAATATCATTATCTGACCCCTACCTTTTCTCCCCTGTTTCAACAGGAAGTAAGAAAAAGCTGTTTCAGTAACATTTCTACTGATGTCAAACCTGGTAATCAGAACTGAGAAAACAAAAGGTTGCCTCCAATATCCTTTATCAATAGATTTTATTTTCTATTATCTATTTCTATGTTAGTACACTACATAGGAAACATATCTCAAACTTCATTTATTTAGAAAGAGAAAAAAAGGAGAGGAGCTAACAAAATAAAGTTTTATATATATGGAATCAATCATGAGACTCCTCTGTGGATCCTTAACGTGCACAATCCCAAGGACATATCACCTGACACGTCAAGGTGGCCTGGAGAAGGTGTTTACTTCTGTAGCAATTGATTCTCAGCTCCTAGGGTCTTCAGTGCTGATCCTCTTTTGCTAGTCCCCCTTGAATTCTTTGATTTGTCTTTTCATCTCCTCAGAATTCCAGGACCCATAGCTTTCTGAACTTTATTTTCACAGTTTCTCCAGACCTGTTGTTCATTATCCCTGCTTTGTCAACTATGGAGCTGATCCAAGGACAATCATCTATTTCATCCTCATCCTGCAGCTGTTCTCCTAGAGCTAGGGTTCCCAAAACTGATCATATATCTCTCCCAAAGCTACATAGTTGTATTCATGACCTTCCACAAACTATCAATCCATTCCAAGTTCTGAGAGATGGTGTAAAGCATGCATACATTTATACCTGTTTTTTCTACAAATTCAGAAGGTATTTCTGGGTAAAAAGATGTTTGTATCTTAAGTATGGGAAACAGAAAACAGAATGATCTATGACGGTCTTCTTTTGAACATAAATAGAAATGTGATGAGTAAGACCATGAAATTAATACAGTTCATTTTGTGTATTTTATGCTGATTAAATATTCTGAGTGTCTTTCAAGACTACTATTACTTATTTAATAGCTCACTGAGTTTAATAACAATACTAGATACCAGTTTCCTCTCTTACATTTTCTTCAGAACGTAACAGTAATGACTAGTAATAAAAATTAGAAACATGCTGAAATGATGATGTAGTAGCTGTGCATGATGCCTGTGCTTAATATGCTTGATGTATTCTGGCTTATGTTTCTAATATTTTACACTAACATTCAAATGTTTCAGATATATTTAAAAATATAACTAGAAAAGTATCCCTCAAAGGCAACTAACCTATCTAACTTACAGAGTAAACTCACTGCATTAAAAATGATTTCATTAAATTTGGATTGTCAGCTACTTAAGTWACGTCATTCCTGATGACTTCTTACTTTGTTCCACTTCTACATATATTTTACAATATAGTCCTATAGTGTTCAATTACACTTTTTTTTTTCATATAACTTGTGATTTAATTGATAGTGAGGATAAACAGTGGTCATTCAATGAGCATTATTCAATATTTTGTTTTATTCCCATCGATCAATATTTGGGCCAAGATCTAATTAACTGCATGGTGCTGATATTCTGCTTTGAATTGGTAATTTTCTAGAGGCTTTCCCTGCTTACTATAAGTATGACTGTAATGGGAGTGCATCTATTTTCATAAACCCTTGTGAAATGGAAACAGAATTATCTCTGTTTCACGCATGTGGAACTCAGGTATGATTACACTAACGTAAAACATCAACAGTAATTTAGAATGGTAATTTACAGATCCAGGCACACAACTTAAAGAGATGATTTTACCATGGTTTCACAGATTACAACTTGCTACCGATTATTTATAGTTCATATCTTTGTAGTTACTCCACTTTTAGTGAAATAAAATATATTAACCATTACTCCATCATGATAGTGGAAAAATCTCATTGGTTATGTTGGCACAATAGGCATATAGAGTCCCAGGTCTCACCTAACTTTAGAGGTCTACAACTAAGTGAGCTATTTATACTTCTACTTTAGATTAGATGAATTTCAATCCAGAATGGTACTGTCTATACTAGCTGTTAAGGGAATTCAGTTGACTAATGCAGATTTAAATTACATTTTGTTTACCAAAACCTTGAGACACGTTTAACATACAAATAATACCTCTTAGTCGAATAATATATATTACCACAGTTCTCATCAACTTAACTGGATATATAAATGTTCAGTGTGCATGCAAATAAGGCATTAGAGTGAGTCTAAACATATATAACTATATGTCATTTTGTATGTCCAAGGGTATCTCACCTATCTTTTAGTTGGCCTTCCACAAAGGCATCTCTCTTCAAATGCAGTATCATATCTGGTACTCTGTGTGGATATCTCATACATCGTAAGGGTCTAAAAAGGCACTATACAATTATATTTAAACTCCTGAATCACTGAATCACTCCTCCACTGTTCTAGATGACAATCCAGAAAGTGAGGAAGACAACTCATTTTACAACCACTAGTAAAAAAGACATCTTGCAAGAAGTTACACAATACCTTAAATGTTAAAGCAATTCACAGAGGCTAAGAAGCTCTTCATTCAAGAGACTGTGGATTTTACATCAGACCAATACTGGAAAAGAAACACTTTCAGAACAAAAATGARTTATTTAAACTCCATTCTCCCAGCTGAGTCTCTCTACCACTAGGATGTCAAATTATATTACTTTGTGTCTGTTCTTTTCTTAGCTCTATTCATTTTCTCTCCCTTATATTTTGTCTCAAACTATGAAGAAATGCTTACAAGTCCTTGAAAACTCCTTAAAGGAATTATGGTATTCTCAATGTGTTAAGAGCTATGGATGCAAAAACTTCCAGACCTAAAATTAAACTCTTGCATTTCCTAGGCAGATGTTCCAACTTCTAAGTCATTTTGAAAAAGTAATAGACCCTAAATATTCATCCTTACAGAAAAAAACTGTAAGTGGATTGACACTCATACTGCATAGTACTGATGCCAAAAATTGAGTCAGGTGGCATGTGGACATGAACCTATATACCTAGGTTTCACTACTGAAAACTTTCCATTTAACAAATGGACTTTCTTCACAATTCTTTAGGGATGTCTTACTCAATTCATTGATAATATGGCCCCTAACTTCTGAGTTTATCTTTCATCTAGAAGCGACCAAAATACAGCAGCTGCGGTTTGCATTCGGTTGTGCTGAAGTGAAAAGATATAATTTCAAAATATTCAATGACACTTATTTCTTCCCCAAAATTGTGGTAAAATAACATATTAGAGTATTTCATAATTTCATTTCAATTTCAAAATGTATTCTGTTTTCATTTCATTGTATGTTATTTGGCCTTTTATCATGGCCTACTATCAATAATAATTCATAATGATAATTCATTTTAATTTCAAAGAGAAAAATGATTTGRTTCTTTTGGTTGCTGTTCTTTTCAAAATATTGAGCACTATCATTTTAAATTAAATAATATCAGAATTACTGTTAATATGGATAATTCAGAAAAACAATAAATGGGATGCATTAKATTGCTAATTAATATTAAGCTATTTCAGAAAAAAAATCACTAAAATAAAAAAGACAATTAATGTCCAAGAGACTATTTAGAGATTATTCAGATATGATATCCTCCACTGTATAACCAAATATTTTTTCTATTAGGGCTGACAACCAAGTAAAAGCTTTGTTAAACAGCTTATATACATCATAATATATTTCAATACACTAATATAAGAATAAAGTGAAATCAAAATATTATGCTTCACATATTAAGAGACCATTTATAGACTGAGGAAACACAAACTGAAGCAGATGAATAAAAAGTTTTGATATAAATATTTAGGTTAAAATAAGCTAAAAAGATTGAAGTCAAATTTGAAGTCTAAAGATTTCATTGTCTCTACAATAGGTCACATTACAAGTATTGAGGGTAAAGAATGAAGGTCTCTATCACAGACATTAATATTTACACATACACACAAGATTGCAGATAAGTTATTGAAATGTTGGACAAAGTTAGGAAAGGAAGATCAATGACATTAAGATAATATAAAATGCCTTTCTTCTCACTTTTACTATTTTTTTTTTGTTATTTGGAAAATAAAATCCATAGAAGTGGTTTGAATTTTAAGGTATGGATCCAGCGAAAACTCATATTCATACAGTCACCTAGCATAGGTACCTAAATTTAACTTTTGGTGGAATTTAGGTCAGTTACTGAAACAGAAAATGTCACAGAGATACTGCTCAGTCACTCTGAAAATCCAAAAACATTTTGAATTTTGTTATAGAATATATTTGGATACCTAAATTTCTTCTCCTGTGTCTGCCCATAGGCCCCATCAAGAGTGCACAAACATAGGACGTAGAAGCATTGTCTTTTTTTACTAATAATCTACCAATCTGAGTATTTATCCAATTAATGGGAACACTAAATTCAGTCTTTCTACAGGCTGATGTTGTTCAGTCTCACATTTTTGCTTTCTTTTTGTTTATATTTTTGGACAATGTCTTAAAAAATGGGACAGAAACACTTTCTGTCCTTCTGTTAGGAATTTTTATGGTCTGACAGGTGGAAAAAGTAAAAAGGAATGAGAAAATAATGGCCTTCAGGACTACATTATCAAAATTTTTCATACTTCTTTCCCTAAAATTTAGATCCTTACTAATAGATTTATACAATAAGGATGTCAAAGAAGTGGAAATTTTTTAGCCTCTCTGCAGGTTAAAAAGCATGGCTATAAAAATGTATCCTACTCTTTTGCTCAATCTTTCCACACATCTTGATTTAGGATTATAACATGATAGGAGTTTCAGATGCAAATAGCCGATATTTCTTGTGTGTTAATGTATAGCTTCTTGGTGATTTTAGCCTTCAATTTTTCTTTGTTTATATGGTGTTGATTGTTTTTCTCATAGTGCCTTCAACATAGTATTTAATTTATCCAAAATTTTGTTAGAGGTATTTTAATTGGTATATTTTTTTCATAAGGGACTTCATAGAAAGAAGAATTAGTTTTATGATTGAGAAAGAATTATGTTTTATGATTTATAAATGAACTGAACCTATGTTTTTTGAACCATGTGAAACTATTTGTTGCTGGTCCTCAGTTCAGATAAGATTGAAAAGTCCCTTCACTCATCCAATAATGGCAAACATATTTCATAAAATCTCTTTCAGCATTATCTTCTAGAATCTTGTAATGGATGGCATCATGAAATAATWTTTTGATTTCTAAAAAGAGACTAAATTATATGCTACACAAAAATTCATCACAGTCTGCACTTACACTGGTCATCATGTTGGAAAATGCAAACTGTGCATGTAAACTTGATGAAGAAAAAATAATAAGCAAAGGAGGCTTTCTTTTTTGAATTCACGTATATTAAATGGTTGTTAAAAAAGCTACATAACCCAAATCCATATGTAAAGATAGACAATATTTATATATCTTTCAGAGACACATAGTCTCAAAAGAACCAGTGTTGACAAACTAAGATGAAGAGGCTCAATGAATATTCACTGGAAACTTGTCTGAGTATGTTCATAAAATCTATAAGTACCACCAAATTCCACAGGATGGTACCTGAAGAAAGGGATTAAACTCAGATATGGAGAATTTCAACATATTAAGGAAAAAATTGTGACACTGAGACAGTCAACATGTTTTATAACATTGATCCTATGAAGTGAAATGGCAGTGAGACTAATAATGTATATCTAGGTTGGGGAAAAATATAGGAAATTTGTAATAAGAATCAATAATTAGGAAAAGTGATAAAGTATATGAATTGCATTTTTAAAAGCACCTTAATAATCTGAATCAACAAGATTTAAGCACATTAAAAACTAAATTCTTGGCAATCCAAATAATATTTTCTTCTTCTGCCTTCTAATTTTATCAACTTCTAAAGCATAATGAAAAATAACTGTGAAACTTCTGTGGCAGAGAGATACCTGGGGAGCTATCCTACATAGGATGATGAAGCATGAAAATGATCCTGTAACAGATTTGATTTCAGATTCAAACAAGTGTAGCTATGCAACTTGCTGAGATACCTACTTGATGCTTAAGAGCACCACTCATTGTCTCACTATACCTGTGAAATAATATATCTTAAAGTTTAGAAAAAAAATAAAATAATGGCAATAGTTAAAATATTTTCCCTTCTATTACTTTAAATTATTAAAAATTAGCCATGTTGATTTGCTACTACAGATATGAATAAATGAATATTTTTTCCACTGGTGAAATTTTAATAACTAGACTGTTTTCACATACTTTTTTTATAGCTGATAACTTTTACTAATGAACGGCTGTAGAAAGTTTTTGATCATCTTATATTTATACAAAAAACTCTCAAATATAAATAAAAGCTTGATTTGATATGCCATAAAGTTCCATTTTCCTACAGGATGGAACTTTGTTAAGGAACAATGTATGACCTTTATTCTGCAAAATGATTAATATTTCCAAAGAGTTTCTGTATTTCCTTGGAAATATCCACTATTTGTGGGATTTGATTCTTTGAGAAATGAATTCAACTGGTAAGATCCAGTGAATTTCAGTACACTATGACTTTTTCAATTAGCATTCTTTTCAAGAAACTATCTCAAGAATTTTTCAGACATGGTTTGGGTSAAGGTTCCCCAAGAGACTCTATGCTAATGCAAATAAGCTAATTATATAGCTCTTCTGCAATTTCATTAGAGGATCAGTCACCTGAGCAATCACTTCAGTAGATTTCAAATACTATGATTAAATAAAGAATGAAAGAAGGAGGGAAGGAAGGAGGAAATGAGAGAAGAAAGAAAAGAAAGAAAAGAAGGGGAACAGAGAGAGGATAAAGGGAGGAARGAATTAATGCTGTACATAAGGCTTTTACATTTGGATTTTTTAGGACAGAGTATAGTTTTTGAGTAGCAGCAGTTTCTGTGCTGGCATCACTTATAACAAATGAACACACTCTTACCTGTAGATATCTATAAAATTACTATATATGCTAGTATAGATAATTAAATCTACTAAGAAAATTTCTGATTTGTTTTAATTAGAATATATTTTGTTTAACATATTTTCAGTAAAGTAGTAAAAAAGTATTGCAGAAGAATTCCTTTGCTGGTCTCAGAATTGGATGATTTGGAAGCTCTAAGTATACTGCTAAAGAAAACATAGTTGTAGATGCATACTTTGCACATACAGTGATCTATACACATGGTATTTGTCACTGTTATGAATTAGTATCCATTGCTGCATGCAGGGCATACTCTCCCAGGGTCAGAGTATGGCATCTGACCACAGGTCTCTTTCAGATCTGCGCTGTGTTGCCTCTGTTTTCTCAATATGTCTTTTTTTTTTTTTTTTTTTTTTACAGTGCGATATGAAGGAATATTAGTTTTATGAAGATGCAAAGAACTGTGCGATAGTGACAGCCATTTGCCTAAGGTAAAGAGAAGAAAAAAATGTGCAGACTTGTGTATATTGTTTCCAGAGAGGAAGTCCTAACATACTGTCCTCTGTTGTGCTTTATCTGTCCTGAGGCACTCTAAATGTACAGGCCAAAATCACACAGCGTGGTGTGCTTACAAATGATCAGTGTGTGTGATTCAGCTTGACGTCTGACCAGTGGTTGAAATCATTATTTCATCCACAGTATCAGTGATCTCCGGGTGAGCAGCAATGGGACATCTTAGTTGACAGATCCCACTCATATCCCCAGACCCTGGCATTATGGAGCATTCCTGAAGGAGAACTTATAATAGAGCAACATAACCTCTGGCAGAAATGCACATAATGAGATTGGACAAACTTTCCAAAGTTTTTAGATCCAAGTTCCTTGGGAGTGGTTGGACCTGCCTGCCCACAATCCTGGTCCCCATGGCAGTCTCAACCCCACCACCAGCTCCAAGTTTGCTGTCACAGCTCCGTCTCCCTCATGCCATGTCACTGCCCTGGCTTCATGTCCCTACCATGATCCTAACCTGGTCCCAAGTCTCCCATGCCATATCCCTTTTCCTGATCCCTGTTCCCTGTACCTATCCTGGCTCTGTCTTCTGAAATAGCCCACTTACTTACAACTCTCACCCACATCACTCCACAGCAAGCCCTTGTCCCTTCTGAGCCCAGATCTCTATAAGGTTTAAGGAAACATCAAGGAAGGCTTGAGGAGCCCCRCAATGCCACAGAAGTGCCCGCTCCAGCCCTGTTTCTGATCTTATCTCCTTTTGTTCMTGACTGGACTCTCTGTTTGGACCCTGGACTTGGTCCATACCTTGCCATGATGGGAACCAATGGATGATGTTGTCACCACCTGTGCTCTGCCCAGGGTGCTTGGACTCTGCAGCTCCGCAGTCCTCACCAAATGATGGACTGCCTATGCCAGGGTCAATCTCAGTTCCTGGCTCCTTCTCCCTCATTAAGCAGCCTGCTCCTGTGTCTCTCTGACAAACTGGCATTTGGATCCTGGAGATGAAGTTAAGACTGTTAGAAATTAGAGAAAACTAAGTTTTATTACTTCTGGGGAAAATGAGATTTTATGGCTTACATTAAAAGAATAATAATATGTCATTTAGAATTGAAACATCAGGGTTGATTTAAACTTATTTTAAGACTTTTAGACTGATTTTTAAAACTGGAAGGTTGATCTAAATAAGAACTGAACATTTTATTTGACTGGGGAAAAAGGTTTCAGCAACTTTCTCTAGTGGTCTTATTGAGATAAATGGACTTTTTGTGGCTATTAGAATATTGTAACTCTTTGATCGGTATTCATTGTCAGCTTTTTCTAGACCTTATATGAAATTAAATTTATAAAAGCAGTAATACTGACACAACCAATACCAATTCCAGCAGAAGTGATCTCATGTAAGAGGCATGTCAATAAATTTTAACTTTCAATTTTAACTAAAACTGTACTTATAAAAAGGCTGTTAAATGCATATGTGTATACTCTGCACCTGTGAATTACAACCTGAAAAGCCATATAATAACTAATAGTTATTTCTTTATTGTTACTCAAAATTACATTGGCCTATGTCCAAGTGGCCTAAATAGAGCCCTCTGTGCATGCTTTTCCCTGTGTCTAAAATTTGCAAAACTGCAATGGTGAAATGTYGGTCATGCTATGTTGACCTAAGATCATTAGTTAATAGGAAGAAACCTAATGAAATGCAGAATCACAATATATAAAATTAACATATTTATCCAAAATTATCCTAAAAGATTTCTCTAGCTATAAGCTATGCCTAGGATGGATCATAAACCAAGCATTGGTCTGAAACTCATGCCACATGCATACTCATAGCTTTGTTAAGGGAGCACACCTAGATGAGAACTTTTAAGCCTACTACTTCTTTCCGTGCAGGACAGACCCCCTCCCCCTAAAATAAAAAACAAAAAACAAACAAAAAAACCCTAAGAGTTAAACTGTGAAATAYAGAAGTTAAACCATTTCCCATAAATTGCAGTGTGCAAAAGTTATGACCAGAAAGGTGAGGAAGAAATTTTTTGAGTCTGCTGACTGCACTGGAACCTGCCAAAGCTGCTACTACTATAATGGAGTCACTTATACCTTCATTATTGTCATCCAGTCTCCTGGATGTCAGATTAAGGGGAAAAGCTTGTACAACAATCTAGTATTTTTGCTATTTTAGGGAAATCTCTTCTAAATCTCTTAGCTAGGTTTCYACTTAATATCAGGAATAATTAAAGATTCAGGAAGGAAATTAACTATGTGAAATCTGGGCAAGGACAGTGAACCACAATACTGTCCTGCGTAGGTACGAATGCGAGATCATAAGTGATAAATATAGATCAGAATCTCAGCTGGATCTAGATGAGATCTTCTGGATGAAATCTCTTGATTGTGTACACACCATCCTCACTGTCTCTGGCCCCCAAATCCACTAATGAAGCCAGAACATTGATTTCAATGGGGCTTTCACTCAAAACTTTTTAAAGTTTCTGCGGAGTTTGAAAAATTGGATTAAACCCATAAAAGGTCAAATGCTTTGTTTTCTTTTTAACTCTGGAGAAGCTGAAGGTAATGAACTTTACAAATGTGATGATTGAATTAATGATTAAAAAGGCTACTGTAGAACATTTTTAGTAGGAATTGTGTTTTCATATGAGAAACATACAGTAAGAATGGTATCTACTGGATGTGTATTTTTCCAAGGCAAGTGAAGGAAAAAATATCTGATATCTAAATCATTTAAGAACATGATTTCTGCGACACTAGTAGATTTCAGAATAATGCAGTGTAATATTTTTTTATTTATTTTTTTTGTGTGTGTGTGTGATCTTGCCATTCCTGGAAAACACAGACTTTCAACTATAAAACAATATAACCATCAACTTCACCATATTTTCCAACATATACATTTTGACAGCCCTCCAGGCATTGCATGCAGAAACAATTCTTAAGACTATATTATATAATTACATTGCTACAGCTCTTTTTTTATTTTTATGTAAACAAAACTGAGGTTATGCATGTGTTTAAATAATTTGCTGGATAGAAATGTCATTGTAATCTTCCACGGTGCAGATGAGCAAACTGTTATCAAAAGTGAAAGTAGTCAACTATTCTGTTGCCTGAAGGCCTGAGGAGTAGAAATAAAAAAGCAGATCCCTTAAACCAGTGCGACCAATCTTTAGTATTCCACAGGCAACAATATTGTAGGAGGAATATGATGTAGACAAGAACGATAATTTGTGCTGTATATCAGCATTATAATCAACTTCTTTCTTGTAGCTGTGAGGAATAATAGACAGCTACACTGCTCTAATTTTGTCATACAGTTTTTCTATTTCCATTAAAATTTATGAACTGTTTCAAGGCAACCTACGTACTAGACACAAGTGGATATTGATGCTGAACACTACCACACCTGGTGAGGAAGTCAGCTGTGTTATGTCAGGAGTATGTGTGTCGCAGTGCCCTTTACACGAAGTCTTCACTTACGTGTCATGAAGAAAGCAGGCTGGGACTCTGATTTCACGTCAGGTTTCCTTCAGCACATCAGATATTGTAGAATARTTAAGGTTTAATATTTATACTTAAGTTTGAGGTACAGCACTATATCAAGCCTCTGGGTATTGTAGGCTGATCATCCTCATCAAGAAGAAATTTTAAATAGCTTTTTAGCTCTCATTACCTTGATGTCTATCTGAAAAAGTAAATTATACACCCCAATCATAATTATACAGAATAAAAAGTCTAAGTCCTAGAATAATTACAGTTGTTCAGGACAGTAACTGGTTTATTTATTTGCTTATAGTTTACTAAGAAATGTGTGTTGCATTCTATTAAAATCTGTCCTGGAAACAGAGAGGAAAACTGTTGCACTCTGGACAAGAAAATTGTGCTTTCTTTCAGACCTGGAGGAGCATCGCTGGAGAAAAAAATCTTCTGAAGTTCAAGACGGAACCATAGGGAATGAGAAACTAATGAAGGGGAGGACTTATAACAGGAAGACAGTGAAAGAGTGAGTCACTTACAGTAGGAGGGCAGAGGTAATGGAAAGAGAGAGAGAAAGAGAGAGAAAAAGAGAGAAATAACCCATTTTCATACACTCCAGAGGAAATGTGTTGARTTTGCCACAATCCAGGAGGCCATTAACAATTGATGGGATATGGACAAGACTGAAGAAAAAGTCCTGTCCTSTGAAGACTGGTGTAGTGAGCTGGAGAGCAAACTCTTTCCAATCTCTATTTTCACCACCTCACTCCAAGTTTTTGGAARCTTAGGTGTTCTTTCTTGTGCTCAAATGAGATATACCTTTAAAAATTATTTCAATATATTGTAAAGTTTTTTTTTTAAGTTCTTTCAATATGTTTTATGGTGCTCTCTGGAGAAAGAAATTGTGAGCACGTGTACTTCACACATCTGGCCAGATTTTCTTGTAACTGTACACACAAAAAAATTAAAATCTCTATATGGATTATATGAAAAGAGAGAAATATGGACTACATTTTTCATGGGTTAGCCACATTGAAAAACTGAGGAGTTGCTAGTGCTAAGAATCACAGTATGCTTAGCAGATGTTYAGAAAGTTATGAATACAGGGCATACCGCTCAAGGTATATGAGGATATCATCAGTACATTAAAAAAATRATTTAGCTTGACAGCATTCCAGTCATGACAGCTGGCATTTTTCATTTAAATAGTTATCGATCCTTAGATCGAAGGGGGGTAAACACAACTGAAGGTAATGGTGAAATTATATATATRGATTAAAAATAATCTGTGTATTTTTGCATTACTGAACAGTAGAAAACAAAGCTACATTTTCTTTTGTGTGCCTGTGATTTAAAATTTAACAAAAGAAGACAGCYCTACTTGCTCTACACAGAAGGAGAATCTGGACACACTAATAGTCTCTTTCTCCACTGAACAGCAAACATTTCACATTTACATAGCTTTTTGCTACATTTGGTACAGTAATCTCTATCAAGGGGCAAATTGACTTTCCTTTTACAGATCATTAGCAGCTGCAATCCAGCCAATAAGGTCTGCATGAACTGGTTCTAGATTGTCTCTAAGTTCAGACATGAATTCATGCAGCATTGTGAGGAGCACTAAATAAAAAATATTTCCTTTAAATGTAATGCGTAGCTTTTGGYTTAGTCATTTTAATAAATCATTTCTGTATATTATTGCTGTACCATTTAAATCTTTAATTTGCAAAGGATTTCTGTTTTCAAATACATTAAATRTATACGGTCAAGCAATATCTTATGACAATGTACAGATTCTCAGGAGATCGAACAAGAATAATCACCTAATCCACATTTTTTCTGTATCTGCATTCTGGTAGGGATCATCCCAAATATTTGGCTGACTTTGAGCAAGTACAAGTTTTACTTCTGAAWTAGACTTAACAAGCCAGGCAATAGAGAATAGTACACTTCTGTCTTTGAGGTGAAATAGTTTGAATTTAGAGCACTTAGAATGCTCTAATGTATTACTTATATGGATTTATATATGGATAAATGTGGATTTGCAAATGCAGATCCTCTGCCAGAATTTAGTCTCCAATACAGTTAAATTTGTCTTGCATATATCAACCTTTTTTGTGCTGTCTCTCAAAACTCCCATTGAATTATGTTTGCAAAAACAGGAATGGATCTAGGGCTGGTTTTATTTTTCTTTTCATTTTTTTYCCCTAATAACAAGGAGAATAGTAGTTCTGTCAGCATACAGCCATTAYCGTACAGATTACTGGCATGTGATATAGGGAAGGTAAAGCACTTCACCTGTCACCTATTTTTGTTGTCCTTTTCTATGGGGGGTTGTTTCTCTAAAGATGTAACTACAGAAGAGAAGCTCTGCTGCATGTAGTTGAAAGCTGAGAAATGGGAACGACTTGTTTCATTTTCATCTTCACAAACTGTAGAATGATTGAGGTTGGAAGAGACCTCTGGAGGTAATCTGGTCCCAGATTACCTCTGCTCAAAGCAAATCATATTGCTCAGGTCCTTATCAAGTTGAGACGGAATATCTTAAAGAATGGAGACTCTACTGCCTCTGGGCAATCTGCTGCAATGTTAAGCCATTTTCACAGTGGAAAATGTTTTCTAATATCCAATTAGAACTTCCCTTGATGCAGTATTTATCCATCACTGCTTGCCTTTTTCCTGTACACCTCCAAATAAAGTCTGACTGTCTTCTCAGTGGTTTCTTTGTCTCAGACTTCACCAACAAGGTCTCCCAGGCCTCTAGTGAGGTAGGGGAGAGGAGAATGACAAAACCCTCAAAAAAGAAACAGACTGCTTTCCTGAAGTCCAGGGTTCTCATTCTGTTATTCACTTTGTTCAMTTCTGTCATTTCTTAAACTCTATAGTCCTTTGCTCGCTTCAGCCAAAGCTGCCCTCACCTTCACAGCTTTGGGCAGTTCCTTATGACTGAGTAGGAGGTCCCGCAGGAGGAGTGCTTCCCCTAGTCAGTTCATYGATCACTATGTCAATAAATTCCCTTGAATACATTCCAGAAATCACCTGAATTATCTGCAGACAGGTGTATTACCCTTCTAGCAGATATAGGAGTGTTTGAAGTTCTCCATGGGAACCATAAGATTTTTTCCAGCTGTCCAAACATGGCTTTTCTTGATCAGGTAATCAGAATAGAGGGCTACAATGATTTGGTCTAAGCCTTGTCTTCATCTATAAGTTCTCAGCTTGAAAAAAAACAACAGCTAATAACAACAGCTTGATCAGTTGTATTATAAAAGACACTTTTTTTCTGCTCATTTCAGAGAGTAGTCTGGAGGAAAAGTTTTGCAGYACATAGAAAAATGAATGTGATTACATTAAAGCTATATGTGTCAAATCTTGATTCAAAGATTCCTGATATCACTAGAACTATAGAAGTGATATACCTTGAGATTCATACAYAGCAGCAGTTCTTAGAATCTGATGCTGAAGAACAGTGAAAGGAGCTGAGTTTCTAATAGTAGTAAGGCTTTTCTCAGTTTGGAAAGAATGATAGTTAAATGAAATACCTACAATTCCATTGAAATATTCTATTCTTAGTTCAATCATATCCAAAATGAATTGAATAAAAAGAAAGTARTATCTTTAAAAGTATTTTAGTACTCATGAGGGATGGGTCATTGTATTCAGTACTTTGTAAGAGAAAAATTGGACAGAAATAACTTTAGTAACTGTAAATGACTTTAGGCATACTATTCTCGTTTTTTTCTAGCAGATATTTTACAAGTCAGTAAATCTTTTTTTTTTCACTCAGAATGGATAGGATATTAAAAAGAAWGACAAAATCATCTTTAAAAAAGGCTGTTTCATGCATTAGATATATTGTAATTGGGAACTGATTTAAAAGGTAATTGCTCTTCTCTGAAATTTTGTGTTAAATAGGTCTCTAAAGAATTATGACAGCCTCAAAGAATCCTTAAAAAGCTTCTTATTAATGTAGTTTTGCAATTCTTTGTCATAATGTGAGTTTTATAAACAAAGGTTATTTGTGGCTGCAGAATATAACCTGACATTTCAGACATAACTTGAGAAAAAGGTGATGTTCAATTTCTTCTAGGCCTTTTAAATATTTTGATAATGGGAAAACGATTAAGCATAAGTGATGTACAATTGGAAAAAGTAGAACTCAAGGTAACACAAACATCTATCCTAGAAAAAAGCACAAAGAAACAGTAGAAAAAAATGCAGTTGATGGCAAAATTGGTTGAATTGTTTCACATTTTCTCCCAGCTAAAAACCTCTTCTGCTTTCACATCTACCTTCTAGAGAAGGTCTAGCTATCTATTTTGTATATATTTTTAATATATGTTTTTATATATGCATATTTATATATTATTTATATGCATGTATGCACAYACACGCTAAGTGTTTTTATATATGCCAGATTTTTTGGAGGAAAAAGGTCTTTTCAAATTATCTGATACTCACATGGAAATAATAACAGGAGAAAACTTACAGCAGTGGTCTGACCAGTCCCTTTCCAATAATTCTCCTGTATGTTGTATCTGGACCTTACTTTTGGAGTATAAATTCTACATGACTACCTTTCTCTCCCRTCATTCTTCTTCTTTCCCTCCAGCACTCAATTATCTCTTTTACTTTCATACAGAATGCATGGGTTGGATCAAAATAATAAGAATCAGAAAATGAGGCACAAGCCAGTAGCTCAGTTCAAAAACATCCTCTGTAGGGTATGCAGTATATTTTGCTCATTGCTCTGTGCTAGTGTGACTGTAAAATTTCCAAGAGTTTGCTCAAGAAGCACGTGACTGTTCTTGCTTCTACAAATTACCCACAACACCCACTTATGCCAATCTATCCAATATCAAATCAGTACATAGATATATTCTCAGAATCTCTTTCAGTCAACATGTAATTTCATTCCCCTTTCTAGAAAAAGAAAAGACRATTGAGACTATATCTAACATTACTGAGGTCCTTTTTTGTAGGAGGGGCAACTCTGAAACCTGATTATGCCTTAGAGGTCTTTTTTGTTTTTGGGACAGTTTCGAACTGCAGGAATGAATACATGGGCTTCTTAAAGCACTGCTGTTTCAGTGCATGTTTTAAAGAGATATGTTATTAGTTCTGTAGCCCCTAAAGTACAATAGAAAATCCATCTACTATAAAAYCTGGAAATGAAATACTTTAACTTGGCTAATGAGAACCTGCTAATAGTGGGAGCAAACCAAATAAAGGAGGCAGTTTAATATTATGCCTGTAATAATTTGGTTATATAGGCCCCGTTTTATAGCCAAGATAATTTATATGTTTCAAGATACTATAATTAGTATGAGACCTTTCRGCAATTAATGTCATTTCTGAAAGTCAGTTCAAGGAGGTTTCACTCATTAAYGCAGTCTCAAGCAGCTTCGGGCTCCTCTTTCACCCCCAGTTTCTGCTTGTAGTGAAATGTATATCACAAGGTCTTGTAAAAAAACATGCTTTTCTGAGAGACGCAAAATAGTGAGATACAGCAAGGGCTTGCATAAGTGCACAAAGTTCTGTGAATCTTCTTCAGAGGTGTTATTAAAGTGTAAAGGCTCAGTGATTCATCACTTTCAAGATCCATGTTTCACGCCTCTCCATTACCCCGAAGTAGCTAGGTTATAACARGACATTACTGATTTAAAGAAAAAGCAGAATTAGATCAGATGCCTGTCCAAGAGMACGCTTGATAGATTTTAGACTGAAGTATCTTCTTGAGCTACTTTCAATACCCTTACGCAGCTGAAACCTGGAAAAATGATATAAAATGTTGCTGTGTTCCTTCAGTTTTATATATTGTGGGCATATCTTTTTACTGATCAATTACCTTTTATCTTTAATACATTTATCTACCTATCTGTTTGTTTGTTTGTTTGTTTATGTTAATGATTTACCCAGTATTTCAAGGAGAAAATGTAACACTGATGAAAAGGAAAGGAAAATAAATAAATAAAAAAAGAAATAGTAGCTGCTTTTTTTTTTCTTCTGTATTTAATTCAAGTGTTTTTAAATGTAGGTCARTATTTATACACACAAAATTGGTTGGAAATTTTCATAGCAATGAATGTCAATAATGTTGTTTCTTAACAACAGAAGTAAAACGGAACATTTARGTAAGGATATTTTCATTCTACATTTGTTGCACTAGTTTAACAATTTTTACACAGTAATTTCCTTTTGAAAAAATGTTTAGAGGCTAAGGTCTTTATGATCTATGGACATAGATCTCCAGAGAATTTCTCTTCTTATATTGTCCATAAATTTCTATTTCAATTCATCTCTGAATGGGCTTCTAAATTAAAGTTCCCRAGGGGCAGGGTACTGAATAGGAAAATAGTAGCTAAATTCTTAAAACAAAATGGCAAACTCTCTCCCCCAATACTATTTTAGATCATTTGGACAAAATTTTGGTTTCCATAATGTTAAAAYGACAGAGCATATTAAAAACAGTTCCAGTAATTTGATTTCTGCATAATTTGTTTCTTATTATTTTCAAAATCTCTTTTTTTTTGCCTCAGTTTAGTTTAAGAGAAATAATGATGTACACACAGACTTAGGCGCGACTAGGCTAGAATAGAATAGAATAGAAAATATAGATATTCCAAATTTTCACCGTTTCTATGTGTATACATAAAGCTATACTAAAAAGAAATATTTTACGTTTCTACTACTTCAATGTAAACATAACAGACTACATTGTTAATTTGACTTGTTACAGAAAATTTTCAAATAAAGCAGAATTTTTTTCTAATTCCAAAATACTTGAGATCATCCCATGGTTGTACACGTGAGCATCCCAGAAACATTTGTTTCTGAATATTGAAACCTTTTCCTTTTTYCTCAATTCATTAAGAATTCTAGATCAATAATCAAAGAATCCTAGCTCACTGGACAAAAATTTTCCAGTAATTTCATGTTATTCCTTCCAAAAAAGTTTCTTGCAGCTATATTTTTTCTCTTTAGCATATTTTTTATTTGCAACGTCTAAATACATTTCTTGCTCTTCTATATCTCTTCTTCTCTAGAAACATTTGTGAATTATTAAGTAAGCTGAAACTGTTCCCTATAATTTTSATTCCAAATGAAAACCTTAAAAAAGATTCCTGCTATATGTACCTCATTTTCACCAATCTATCATTCCTGAAGAAGCTGCTAAGGGAGGTTCTTTCTTCAATATTGTAAAATTTTTATCATAGTATGGAGTTGGGCCAAAGTTTTTCTTCCCCCTATGAAAAAATTCTTATATTTTAGGAAGACGTAAAAAAATATTTCAACAAATAAATAAATAAATAGATAAGGGGATGCATTTACTGGAGTAAAAAAAAAGGCTTTTCAGGAAAAATCAGTTAGGGTATTTCTATTTGTGTCTTTTAACCATTTTTTATGTCAACGATCTTTCAGGGCTGTGTGACTAATTAGCCTTACGACAAATCAAAAATCTGTGTATCATACAGGGGGGTGAAAGCATTCCAGGAAGATCCAAACAGCTGTAGCCAGGGGACTGATGATCTGAAACAAAACGTGACAATGAATGAACTTATCTTCATACATTTAGTGCTTCTAGATGAGAAGTGTTGACAGAAAAAATGTCACCAGAGCTACTAGTCGTCTCTAAATATACTCTCACAAATACCTCCGTCTATCCAACATGCTGCACACTGATCTTCTGATAACCAGAGAGCAATAAAGATCTGAACATAAAACATCGTTTAGTATGTTTTTAAGTTATTCAGTATCCCCAAATTAGATAAAATAATCAGCTGCAGCTACCAGAAAGCAGTTTAATTTAACAGAATGAAATCACAGAGGAATGATGCATAGGCATCCCACATCACAGGACACACGCAGTCCTATTTGAGAGACTACAATTCCCGTAGCTATGCTGATAAATCCATGCTTTACGTGAAGACAGCTAAATTCATGTGTTGTAAAATTCAGAAGATCACTGAAGTTAAAGAAGGATTTCTGCAGTCTATTATTTTAAACTTAGGAAATAAATTAACAAAATATAACCAAGTTCTTTTGGTTTGAAATTCTGTTATACTGCCTACTGAATAAGGCTAGTGGAGCAATGCTGCTGTCTGACCTTATATGCCTCACACTGTGATGACAAGATGATATAGATTTAATTCTCTGAATAAAAAGAAGAGAATAAAAAACACATACTGATTCATTTTGCTTTAGTAATGGGTTTAGAAACTACTAATTTTGTAAAGTCATTGCAATAAGGTTATAATGGAATTACAGGAAAAAAAATATTGTCTTCCAGCATACTCAGAGAATTCAGTCTTGGATCAGATTTTCTTTTCATTTTACAATGATTTATGTACACTTATATCAGTGAATCTATTTTTGACATGCACTAGTCAGATATAAAAAAATAGTATCAGTATTAGAATATTTCTATCTGTGCTGCATTGCCTTTATTAATATTTAATTGAATTTACCTGAAAAAGTGTAAAAACGTAGAGTTAGTAAAAAAAAGTGACTTAAAAATAACTACAAAAAGAATATGAGCAGAATTATTTCTGTCATTATCTATGAGTATTTAAAATGCAAATAAAATAAAAAATGAATTATTATATGTATGGACTTATCTGTTTTACTTTCTAATGGACAGATAATAAACCTAAATGAGATGTGTTGTGAATTTATTCCTTTTTTGTGTGGTATCAGAAAGAAACAAGTTTATTTTCAGATGCCGGCTTTCTGTATAGAATGACATTTGAAATACTGTCTGAATAAGCTTATACGGTGGATTGATTAAAGAGTATTAAACATCAGATATGTACATTTTACTCCTACTAAAAATGCTTAGATTATCATATTTTCAAAGTGAAGCATACAAGGCTCASATTCATTTCATTCAGTTTTGCCTTCTAACCAAGATATCTACGTTTCTGTCTTTCCAGCCTGTAGCAGCTTGTTAGCATTTGTAAGACCCAGGAGCACTTTCCACACTTATGATAAGTAAATGCCCTGACCATGACCTGAATTCATGTCAGGATGAAACCCCATTTCATACATCTTCTGCTTTGGCCTTCCTTTTCATAATAAGAAAACCACGAACACTTGGACCAGAAGGCAGCTGTAGTTTACTCCTGTCTGAACTACTGGTGGACAAGAATTTCCTGTGTAATTTGGACGTAATTAGGAAGACATTGATTTGCAATCAATTAATTAAAGTAGACATAAAAATGTAAATACTTGCATATAAGTCCCTATCCCTTTACAGCCAATGAAGACATAAATGACCTCAAAAGGATTATTTTTCTCATCTTAAAGTACCTGAGATRGCTCAGATAACCATGTTGTGGAGGTACTTGGTTCTCTGTGTTGGATATAATTCGAGCACCATACAATTGGTCTTTTAGCATTCTGATTTTAGATGCTTCGGCCAGGACAGATGGATTCTATTCATAGTCTTATTTACCTGTACAAATGCATCCATCAAAGATACCTAGCTATATTCTAGAATAATATCATTAAGTTTTCATCTTAAAATGAATTATTTTTCTTAGTAATACCATTGTATTGGCCAATGTATCTATATACCCATACATGGGAAGAGTTTTATAACAATTTCCTTTAATATCTTTCCTACCCCCACCGTCCTTTCCTCCCTCCAAAAAAAAAAAAAAAAAAGGGTTTTCTCAGAGTATCTTCCTGTTTCTCCAAAGAAGTATTTTCTTTTTAGTTGTACTAATCTGTAACCTCCACTGTAAGCTTTCTCTGTCTCAAKGGTTTAGCAACCTGTGTGCCAGGGATCTGAGGCCAACTCTGACACACCATAGCTGCATAGTCTTGTTTCAGACTTCTGAGAGAAAGCTGTCAGAAAGTCAGCAGAAACATTGGAGAGGCAAAAATTATGGATTAAGATAGGTCCCTCAGTACATCAAAGGTTCAAGAGGGAAATCACCAATATGGAAAGATATAAAATACTAAAGGAAACAGGACTTGTCACCATAGCCAGTAACTGTACAGTCATCTCATCAAGTCATTGGTGTCACCAGTGTTGACAAGGCTAGTGGGACCTGGCAGCTCAGCAGGGCTGAGGTCCCATTCCAGGGAGCTGCAGAGGCTGCTCATGCCCCTGCCCCTGCCCCTCCTGCCTGATGCCTGCCTGGCCAGCAAAGACTTTTAGGCTACCCTAAGTGTACTGGTGAGCACACTGATGAACACACTATATCTTATTAAATCCCAACTTTTTGCTATTGTTCTTGTTGTCTCGTGTGCTAACTGATAAATAATCACCTTCTGCTTTTCGGTTATAAATATCCTGTTTGCAAACTGGCATTCAACTAAAGATGCCCAAACAAACCATCCCAAAAGAGAGGCTGTAACATCTCTATAAAGGCAATTTTATCTTCTAGTTTTATCAGCTACAGTTAGTTACATCATGTAAACAGCAGGTCCTTTGAGATGGTCTTTCTCATAATTAGAGTTAACACTCTTGAAACTTACACTTCCTACATGGATTTGTTATGATGTTTCCCTTGCAATTAAACGCAAACTGGTGTATTAATAGTCCCATATGTTCTCTGATAGTACTAATTTCCATAATTTTATAAAAGCTGGCTGGTAATCACATATCTTCTCTCTTCCCACACATGGCATATTGGATTAGATAACCCCAGCTGAAATTCTGAATTGTTTCTGATGTGTGTTGGGAATCAAGTAAGAAATATTTCTTCTTTTTATTAAATTCCATACCTGAATTGTAGTTATGAAACCYGAGTATTCTTCTACTGATTTAAATCTTTTGAGTAAAAAATAACCATACTGAACTTATATTTAAAACCAATATAATTACTGTGCAACACAAAAGTGATCTTAGTACTATCCCAATAGTGCCCTTAGTTACTGAGAAATATTTTAGTAAATGTGGTAATGCCAATTCCCCACTCAGAACTTAACTGAAATATTTCAAGTTTAGTAAAACTAAGTTTAAATCTAATATATTATTGAACCAACTCGTGTCTTCTAAATTGCATACATGTATTTACCAACCGTAAAGAGAGCAGTGTTCACTAGTTATGCTATGTGGTTGATCTAGTTTCCAGTCTAACGTCCTATCCTTTATCCTAGATAGGAAAATCATTATAGTATATTTATCCACATCTTCTAAAATCTGCCTGTGACACAAATGCTTTCTGGAAATGCCTTATCAAAGACTACAAAGTTGAAGGAYAGAAATTGTTTGTTTTTCATCTATTTTGCATATTCTGAATTATTCCTATAACTTAATTATGCAATACAYAGGAAGCCTTTTAATCAATATTTATTTTTTAAGGGAAAAAAATTGAGTTTGTTCTTTTAGTAAGCATCTTTAAAGTGTGTTCAAATCTAAATTAAGAAGTGAGATTAGGCTATTCAAATAAAATAGTAAACCATTTCTTTGTGTTAAGTATTACAAAATCACAATTATTTTCAATGTATGCAGAAATTTATTTCAAATATATGCAAACTGAGAAACAACAACAAAATTAAGTAGTATGATTATACTCAGTGATATCRTGTTACAGATTCACTGAGAACTGTCAGATTAAATGTGTCAAAGAGTATCAGCTTTTCAGTAGTAGCTAGTAGCAGATGTTTAAAGAGGAGTACTAGAACAGGACACGCAGTGTCAAAATTCATCAGAATATTCTTTCAGTGTCCAACACTGGACCTTTTGAAAATTGTATATTTGTATTTGAAGCCCCTTGATGGCTTTCTTCCCTGAGTTTGTCTGTCTGTTCTTGAAATAATGTGAACTTTGAACATCAGTAGTCTTCTGCAATGAGATATTTCACTGACATGTACAGGCTTCTTTGTTTTTAACTTGACACCTAAAATTTTTATCTGATGACTCCTGCTCCTAGTATCAAGATGGAGGGGGGAGGAGACATCAGCTTTTACTCACCAATACCATTCATTACTTCTATACATTTCCAATGTGTTCCCCATTGCTCATTTTTCTTTTGGTATTCTGTTTAATAGTTCTTCATTGGGAAGCTATTTATTTTCTTAACTCCTCCTTCCTGTCCTGGTGTTACACTCAAAAATTTGTTAGTGGCAAAAGAGAACAAGACATATGTATGGAGCCCAGAATTTGCTGTTGGTTCGGTTAATGTTCTAACAGTCTAACAATTCAAATTATTGAATTAACTCAGAAAAGCCTTAGTAATAATCATCATTATATATATATATAAAAAAATATAAATTTATTATATGTTAATTAATATATGCTTATAAATTAATATTTATAATATATTGTATATAATTAGTATTTATATTAATAAGTATATTATATATTAAATGATTAWTATATAATTAATGTATATGATTTTGTGTTTGTTTGTTTATTTTTATATATATATATATGTATATAAAACCCTGCCTATCATCTAGCCCCTTATCTTTGGTGTTACACTCATCTGCCCCTTTGTGTTTTAAGGCTGAAATTTTCAGCCTCCCTCAGGGAGAAAGCAGGAGTTGTCAGCACTGAAATTTTTGTGGGAAGAGTATGATTTTGGTAGGTTCCAGTTCCTCCTTCTCTCATTTGCACAGGCTTCAATCTATTTTTATAATTTCTTATCAAATTCTGCTTCCTTCTCATGGGCCCTAAGCAAAAGCTTGAAAGGCAAGGACCGTGTTCCCCACCAGCCTCAGCTGCCACGAAGGGCTGCTGTCCGCTGCTGCCTAGGGGCGACAGATCTCCGCCAGACGCAGTACTGCCATGGCTTCAGCTGCAGCAGCTCGCGCAGCACTCMTGTGAGCAGCAGGCGACTGTTAAAACAAACTAAAGCCAGCTCAGATTGGACCAAACTCAGACAAATCGGAGACCTGCCAATGCCAGGACAACACAAAGCCTGTGGCTTTCTGCTGGCAGTAGTAAAATCCTATTTACTGGACTTCATTATCTATATCTTTTCTTTGTTTGTATCTTCACAAATAGTAGGATAAGAACTATATGTAATTCTAAAATTGTGAGTGCACTATGTATTTATTCAATGGTATACGCTTTTTCCTTTTCCTTTTCCTTTTCCTTTTCCTTTTCCTTTTCCTTTTCCTTTTCCTTTTCCTTTTTTTTTCTCTCTCTAGTTTTCCTAATATTGTTTTGGATTTTTTTACCATTTCGAAGCACTGCACAGATGTTTTCATAAAAGAATGAAAATATTAAAACTGTAAGATCTTTCTTCTGTATGACGGTAAACCAACACCAAACAAGGTGTTTGAAAATAAGGTATCTGAAAAGCTTAGTAAGATCAGCAAAGTTTATCAATCCATTCTTCATACCTTTTTCATATAATTTATAAACACAYTGAATCACACAGAGCATGGATTCTTTGGAGACTCCACTGATAATCTGCTTCTCTCTACTGGAATCA
Organism: Rhea americana; assembly: GCF_003343005.1. NCBI lineage: Eukaryota > Metazoa > Chordata > Aves > Rheiformes > Rheidae > Rhea > Rhea americana. The sequence goes on from NW_028186423.1 coordinate 7,366,340, forward strand.
AAATTTTATTCCTACTCTTTTGTCCTGTTTTTAGACAATTGTTTATCCATGCCAAGCTTGCCTCAGATTGCACTTCCTTTCTACATTCTTTACATTCGRAGTATAGAGAACTTTCTTTAAGAATCTTTGTTGATGGACTTGTCGAGTAACTTTTGAAAAGCAAAGGAAATTGTTTCAACAGTTTTTRTCTATCAATTTCTTTAGATAATTCTGTTAGTATCTACTAATTGCATTTTTCAGAATCATTTGCACAAATTTCATTGCTTTAAATATTTAGATTATTATTCTGTACTTCCCTGAGAATCCTCCTGAATTCCTTAAAAACTAAAAAAAGAGTTTTCCTATAAAAGAGTCACTTCTGCCACTTCCCAATCAGCTGATGATTTAAACCAGTGGTTATATTTTACAGCTGGTAGTTCACATATCTCTTCCTTGATTTTCTTCTGAATTCATTGGTGAATATCATCTACTCAGTATGATCTGTTACTCTTTATTCTGCTAATTTGTTCTATAATTTATATAGAAACTTCAATTTGAAACAGATTCTACAGAACAACCCTCAAAAGTGCTCCARTGTGAGAAGCTGTCCCATCTTCTCCATGGTGAATACAAATCCAAAAATAGGTTTAGCCTTTCTGCAGTGGCTTAATCTACTTTGAGAACTCWTCTAATTACTTTGGTCACTGTAGTGATCCTAGCTGGAAGACTATTTTACATTGAGGAATTAATGATTCACATAACAGTTATCCTGAGTAGGCACAGACCTGTGCAGTGCTGCACACATCCCTTGGCCACAGGATAAAGTTAGCTGGCTAATTGTAACAAAGAGGCCATCATCAGCTCCCTGTGGGCACCAGCGATTATGCCACCTGCATGTCCTCATTTTATCTAAAAGTGAACCAGCATGTTCTCATGTGAATATCCTTTTGCTTGACAGTAGGAATTATGAACAAAATTATTTTTTTCTAATAAAATCCTATCAGAGCTCTAAAGACCAAAACGCTTGTGAACCTCACCATCAGCAGGATCTCAGCATGCCATGTCCTGACTGAGAGGCCCATCCAATGCTGTATCATCTCAGCATTCTCAGCATCAGAAGGGAGGTAAGATTTAATTGCTAATCTTTCCCTCCTCTCCTGTCTTTGAATATTCTGATTAAACATCATATTATACTTAAAGGTTCAAGTGGGCATTCTTTCTTATCGAGATTCAGAAAGAACTGGCACCCATCCAGTGCACAACAGACACCTGTTGGCTCATCACATTTTTGATGTGCTGCAAAAAAGGTTTAGTATTACTTTTACAGCCTTGACAAGTTGATCCTCCAGCTTTTTCTGGGCTACTATATTGTGTTTTGACTTGCCAAGTTTTAGTCTAGTTTATTTATTTAGATATCACTCCAACAACTTGAAAGATTCACCTCATCTAATGAGCTTGAGAGCTTTTTATTTGGTTCCACAATTTTCTCCTGAAGTTTTCTTTTATAGGTAATACACACTGGTGTTTAATATGACCAGTGGTCTATCTGACTTTTCTTCTATTGGTCACTCTGGGCGGGGTTCAGTTGCTTTAAAATTGGCATCCAATGTAATCTGAGATACAGTAGGATATTCCGCTTTACTTCCAGCTGCTGACTCATAATGATGAGATATAGCTTGGATACCTTAGGGAGTAAAAATGATAAAGATGCAGTAGATGCCTATGTCTATTCAACTGAATCTCACCCTCTAGAARCCATTATTGTACTGACATGAGTATGTGAGACTCATTATATATCTTCCCTGCATATTTCTAATAATAAAGACTGTATTTTGGGCATTTTTTCTTATTTGCCTTAATGTGTAGTTTAAGGAGATTTCTCTGTTTTGCTCCCCCCCCATCTTGCTCAAAAATTTATAAACCTCAGTTCTATTCCTCCTGCAAGTTGGAAAAGGTACAGCATTCTGTCTTGGTGCAGCATTCCTTCTTGATGCAGCATTCCTTTTTCCCAAGACATTTTTTTAATCATTAGACAGTGAAATCACACAAGTGAGAATGCATACACATCAAAAATTGAGTTTCTGTGCGCCAAAGGCAGGAGTGAGGCAACAGAAAGCTGGTGATATAGAGCTTCTATTGCTCAATGGTTAGCACCTTTATCTGAGAAGAGGGGAACCTGAGTCCCTGATCCCTGCTTCTTATTCAGTGATTGTCTGATACAAAGTGAATGAACAGTCCTGGCAGCTGTACTGAGAACCAAAGCTTGCTTTCTCAAAGAGAGCTCTAATTGCCCGGCAGGAACAGGTTACTTCTTCCCTATCCTTCCTCTGTCCTGTCAGTCCTGAACTCGTAAAAGACCAGGTTAAACAAAAGAAGTGAGATAGTTCCTCAGATTATTTTATAGCTCATTTTTAAGAAACTCTTGGGCAAAATGTAAGTTTGAATCCTCTCCATTTACAGAAAGAGAATCAAAATATGTGTCTGTCTATGGAGGATCAGTTTTACCTGTAGTCTGTTTCATGCAAAAATTATCACTGGCCTTATCTGAAAGATCCTCAAACCTACTTGACTAGACACTTAGCCTCACAGGGGCCTCTGTGCCCTGGATCCTGAGTGGATGAACACACTTAAAGTCAAGCCCACGTTCAAGTGCTTACGCTCCTTAGATTAGTGGAAAATGAGCCCTACTGTGCTAAGTGTTCCCCTGGTTCAGCAATTTCCTGTTAGACATGGGGAACTGGCCTGGATTGCTTTCGTACTCCACTAATTTCATAAAAACTATTTGCCTAATTCTGGTGCTCTAAGGGCATCCACACAACTGGCTGCGGACACACTCAGAAATTTGCAAACACGGTATCTGAAAGCCGTGTAGCTGTGCAATACGACATTGTGCTCAAGCTGTTATATCTTACCTTTACTCCAGATATCTTTTTTACTTCAATGATGATGCATTTACTTTCATGATGATACAGTTCTTTGATTTCTAGCCTTGGCTGCCTTTATATGCCAGGCTGAATCTGAGCAGAGTGAGATTGGTTTAACTTCAATCTTTTCCAGTTGCCTAGCTCTGCTTCGATATTTATTTGTCTGCACTGCAATATCTTCTTTAGGCCACCTACGAAGATACTCTGAAACCTACCCTGAGTCTACAATATTTTTTTCTAAAGTTAAAAAAGTCAGGATGTAACAGAAATTGATRCATACATTCCCGTGACTAGAAAAGAAGGGTAATATCTTTGATAAGATTGTTATGACTTCAGTTATTCTGAAGCCTAATTCATTCTTGCTTGAACTTTAAGCCTAAGATATCATGGTATACTTTTCAGCCTAATTCTAATATATATTCCTAAATATATTCCTCAGAGGGAATATAGTTTGCTGTTGATAACCCTTCCATGTATTATTTCCTCCATTGCAAAACTTTATTAAAGTATTACTAAACTAAAATTAATCTATGAACAATCCCTGCCTGAAATTAGACAACCGTAAGTCATTTATTTTGTTCCTCGTTGCTGTAAAGCTTTTCTCTATATCTGATTTAATCTCTTCTTTTGATAAGTGTCATTTCTTTGATATTAAATTACTCCTCCTCTCTCTCTCTCTYTTTTTTTAATTTAATCACTGAAATATAATAYCTGTACAAACTAATTGCATGCCAGCTTATATTCTAGTATAATAGGTTTCTTCAAGACTTGCAACATCTGGCCTTTCTTTTGATAATTTGTTTATAATTCACTTACTCCTAGCTTTCATATTTGAATGGTTTAGGTCAGGCATGTTAATGGTGCACGGTTTAATATTTGATCTCACCCTTTAGTTTTCACAATGTTTGTCCTTCTTAAGTCTTTTCATCCTTTTTTCTAATCTTGAAATAGCAGCTGATGCTAAGACAGACTACCGTCCTATTTCAGAAATCTAATTCCCTTCATATATCTTTTAACCCCTYAGTGCACTCCTCTACTTATATGTACCCTTTCCTGATGTCTCTGAAAGATTTCTGCAGTGTTTATCTGTATTACTATTAAAATGATTGCTATGACTATTTTTCCTTTGCCCACAATATTTTAATTGATATAATATTTTTATTGAATTCCGACACTTCATGGAGTTTCATTGACTTGCAGAATTATTTCCCATATTTCTTTACAAATTGTTGCTCCTGGATCTTTTTACTAAGACCTTACACTCATTTYTTTGTAGGCCTTGGTATCTGATAACATTTCTTTTTGCCTTTCTTTTTCTTTTGTGCAATTTACAGGGTTTCTACTTTCTAGGCAACTGATGTTTTAGGGCTTAGTCCTATGAAATAGAGCTTCATATGAGTTAAAGAGTTCCCCCACATGAAAACATAAGTACAATTTTGAGCCACTGACAATTTCTACACTTCTGCAAATTTTGAAGTTCTGAAAAACTTGACAAATGCAATTTTTGATTCAGCTGAGCTTTAATATTCATAGGTACAGCACAGACCAAGAAACAACACTCACCAATGAATTGTTTTTATCTCCTGAAAATTTCCACTAGTCTAATGATTTTGACCTAACATTTCAGTGTAACAATATCAACTTTTACGTCTCTTAATATGATATTCATAGGAAAGAATGAATTAATCATTTTAAGGACTATTTTACAGTCTTTTTTGAAACAAACTCTCTTCACAATTGTACAACACGGCTTTTTAAATGCAAATGCAGTGCCACAGTTTCCTAAGAAGTCTTCTCAAGCAATAGAAGTGATTAGATGTTGGCATTCTCAGCAGCAGGCTCTTGACAAGCTGATTATCCCCTCTGTACTTGCAGCAGTCACAGCCTGTAATAAGCAAGAGGCTGTAAATTCTAGGGGCCACTCATTTTCCCATTTCACTGTCTGCAAGAGCTAGTGAAAGCTGCAACCCTTCTATTCTGCCCTTTTATGTCAGTTAAAATAATAGCCAAATTTATTTTTTTCTCCTAGCAGAATATAATTGAGATGTAGGCAATGGTGCCAGGAAAGTGAGATCATTTAATCAAAGGTCAAATTAGTTTCTCACTCCATACACCCATCTAATCAAAAGCTCTCCTTTTTGTTACCTGCATAGGAAATTCTAAAATAGCCTTGCCATCTACTAGTGTTGATCAGACATTTCCCAATAGTGTTCTGTCACAAGGCATCCATTTACAGAAGTGTTTCCATGACACTTCTGCTTTATTGTTCTTTGTTCAAGGACACAGGCTGTGGAGAAAGAAAGAAAAAAAAAAGAAATTAAACATTTCTCATACAGATGTTTGATCATTCCTTACGCCWATAGTATTATAGGATAGAGGATTTTAAAAGGATAGAAAAGTGGAAGAAAAAATTAAACTATTTTCATTTAGCTGTTGGCTTATTGTACCTATATGTTTTGCATTCTACATTTGATAAACAGAACAAAAGAATCATTTCTCCACAATATAAAGGATATGTAAGGGAAAGATGCATTAGAATAACTATCTGTCAAGGGCAGGATTTGTGCTTTGTAAGCTCAGACAAACTGCTGGTTGGCACTCTTCTCAATGTTATTTGTCTTGGAACAAAATTAGAATTATTCTGCCAAAGTACTTATTCTAATCAAACTTCTGTTTGAACAAATATTTTAAATTTCAGTGCATAATGGTTAGCATTGCACTGGATAACTACCTACCAGCAATGAATTATTTTTGCTGAATATTTKCAGTAAATTCTTTTTTACTATTGTTTCATATTTCAGCTTGTTATGGCAGGATATGGTGCTTTCAGTCGCTGTCCTATTTTAGGGAACATATTCTCATAATGAATTCTTACTTTTCTAACACATGGTTTTGGAACATACAGGCTGAACAATTTTAAAAGATATCATTTATCAGGCTGTTTCGTAATATCCTCTTGGGCCAAATGAAATGATGGACTGCCAAACAACAAACTCGCATCGAGAAGCAATTGAAGCTGTGCAATAAAGGTTTGCATCCACAGATATACATCATTTGAATCTAGAGGAATTACAGTATGCAAAATCCAGATCAAAAAGAGAAACTTTATRATGAAGATGGAGGGAAGGAAGATAAAAAATAATTTAAAATAATTATAAAGAAAACTTTGGGAAAACTTATAAAATAATTGAACAAGGAACATGGAATTCCACAGAGGAAAAAACACACACATTTCAGTTGCAAAGAGCTGAATTTCAGTTGTAATATTTCCACCTCGGTCATATTCATAAATTTGAAAAGAATAATCAGAGTTAACCATTATCACTGAAGCAGAATATGTGATTTCACATTGCAGAGTTGTAAGATTTTTAACAGCAGGACTTTGACATCTGAAGTGTTTACTGTACAGTTAAAGAGAAGTTTTCTTGAGTAACAGCAAGGCAGATCGGGACGTAAGCTGCTATGATACGTGTCTAGAGCCTACAGCTTGAAAGGGACTCCACAGCTGGTATTCATATGGCACATACAAGTCTGACTCTTCACACTTTACAGACTGTATACATAGTGAGACTGATTTTCATRGTATTAAGCCCAGTTTTCTTATGTCTAGACTCACTGCAATGTGACCTTCCTCTGTGTCTTGATCCATCCTCATTCTCAGACCAGACCCAAAACTAAGACAAAAATTATCAAACACATCATGGATAGTGTTCAATTGCCTAAATGTAAGGACTTATTTTAGAATATCGTAGGTTATCTGGGACATCTGCAAGGGGCTGGAAAACATGGCACAAAGCCTATAAAAGAGAGAAATCTCCTGGAATGGCAGCTGGAGGCCAGGCATGGTGTGCTAGAGAAATTAATGGCATTAGAGGTTATTCAGGCATGTTCAAGTAGTTGCATCGGTCTCAGTTAAAGGTTAGATATAATGCTATAAAAGTACTCTAAATTCAGCATACTTCTGTATGAAATTTCCTGAAACATAAACTTTCTGACATAGCTTGACCCTGAAATGACAATGAAAAGATGAATGACAAATTTAACTTTTAATTAATTTTCAGCAGTTTAAAAACAAGCTGTATCTGCCAAAACAGTTATTATTGTGTTAATATCACTATATAGATATATAAATATAGTAAATATAAATGTACGTATATATGCATATCTTATTTGCCTCTTTCTATTAAGTTGTGGATGTACTGCTTTAATAAGTTGTTTCAAGTATTTTATTTGTTTCATTTGTTTGATAAAAAAGTTTAAAGACTGCTATATGAAGATGGTTTGTTCTCATTTCTCTTAAAGAAAGTGACTTGCTAAAGTCTTTGCTAAAGTTTTTACAGATTAAGATGTGAAATAAAGAAAACAAGATTCCATTACATAATGGTTTAAYGACTAAGTCTATAGAAATTCATTCTGGAGTTACTGTTTAAGTCAAAGTACCTATTTAAACATAATTTATGGCACTTCTAGGGAAAGTAAGCAAAATGTGTTGTTTCACCAATTATAAACAAAATGAGTAATTGGATGGTTACCTTTCTGAGTTCCACAAAATTATTTAGTCACACCATGATTAATTGAATGTAGAAGCTCTTATTGGCTAATTAGGTTATTTTCAATAAAATTCTTCCTGTTTCATTTTCTATCATCGGCTATACAACAGCTCTTCAAATGCGGTAGCATAAATAGGTTGATTCTCATATGAGATACTGATTACAAACTCATTGTTTGTCATCTGATTTAATTTCAGACAAGTTAAGGATGTTAAAATAATTTGATTTATCCATTTGAAAATGGGAGAGCTTCCATGGGCTCATTTATTTCTGTTTTATTGCTCATTCACTAAAAGAAAAAATAGATGAGACAAATGAGATAACACCTTCCTCTCACATTTCTTAATTTATTCAACATGCCATTATGTTTCACACCTTCTGTTCAGACATGGCTTATGTCTTTGTTTGTCCCTTTAAGTCTCATCTCTTTCACATATATTTTTAGGCTTTTCTCAGCTTTTTAGATCATTTCATAGGTACATCATCTGAGTAGTTCACTTGACTGTATTAATATTTTATTAGTGCTTAACTGATACAGCAGCGAAGGCCTGACAGGCAGACCCTTAATTATAGACATTTCACCTGTGTTTCCTACCAGTGCCAAACTCTTAATTACAGCCATTTCACACAAACTCCTACCAATGCTTCTTCATGTTTCAATCTTTTTTTAAATACCTCATCTTTCATTSTCCTCATCTTTCATTCTTCTCCTCATTGCTGATTTCAAAAAGATTCACAATGAAGGCTGAAATAGAGATATGATTATTTGGACATTTATCTGAATTTTGGTGGTCTGCAAAGTTAGGACACTTAGTAGATCTTGATGATTTCTGAGCCTTTCAAAGCATTTCAGGAAGATCTATCTAACCTGTATTTTATCAATTCCATTTCTCAAATGAAAAAYGTATAAGAAATACCACAAATCATTATCTTCATGCAGTTTAATTAAAATACCAGAGTCTCTGAACATTTAACTTCAAATTTATCTTGATGTTATTTTTTATTATAAACCAAMCAGAATTTATCTGCTAGTTGTGCCAGGGACAGGCTGTGAGATGAGAGGCTGAACCTTCTTTCACTGTCATCTTTGAGACATTTTCAGTTTAATGTTTTATACTTGATATGCAAACATCCTCCTTTGAATTAAATCTCTTTCTGAATAAGTATTTATTTATTTCCATGAGACCATTAGCACCAATTTAAGACTGTAATTTCATCATATTAACTCATATAGAGCATCCCATTTGTAGTGTAATTTTAGACACTTCATAATAAATAGATTTCTTCCTACATACTATGCAGAAAAATTCTCTTTGTAATTAATTCTCAGAATCAAGCCCATTTTTCATTTTCTGCTCTAAAGCAGGTTTGACCCTAAATCCACAGGCACAATGAGGGTTTATGGCATCCAGGATTTCAAATTCTACAAACTGCTATACTGGCTCAGATCATGAAGCCACTACCAAATGGCATGTTAAGGAGTTATATCTATTCAAAACAAAGTAATTTATTTTAAATGAATACACTGGCTATATATACCGTTCCTGTAATTGTATAAGTGTTCAAATCATTTGCCCAGTTGGCTAAAACAAAATGTGGTTTACAAGGTCAGTTTTCACCTTGTAATTCAAAACTATAAATATGGAATAAAATATGGTGACTAAGGCTTTTTGAGAGATCGGAAATAAAACCAAACGATCTTTTCAGAAGCATAGGCAGATTTTTGCTTAGATGGCTGGAGGTGGGGGACTGCTTTCTTTCTTTGTTTCTTTTCTAGATCCTGATGTAAAAGATACGTSTCGTTATCGTGAGAACATAAATGTCTAACTTTGAGTGTGGATTCCACTAGAAACAGGAATGGATTATAACTGAAAAAAATATAGATATCTGCAAGATTCGTATCTATGTGCAAGGTAGTTCTTTATACTGTCTTTCTCATCAGCAGTAAAAATAGAATTCATAGATTATAATTTGTCTCAGCCTAAAGTAAATATTCAAAATAAATGTAGGGTTAAAAAGGACTTCCTCTACATTAAGTTAAAATTATCCTAGTTTGAAAAGCTCCATTGTCAACTTTGACATTATAGAAAACTACATTTGTTAAGATGTGCATCTTTCTTCCTCCTTCAGTAACCTATAATTCAGACTTCAGTATTGAGTACTGAGACACGTAATGTCCCGCGTGGAACAAGCCATTAAGAATTTAAGTTCCACTGGCTTTCCTTTGACCAGCTGGAGATATCTGGCACAAGCTGACCATTTTATACTAATTCTTTCTTTTTAAGAACAAGAAAATTGTATGTAGATGGGCACCTAATCTCTATAGCATATATTGTTAGGGAATAGTCTCCAAAAACAAGCTATAGTACCTCCCTGAAGCCTTTCAAGGATTTTTGAAGAACTTCTTGAATATCTTCCAAGCAAAAAGTCACAATGACAGGATAACCTATGAAAGCACACATGAACTAAAATAATATATATAATCTTTTTATTTTGAAAGAAATCTCTAATTATATTTCAGTTGTGTCCGGATTCAGTATAGTTAACTGAAGTGTCTAGGAGAAAACCTATCTTAAGCTCTAACTTTAATAATGGATTGAAACTGGCACCTCAAGAGAGTGATTTGCAGGGCTAAATTTCTCTTTGGAGTTTTCTTTCTTTTGATCATAGGAAGCATCTGTGGCAAACAAATTCTTATTTTTACACATAAGGTTGCATCTACATTACTTTTTTCAGTTTGGATTAGGAATAAAATTCTGAAGAAAATCTGATTATCTCATTTGCTTTGTTAGTTTTAGATTTAAAAAAAAATCTTTTTTTATATTCTTAAAGCTAAAATAGATATTTATTAAAGTCTATAATGAGCAAACTTCAAGAGGATTCTATAGTTTTCTTCACAAATCTAAATGCCATTCAATTTAAAATCTAACCAATATATGAAAGCGTGTAACTGTGGAGCTTATTGCAAATAGAGAGCCCTAAAAGTCCTTGCAGCACATCACCTACTGAACTTCCCCCTTCACCCCTCCAAATCAGTGGGAAGTATTATTATTCAAGTAATACTGTAGATCCCAAAGTGACCCAACCATATCATTGCCTAGCAAGAAACTGAGAAAAAGCCGACCCTATAACAGTGAATGTGCTACTTACATATAACCTTACTCAATGATAACATAAACTGTATTAAAGTGGTTTGAAACTACAACAATTAAGAAGAAATGCTAACTGAATGGTATCTGGTTAGGGCAAGTGTGAAAAAGACCATGAATGGAAGTAACATGATTTGCATAACACCTCCAAGGTTATATAGTGTGTTACAGAAAGAAGAGAAAGGAGAATAAAGCAGCATGAACAACCTAAGTCTTACAACAACAAAAAGGAAAAGAATAACTTAAAGTAACTGCACCATGAAATAAGATACAAGACAGGAACGTGTGCTCGCTATGCTGTCTCATAAGGTCTGATCAAACCTCACTTAAACATAATCTTGTTTATTTATTGTAGATACTTGGTTAATTTAACATATCCTATATTTTATAGATGGCTGATGACAAGGGGTGTCACTATATCTATCCTTTGAAATGCTACAGTATGCCAAAAATGCCTCTCTCTTGCAGAATTGCCTTGCCTACCTCCTTGAAGGACCAACTGTTCCCTTAAACTTTGAGTCCATCTGGTGAGTACCACTGCCCCTCAGTTTGTGAGCAGTAGTCACCTATAATCTTGCTCCTAGCTTTTACCACTCTTACCTGCTTTGCAGAGTGTGATCAGATGCCCTGTTCTTACCAGGTCTCAGAAATTGGCAGGGAGCAGAGTGGACTTTTTCTAGGACTGTGCAACAACTCACAGAAAACGGTGGAGTAGACTGAAGAGTGCTTCTGCTCTCAGAACATGTCCTTATTTTGAGAGCTGGAGCTAAGTAGACAATCCATTGTCACCTGCTTGTCTTTCCAGGCTTTCAGATGAGAAGTTTTGGTCACAGAGCTCTGCACTAAAGCCAGGTCTCATTCTCTGAGGTTACACCACAATTAGCAGTGTAAATATAGCTTTTCATTCCTCCAGGAAGAAACAACAGCCTTAGATTAAAAGCTCCTGGGATATGAGCCGTTTTTATTTGGCATCCTCTGTGCTTAACATAAATGAATCACTGCCCATAAATGGAGCACCTCTACACTATTACAATATTACTATTAACAGTATCACTCTCCCACAGTCACAAGGAAGAAAGATCCCTATGTATCATTCTAGTCTGTTCTCGTACTAATAGCCATCTGGTTTACAAGTATGTTCTTACTTCTCTGATCAGGTAAAATTCATGACCTTGTTGTTCGTTTCTCTTAGTGAAAGAAAGTGATAAAGATTTCAAGTGTCTTTGATGACATTTCCCTGCAAGGAATATATAGAGTCTTGTTTTACCTCAACAAAAGGAATCAAACAATTCAATCTCTTTATTCCATTTCCCACATCCTATTTTTCAGTCAAGATTTATCCATAAGGTTTCCCTCTTAGGGGTAACTCAGTCTCAAATTATCAGTGTTAGTTTAGGGATTCCTTTTTCTCTGTTTCTTCTCTCTGTTTCTGTGGTGTTTCTACTTGCTATTTTCTCTATTTTTTCACACACTCTCAGTTCTATTAATATTAAACTTCCATCCGCTTATTTCAAGCTCCAAAATCTTCATATATGGGCTTTGGTTTCAGATGATGACAACATGTTTTTTTTTTTCTTATGTGGCATCTACTGCTATAGACGCAGAAGCTGCTACATAAAGCAGCTTCTTTATATGCAGTTTCTTCAAGGATAGTGACCAAGTTCTTTCCTCCTCCTGTCTTTATGCTGAGCACACATACTCAATTTGTTGTTGACAGAAACTGTTGCTGAAGAAAATGGATGAYGTTCCATAGCCCCATCCTGCTCTGTTCTACACTATAAGGAAAGTAAACTTTTTGTGTATCTTTTTCATATTTCTCTGACACTTATATTTGTAGGAATATTCTTAAATGACTACAGATTATCTAAACTGAGCCGGGCAGTCTACTGGGAGACTGATAGATTATAAGAGGGGTGACTTTAATGCAGACGGTGGTACGATAATTATCCTACATAAAAAGGATAGTAGTAGAGAATTGTTCCTGTTAAGAAAAAGTAAACTTGTCAAAACAGAAGCYAGATAGTTAAGATACTGACTACACAGCTACTGAGTCTATTTTCTTTATGTTTTGAAGCAATATAGAATCTCAAGTGTTCTATCAAAGTAAACATTCATTGTTGTCAGCAGTATTATCAAAATGTTCATCACTACCCACAGGTTGTCAGTAAGCTGTTCCCCTCCCTGTCATGCAGGGACACACTTCTAGGCAGTGACTGTCTTAAGAGTAAGAAAATATAATATATGAAATTATAAACATGTTTTCTTCTTCTAAAGGTCTTGTACTTCTCAAAATTCAATTCAAGGAAGTGATTATTAACTACAAAGCTACTTCAAGAATCCTAGGCAATCATAAAAATACCTACCTGTATTGTCACCTGATCATACACCCAAATATCTGAATTGTGAAAGTATTCAAGTTATGTCTTTTCCATGAGATAAATGTGTTTTGGAAGTAGATCTAAATAAGCAATAAGATKAAATCTAAGTCTAATCAGCTAATGAATTGAATATTGCCTTTCCAGTCCATCTGTTTATCATTCCCACTAATTTATAAATAGCTTTCTGTTTAAATAGTTCACCATATTTCAGATGCTGATATTCTACAGGTATTAAGTTACTGTAACCTACGTAACAATACATAGTTCRTAACCATCTTCAGTGCCTTAAGTAYCTATTCAAAAATGTATTTTAATAGGGAACAAAAATTAAAGATCAGTTCTCTCTTCAGTCCTCCTAGTAGTCATTCTCTTTATCTTTGAATTATTGCTTCTGAATTTGTGACCGGAAGAATACATGAAATTTCTGAGATGATCTTATCAAAGCTTTTATAATAATATTGATACTGACTTTACTGATACCTCTCAAGATTATGGTTCTTTTTGTCTTTTTTGTTTTTCATTTCACATTGGTGACTTAAAATCACTCTGTCATCAATCAATGTAACAAGATCCTTCATGTGCTCTGTCATCCAACTCATAGACCTCCATTTCATAGCAGATTTGGGATTTAATTCCCCAGCTGCTGCACTTCATGTTATCATTTTTATTATTTCCCTTTTCAAGGTCATCTCATTTTTTCCAGGAGATATTTGGGTCCTCCCATGTGCTTGCTATGTTTCGTGACCTTTGGTCATCATAAAAACCCATTAGCATCAATTATACCACTGTCCTTAAGCAAGATATTAAAGATCAATCACAAAATGAATTAATTCAGTACTTCACTAGAAACCTCCCTATTACACAGTAATTCCGTATTAATCTTGCAATTCTTGAACTAACCACCATCTTAAGTAATAATTTCCCATGGGGCACCATATCAAAAGATGTTAAGATGTCAACATAGATTAGACCTACCACATCTCCGTTGTCTGTAAAAACAATTATATTATTACAGAAAATATTGGATCAGTCTGGCATAATCTTCACTAACCTCTTGGTTGAATTTGCTCATTTTTYGTTTACCTCAATTTATTTAGTTGTTGTTTCCTTCATAATTGTGCTGACTGTGATCTTCCAGAGAGATCAGACTGTTGTGACTGTAGTTGAACAGTTTATTTTTTTCAACATTTTTAAATATAGTAATCATAATCCAGTCTTCTAATTTGATAAGCTTATTAACAATATTGTCTATCAAACCCACAATTTAATGTTTGCTGGTTTGGAACTCATAAGATAGACCTAATAGCTACAAAATAAGCAAATGTGCTCAACTTGGCAGAAAAAAATAACAGGTTAGGGAAYGTGTGAACAATATTTACTAGAGGGACAAAATATTTTTGGTAAAACATCTGCTAAGTGCACCAAAAATTAGTTCAAGACTCTCTTCAGTATGATCCCAGCAGCATGATTTTGTTGACTTACAATGTACAGTTGGKATTATACAAATATTTCTTTACTTTATTTCCCCTTTTTGCATATTCCCTGTATGCTCATTAATTGCCCTAGCAAAGCAGAGTAAGACAGACTTTTCTTGTTTTCAGGAAGACAGGTGTTTAGACAGAAACTGAACKTTGAAAGGGAAATAAAATGCCTTTCAGGGGAAATACTGAAATCCTTAAAGCAYGAAGGAATCAGCACAGACCTCCATGAAGAATAACACTTCCTCCACCTCCACAGAAGACAAGAACAGGATTTAATGACACTTGCAGTTCCATCCAGCAGCGTAGCTACTATGGGTACCGTGTAGGAAGGAAGGGYTGGAATGATAACACTGACTAAATTTTAAGGTCAACTATGCAATATTTTTAAGGTCCCAAGAATTAAATTTAATATCTGATTGGGTCACATATGGCCCCCATAAAGGATGCACATCAAAARACCTTTGTATTAAAATTATGTAACAGGACAGAGTGATGATGTGTAGCCAAGTTTAGTCCTGTGCAGAGAAGGAATGAGACATGGCCAGGAATCTCAATCTGGGAAATGCAGACACTACTGAATGTGGCACATATTCACCAGTACTGACATCAGCTATTTCATCTTTTCCTTAACTTTTTCACCTTCAGAGTATCTAAACTCCTTTCAGCATTGTATTGTAGAGATGAAGTAACATCAAGACATTTTTTTTTCTCAAAATAGAGTTGAAAAGCCCATTCAACATCAAGTAACAAGAATGACCTTGTATACAAAACTCTATAAAAAATATCTAGAAAAGTAAATGACTTGTTACAGAGTGTTTTAGAGACAGGAAACTTAAGACATAAAGCAAATAAAAAGGAAAAATAAATAGAAGACATGCCTTTTGTCAGATAAAAATCAAAACATTGCTTTGTTAAAACATTACTTCTTTATGGCATGCCAATGACCAATTTTCACTGAACTGTAAAAGCACTAAGCACGTTTTCCACAAATAACATGCACATAACACAAAAGTACATTCTCTGCTACAGAAAAAARTAGACATAAAAAGTAGACTATTTTCACTCCTGACACATTTTTTTCAAAGATTTTTAGAACAAAATATCAGCCTATAAAATCCTCAGTAACAGAAATCTGAAATTTTTCATTTTTTAAATTTAGATTCATAGTGTAAACAACAACAAAACTCACACACACACCACCAAAGCAAAGAGCAAAGCTCATTTTGATTCAAAATTCCCACATTTTCTACCAAAAATCACAAAGAGAAAAAGGATGAAAAAGAGGGTAAAAGGGAAAACATTAAGAAAGAAAGGAAAAAAATGTAGCATGCGAAGGAAGCAGCATATAAACAGAGAAATATTGCAGAAGGCTTTTTAGTGTAGTTAAGCTTTGTCCTTCTGTAGTGTTAATGATTTCTTCTTTGGAAGCACTTGGGAACCGTTATCATGAATTACATTGTTACAGTCAGAAATACTAGTTGTAAGAGAAAAGATGTTGTTCTCTACCCTAACTTGTACATGCAGGACTCAATTCAGCTGTCTAAATTAGTGACAGTTAAGATGTCTTAGGATACCTTCCTGACACCAGTCCAGACAGGCAATAAAAATGGAGATGAACCAAGTATAAACTGATGTGTATGGGACAAAAATCCTTATTTTCAAACAGCTTGTTGAATTCTGTATTAATACCAGGCTGAAAAAAGTCTTTTGATTATAATTCTTCTTCTTCTTTCATACTTCTATGAAAACAACTGTACAATGCTTAGAAATGACTAAAAGAAGTGAAATGTTATAATTATTAGGAAAATCACAGAGAAAAGAAAAGGAGGTTGGAGTAGGGAGATGAAAATACCATTGAAWAAGTCCACAGTGCCCTCACAACTTCAAAATTACATTAAATTCTTATTCCATCATCTCAAAAATATATGCATAAGGTAAAGATATAGAAAATATATTACAGTAAATATGACTTTACCATTTCTAGTAGAAGGCCATTGTCTATGTCTTGATCCAACACTGCAGGGTGTCAGGACTTGTCCGAACTCATCCTGACCTGAGCTGTTTTTAGCTGATAACAGTTTCCTAGTGGTCAAGTGATTTTTACTCCTGAGCAGCTGTAGCTAAAGCCCAGCAAATGTTGTATGCAGTAGAGCTCTGCCACCCCAAGGCAGTCACCTCAAAACGAAAAGTAGCCCCTTGTGTCAGCTAAGGCTGGGAGAAGCAGTTATACCACTTTCAAACTTTAGTTGGGAGCCAATGAGGAGGAAGCAGACTGTGATAAGAAAACAAAAATAAGCCCAAGACTGTGCAAGAGAGAGGAGGAAGAAACTTACTCAACATCATACTCCCCACATGAAAAACTTCATGTTGTTTACAACATAAACAACTTGCCATAAACCTCCCACTTTTTTCTTGAAGGAACAATGGAACTGCCAAAGGGCACTGGAAGGATAAGTGTAACGCCTGAGAGGAAGGCTACTAGGCGGGGTTAGGTTTTGCTTGTTTGCTTGTTTTTGTATAAAAATTTCATCTGTGTTATTAATGAGATTTTTCTGTATTAAATTGGATTATGCTGATACTATTCTAAGCAGGCTAACAACTATTTGTTATATTTTGTTGAGATTGATAAGATTTTAACTAGACTAACAACATTTCCCTAGCTCCATAAATATAATGCATTCTGTTTTATTTTCTGTTGGAAGACTGGAGGATAATTGTTTCAGGAAGGGGTAGCAGAAGGGATTGATTCAGAATCCCAAGTCCTGCACTGGAAGAAATGTGATGTTGACAGTTTGATGCGGTGATAGTTCTTGATGTATTGATGGTGATTCCTTACTTCTCACTATCCTTCTGCTTGGGGACATTTTTACATATCTGATAACACAATCCATTTATTTTCCCCTTCATCATTAATCTGGAATTCTGTGTTGTACCCACATTTCCTATATGTGGCATGCTTTACATAAATTGGGAATTTGTTCTTTGTTTTCTCTGTTATCTCTCAAACCATTTTTACTCTCCCAAGGATGCCTTTTTCAAATGATCAGTCACCTTTCAAGGCCTTCTGCTTGTAGTTTTGAGTGCCCTGTTATAAACCTGTTTTCTTCAACAGCATTTAAGCTGTGCTTTCCTAATAACATAACTGATATTGTGTTAGCAACCCAATAACAAACTCATTTGTCTTCTAAGGTTATTATTAATTCACTGTACAAAATTAATGATCCATTTCAAGACATGTATGTGTATATATACGTATATATGCACACTTATAGATGTATAAATAGCTGTATTTGCATATATGCAAACATACATATTTGTTATGAAAATTACTTTTCATTACCTTACTATAGTGTAAAAACAACTGAAGATGAAAATAAGTTAGTAAGTGAGAATATAGTACTTGATAGAGATGGATTAGGATGGTACTGTATATACCATCGGGTTTCTTACACGCTATTCACCTGTAGTACTCCCATCTACTTTAATACAGCTAGTATGCATGGATGATTTCCTATCTGAACCCTTGGGATTAGAAAATGTTGTTTGTTCATTAACTAGGAATAAATGATCCAATATCAGCAACTGAGATAATGGAACAAATACRAGAACGTTAACCTCTATTAACCTCTACTTTACACTTCCAATAGCTTGGCCAAATTACTTTGATCTTTTGGTAATTTTTTGTGACAGTCTTTTGACAACAAGATGCTCCAAATCAGGAAATGGATAATTATTTGTTTCACTCTTCCATATGATGAAGAAAGTTTAGATTATATTTCAGAAGCCAAAACCCACAGGATATTGCCTAATTTGGTAACTGCGTAATTAACATAAATCAGCAAACTTTTTGACAAGCTAAACATTACTGAGTTATTATGAAGTATCCATACGGAAAATGAAACTGAAACAGATTTTCATAACTGTCCATCTGACTTACAGTGGAGTATCACAGAATCTATCAGGTAAAAGTAAAATGGAAGTGTCTTTGACTCTAAATTTAAGAGACTTAAAAAAAAATTTGGACCACAATGTGCTCCTAGAATTCTGTATAATTTTAGCCAGACATCTTCATGTCAATAAGATTTATCAGTGAAATGTTATTATAGAACTTCTCATACATACTACAACATTATTTATATTTTTAGTAGTATTTTTATCAAGATTTTAAAGTGCGGTAAGAGAAATGATGTACTGATTCAATGAATAAATCAATATTTTTCTTATAAATTTTTCTTATTGTCATCTTTTTTTTTTAAAGAAAAGTAGATTAATTTTTAGCAGCTAGATAACTTTATACATGTATATCATTTAATGTAAAGAACGATGACTCACCCCTGGTGAGGCCTCATCTCAAGCACTGTGTCCAGTTCTGGGTTCCCCACTACATCAGAGACACAGAGCTACTGGAGAGAGTCCAGCGTAGGGCTGCGAAGATGATCAGAGGGCTGGAGCACCTGCCCTGTGAGGAACGGCTGYGAGAGCTGGGCCTGTTCAGCCTGGGGAAGAGAAGACTGAGGGGGGATCTGATCAATGTGTACAAGTACCTGAAGGGAGGGTGTCAAGGGGACAGGGACAAACTCTTTTCAGTTGTCCCATGTGACAGGACAAGAGGCAATGGGCAGAAATTGAAGTACAGAAAGTTCCGCCTGACCGTGAGGGAGAATTTCTTCCCTGTGCGAGTGACAGAGCACTGGCACAGGTTGCCCAGAGAGGTTGTGGAGTCTCCTTCTCTGGAGATCTTCAAAGCGTGCCTGGATGCAACCCTGTCTACCATGCTCTAGGTGACCCTGCTGAGCATGGGGGTTGGACTAGATGATCTCCAGAGGTCCCTTCCAACCTTACCGATTCTATGATTCTATGATGAGTCTTTTTTTTTTTTTTCCTATAATTAAGAATAGATGTACCTTTTTGCTTTGGTAAAGGCTGCACAGTCTTGACAGATAAAGGTGAGTGTTAACTGAAAATTCTTGGCCTATCCTTCTAATTTATAAACAAATTCACTTCTGAGTTGCACTGGGAAGAGTGTACAATAATGCTTACTTTGGAATAGCTAAAAAGGAGCATACCAAGCATTGTAGACAGATGAAGCCAGCAAAGTCATAGTGATAGGTGGAAGAGAAAGATGTCCCAGCACAGTTTGTGGCTTTATGCTCAACTTATAAGGCTTCAGTGGCAGCAACAGAGTTGCTCCCCAGATAATATCTTCTGCTGTTGACATCAAAAGCAAGGGTACTCTTTCAGCTACAGAAGAAAGTGTCTGTTGATTCTCCATCCATTTCCCCACTGTTAATAAGAGAAGATTCAAGATTTTCATAAGAATAAATAAGCCCTTTGGAAGCTCAAAGATGACTACATTTCCCTTTTACTTTCTCTTGCTTTCTTGAAGAAACCACGCATCTTCCCTCCCTGCCTTGTCTCAGGCATACACTTTTGGGGTTTGCAGAGGGTTTCTGGAGCCAGGTGCATGTGCTGTAGAGACACAGAAAATCATTACTAAAGTTGAAAGGATACTCATTCCATCTGGAAATCCTGCAGGTACTGTATTTGTGGTACACACTAGGAAATCTCTAGAGTGCAGGGACACATAGCTGAACAAAGTAGCATATGCTTCCTTCATTTTTTCTTCAGCTTAATTTATGATTGTCCTATAAGTAACCATTCCTGGGAATGAAAATCAGAGGTAGTGCTAGGTCTGTGAAGTTTGGAACCTGTGAAGTTATAGTCTTACAAGAAGGAAAAAAGTAAGGAAGGAAGTTATACAGAAATTCCCATTCTTTCCTGAAATTTTCTGTAAGAATACAAAGAGGAATATTCTGAGATGACAAAGTTGATTTTATTTCCCTATTTATTACTTTCAAATCAGTTTTATTCTTCAGATCTGGAGGAATATGCCTTTGTTTAATGATTAAGAAAGGTTTGGTATGTAATCTAATCTCTTCTTTTGTTTGATGCCTTCTTGTACAGTGTTATTACTCTGTGGGTCTCGTGGGCCCAACTGTTAYGACATACCCTATATTCTTTTTTACTCCATTTCTTTATCCTTAAATTGTAATTATTGATTAAATAGACAATACCTTAAATCTTTGACACTAGAAACTAATATTGCACATTAAAAATACTTTAAGAAAATAGCAGGCAACAATAGGAAAACTTTAAGACAATTAGTCTGAAATCAGTTACTGGCAAATTAATAGAAAACTGATTCAACTGATAAAGAATTAAAAGAATATAATTAATCCTTGCCAATTTGTTTTAATGAAAAATTGGCCTTGGCAAAAAGTCTGAATTAATTTTTCAAGCAGATTACAAAGTACGTATGAAGGTACTTTAATCTTTCATTTGAGAAGTGCTAAACCGTTCTCTTTCAAAAAACAGAATTATAGAGTAACGATAATGCCCACATCAAAAAAATTAGGAAATGGGTAAGTGAAATATCAGAAGAAGTGATTTTCCATATAAATCACCATCATGTGGTGATGTTTCTAATAGCATTCTTATGACATTGGTACTATGATCAATACTAGTCAAAATTTTAATCATTGGCCTGGAAATAAAAATAAAAGCTCTGGTGGTAACCTTTTCAAATTCCACAAACATTACCAAATAATGATCAAAATCTAGTAGTTATACTGGAGATATGAGTCCTATGGTAACCTGTATGCTTTCAAACAAACACACTGTATAGACAGAACTGCTGCTATACAATTATAAGTTTCAAAATTAAACCGATCCTGTCTACAGATCAGGAAAGATTGTCCTCATAAGTCAGTACCTCTGAAATAGTATGAATGGTCATAGCGGCCAGACATCTGTACATCCCTATGCAAGACTTTAAAATTATGCAGTAGTTAAAAAAAATACTGCAGTTCTTGAAATTATGAACAGATTGAGTACAGAGTAGGAATGTGGGAATGTGGGAAGGCCTTAGATTACAGCATCAGTGTTAGCACTGAAACATTACTTAATCTTCTCGTAGTTATATTTTTTAGAGCTATTAAAATACAAGAAGTTCCAAAGTCAAAGTCACAAAAATTTTTGAGAACATACGACAGCAGAAGAGTCAATGAATGTCTATATTATTTTCTCGAGACTACTGTGAGTTTGTCTTCAAGATGCCTTATGTACCCTCCTTACAGAAAGCAAGTCTGGAAGTGCAACCAAGCACAGGACGTTGTCTGACTGTGCAAATTGTATGGGGCAGGCCCGGGCAGGAGAAAAGCATACTTTGCTCATTGCAATTGGGGAGAAGCATTTTCAGAGAAGCATAGTTAGAATCAGTCCATGTATATCAGTCCATACGAAAAGAAGACTGAGAAATGGCTTGATTACTGTTTGTAGGTATAAATCTTAGGAAAAAAAATCATAATAAATAAAGGCCACTTTAGTTTAACGGGGAAAGGAAAATTAAGTAAAAATTACTGGAAGCCGAAGCCAAGGAAATTTAAATTGTGTATAAGGTACAAATATCAAAGAGTGAAGGCAATTAACCATTAGGAAAAGATTGTTCTAGTTAATACAATCCATCTTTAGTCAGACACAACTATTAGTCTTGGCTTTGGGATAAGTGCATAAAATAAAATAACCTGTGATGTAGAGGAGGAAAGAGAAGCTGGTCTGATGGTTCTGTCTGACCTTTTATATCATGACTTAATCTATGAATAATCTCGGCTGGTAGCTGATTTTTTCTGACCATTACACACTGCTAATATGTAAAACTTCTTAATAGAAGCACAAAATGGTTTCAATTCATTTTACTTTATTTCTTTTCTTTTGGACCTTATAAAGTTCCTGAAAGGCTGAAATGTATTCAGAAGATGTTTGAAATAACATTTAAGGTAGAAAAAATCCTAGATAAAGTTTGTAATTTCTTCCATTACAAAATTAATTTCCCCACTCCTCAGAGATTAATAATTCAGCTGCTTTAAACCTATAATAATTCTTATTGTAAAAAAATTGTAAACTGTTTTTTCTGTTTTTAACAGTAGGCCAGTCAACATATTTGCATCATATTCTAGCTTAAACATTTAGTTGTTTTCAAACGTTGTTTCGTAAGTACATATCTTCTTTAAATACATATTTTGTGAAGTTTACAAAATGACATTCATAGAAAAGGTAGTCCTCAGTTCATCGAGAAAGAAAACAGACTGTAGACATAAAGATTCCTTATGCTACATTTCCCAATAGGATGGAATAGGACATGGGAGAAATTAGGAAGCTATTCTTAATAGTCAGCCTCAGAGTCAAATTTGTGAGGTTAAACTCACTACTAGCCATAATCTGTCTCCTGAGCCTCTGCTTTTCAGCTTAATTACTGTTGGTTCTGTATCACTAATGCTATATTGTACAGGACACTTTGTTATTGCAGTCATGCAAGAAGAAGAACTAGCTGAATCTGATCTCTGGTGATCACCAAGAAAAATTAATTGGTGTCCTTTCTTCTGACATGTTTATTTGAATTAAAGCAGACAATTATTAGAGACCTAAAAATACTATATTTCTAATTATGTAGTAATTTATCTTTTGAAAGTATAAGGAAGTTACAATACTAGATACTGAAAACTACTTGAAATGTAATCTAACTGAAACATCTTTTAATCATTAGAATTTTCCCTTATGCAGATAGCTAATGGCAGCCTCTATTTTATTAACTATAATCAATAAATATTAGGTTTATCGCAATTCTAAAGGTTTGTCATATTCATAAAGCCTTAAAGGTTTTAAAGTTTACAATAATTTGATTTTTTAAGAAATTCAGAAAGCTATATGAGAAAGGAATAAAATAAATGACTAAAATTAAATTTAATAAAAACAAATCTACAGTATCACATTTCTTGAAAGATTAAATTCACCTTTCAATTCCATCTCCCCATTTTGGAGCTTCTGAGTCTGTGAAAGCAAAGATGAGCTATAACCTTTCTATAACCATTCTACCTTTTTGAAAAAGTGACACTGAAACTCTGATCAGTTTTAGAGTAAAACTTGAAAAACTTTCCTTTTAACCTCAGTATCCTGCTGCAATATCTGATTTCTGTGATGCCTTTAAGAAATTGAATTAGTGATTTAGGCAACAATCAGAAAATCCTGATACAATTTGCATACCATTTCATTTTTATAAAGGTACTTCACATTTTAAAATCACTTTCTATTCCTCATGTTCCTAAAAGTAAGTTGTCTTTTATTATCCCCATTTTAGACTTAGGAAATTCTCTCCTTGAAGGAAACAATCCTTTAACTTTCTCTCATGAATCAGTAACCAAKCTTAAATAAGAATTCATTATTCTGATCTCCATGCTCTAAACAATGGCATCTTGTTATTTCTTCTAATAGTATTATGTAAGATAAAGCTAGGCATAATATCTGAGATTTTCTGTCATTTTCAGTGAGCTGTTGATCAGATACACTGCCTGAGTTTTATTCCATGAGTTCAAAACATTGTTTTCACCTGGATATTTTCACCTCTTTCCTTCCAGTCCTTCCATACAGTTCTGCTACACTTTCATCATAAATGTTGACTGGTATCAGCTATTTCTGCAGATTATTATATCACCTCTCCATTAGATCTTAACCAAGCCAAACATATTTAGATTTTGAAACTTTTCTCCACAAATGAATTCTGTGAAATCTTTGATTAACTTTTTTATCTTCCTTTGCCTCCTATTCAATTTCCTGATCTTCAAGTAAAACTGAATATGCACAGTTGCACAAAGTAGTCTACAGGCAGGGAAGAAAGAAAGTTGAATAGGATAGACCTCTTAAAATCTTGATTAATTTCATAAGATATAGTCCAAATGCCTAATGCTATATATTTCAAAGAAGATAGGAGACCAATGAAATGCTGATTTCACTAACTTCAAAGTCAAAAGGTTCACTAACTTTGTGAGACCAAAAATWTATCTTGTATGCCATCTTGTAAGGGTATTTGGAATGTAAGGATATCTGTTTGTAAGGACAGTAAGTCAAGGGCTATTTAGCATAAGAGATAAAGAAAAGAGATAGGAATGGTAATAAATTAAGCACACRCAGATACACAAACCCTAACAAACAGCATAATGGAGATCATAGTAAAGAATTATCAGGTCATGATTGAGATACTCTTGAAAGAATTACTTGAGTGTAGCTTTGAAGAGATTTAATCAGATCTCTGTAACTGATAAGAAAAAAAAAACATAAAACAGATTAACATGAGTCGCATGGGAAAGAAATGCAACTGAATGAATATACATGTATACACACACACACACACACACACACACACACACACAAGTATATACATATTTATACATGCTTATATTGTGTATGTCTATATTTATATATTAGGGAATTAGAGATTGCTATATTAGGACTGTTTAAAAGACTGATAAATCATGCCAATTTTAAAATTTAAAAATAAACTTTACTAAGTTAGTTAATTAACAAGACAGTACTAATAGTTGGTTCTTACACATTATTGTCATCCCTACGAATATAATACATTTTCTCTAATATTATGTGTAAGCAAGCTGAAGGTCAACATGCTTGTCTGGCTGAGCCCTGTGCCTGATCACAAGAGACAGCCCTGTCTTCCATGAAACTCTATTCTTATTTTCTGTTCACAAAGAAATTCTTTGTTCGCTTGCACAGAAAATCTTGCTCTGTATTCTGAGTGTTGACATGAGCTCAGCAAGTGAGTGAGTAAATGCTCTGCTAGAGGACATGAAGCTGGACAAGTCAGTGAGTAGGGGGAATCTGAAAAGACCCAGTGTTGGAACTGGAGACTGGATAAGGAGGGCTCAGGGTCTGGGAATGGACCCTCGAGAGACTTCAGGTCTTGTTTAGGGTCTGAGCAACTTGTGAATCAGAAGAGGGAGAGCATGTGTGTATTCTGCTGATGAACTTCAAGTCTGATCTGCTGTTGCTCATGTTCATGTGAATGCTGTTTATGTTTATGCAGATATCAGTAAAGGCACCAGTCCCTCTCTGTGTCGATCTGTGAGGCTAGTCATATTTAGTTTGCCTGTGTGCATGGATAAATTTGGAATTTGTGCTGTACCTTCCTGCTGCTTGGACCTGCAAGTGGAGAACAGCAGCTTCCATCTAACAGATGCGGAAGATTGAAAATGCCTGTGGCTTAAAGTTCCCTGGACTGGGCTTCCATTAACATATCAACTGTCATACACATATATAGTCTGTCCCTTTCTCAGTAGAAATAAATAAATAAATAAATAAATAGCAGGCACTTCTAGAGGACAAGGAGTCTCAGTTATCATAGATAACTATCTTACAAAAGCATAAGCACTTTAAGAACTTCCCATTTTTATTTTCATTACAGAGGAAGCCTAGACTATTAGCTAAAATTGTTACCTGTTAAGAAGTTCTGGAAAGTAGGAGGTACTGGATTGCTAATGTGAAGTTAAGTGAAATTGCTAAATCCTAATTTAAACAAGTTTTAAGCAGACTAGATCATAGAATCATAGAATGGTAAGGTTGGAAGGGACTTCCAGAGATCATCTAGTCCAACACTCAGCATAGCCCATACAGGGATTGAACCAGTGACCTTGGCATTAATAGCACCACACTCTAACCAACTGAGCTAAACCTGCCCCCCAATAACACCTCTTTTATCAGTTTAATAATTTATACCTTTAAAATTATTAAATAACAATTGCAGGGAGTAGATATTTGTCAGCAACTACGTTTCCCTTCAAAAATCTTGAACCTAAATTTGATATATAACTTTAACATTCTGACACCACGGGCTTTGTTCATCTGTACATAAGACCTAGAGCCATCTGTGCATGCGATAGGCAATTGGGATAGCTATGCGTGGCTGGCACACACAACAGAGGGAGTACAGGAGTCTGATTTCTTTCTGGAGTGGCAGGTTGAGGCCAGCTGGGTCTTCCCAGGATATCTCCAAAGGCATTAGGCAGCTATTTCTGGGTAAGTGTAACAATCTCTTGCTGCCCTAACTGCTGGGGCAGTGGATTCCCATAATGCTTAGTTAGGCCCAAAGGCAATTTTACTCACATCCATCAGAGTAATGTGCAATATCTGCCAGCCCCATCTTAAATGATATCATGTGCCTGTATTAGGCAACTGAATCAAACACTGTAAAACTGGAGTTCCAGTTCTGAAACCTTAGTCTATATCCTATGCAATACATTTGCCATGTGAAACAAGATCTGTCCTTCTTCTATTGTTCAAAAAGAGGCTTTTTTCTCCCCTAGAAAGTTCTTATAATTAAAGTAAATTCTAGAATGGTAAAATCTCTTAAGTAAGAAGGGAAGAAATAAGAAAGAGTTTCTTATTAATAAGAATTTCTCTCTATTAGGGTCCATCATAAAAGTATTCTAAGCAGATCCACCATATACTAGGAGAAAAATTGCCTCCATCATATAATTAGGAGAATAGTTGTCACATTATCCTTTTATTTTATTTTTAAAGTATATTTTACATAAATCAGCACATCTATCAGATCAGGCATGAATGCTACATCTGTCTTTTGACTGCTACCTGTAGAGGAAATATCATCTAGTGTCTAGCCTGGGAGCTTTAAAAGTTATCCCCTAAAGTTCTGCAAGATGAACTGTTTGCCTTCCATAAGGAAAGAGAAGAAATCAGATCTAAAAATCTGTAGGTTTCAACCTCCAAAACAGAAATAAAGATCTATGTATCTACATATTGATTTTGAGGGCATTTCTTTTGAAGAGGGGGCAGGAGGAAGGAGTTGTTCCATTTCAGTTTGCTAGGAACATAAACTTTTGTTTCTGTACATACTCAATCATAGATCAGTTTGATTATTTTTAAGATTCAGACTGTGTTTTGGAGAAGTAGGCCAAAATTGGGCATAATTTCAGAGGACTTTACTGTTGGAATCTGATACTGTAGAAGCTAATTCTGTGTGAATTCAGACCAATTCTTCAGCCTGCAGCCAGTTGTCATTCTAGGAGCTAACTTATTTATGAAATCTGCTCAACAAGATAGCCATAGGAGAACAACTTTAGTTAGTAGTTCAGCTAATAGATATCTTAGCAAGGGAATGGAAAAAAGAAAAAAATAAATCATTGTTTTCTCTTCTAAGAAAAGTGTATCCTCTGGGAGATTCACTTACCATTAAGCTTTCAAGTATCCTGGTATAAAAGAATAAATAATTGGCTCCTATTTCTTCCTGACTAACTGTATTCCATTTTACTTGGAATTCATCATGCACCTATTAATCAGAGAGAGTGAGTACAACTTTTAAGTCAATTTGCTYGGATTTATTCATGGTTAAGGTTCCAATCAGTTTTATTAAGTACTTTGCTATTTTATATTAAGCAAAATTAATATAATCTTTAATGAAAATTCTGGGTTAAAAGGAAAGATTGATGAGACAGTATACTTCAGGACTTTCCAAAAAAAAAAAAAAAAAAATCTCTGTGCCACCATTTTAAATCGAACAACACTGTGCTGCCAGTGCAGGACACTATTAGAACAGGCTATAAGTCACGCTTGCCTTGCATCCTTCCTTTTTCACTGGATATATATTTATTTTATCCATGTAATGTGAAACAGCTCTAATAGATTTCCCAAAGTAAACCATAGCCTAAAGGTTACGGTACTATTGAGATGACTGAGGAAGATGCAGGCAGAGCATGCTCATTCTTCCTGTATCATTTATTTGTGTGAGGATCTTAAGGAAAACTCTACTGTTCCCATTTCTCTGATGTCTGTTATGGATATTCCTGATACAGTAGTACACTCCTAAGGCCCTAATATTTCCCTTGGGAAATATTGAAACATGCATGTGGTATAATAAGAGTGTTATTATGTAATTTGAGATGGGATAAACACTTTTAGACAATTCATAATTGTTTTGTGCATGTGTGTGGTGTGTGTGTGTGTGTGTGTGCACACACATGTGTGCACACAATATGTGCAACATTTTGCACTTGGGAACTCTTAGGGGTTTACCAAACGGCAGATATTTTAGTGAGGAAAACAAACATCTGATGATGTATTATATCTTCAGAAATAAGCAGTAATACTATGCTCATATGCTGTTTCAAAACAGTCAGTGCTATCCTAGTAACCCTATCTGCACAYATTTTTTCATCTATTTGTTTTTGCTAAGAAACATAGTCTAAATATTTCCAGGTGCTTAGTATCAGTTTGTTTGCCAAATAAGATTCCATCTTTCTGGGGTTTGCTTGTGAGAATGCATTTTCACATTACACTGGAAACAAATGAGTCTGTCACCATTTCTCTCTGGAGTACACATGCTCCTGGTGCACAGATTTAACATAAGCTTAAGAGGAGAATGATTTGTGAGTCTCTTGTTAAAAAATTGGCAGCACATCACTGAGGATTTCCTCCAGCAAAGGGAACAGATTATAACTTGGTGACCTGAATGCAGAACTACATGGTTTCTTTGTGTTTATTTCTAAAATTATATACCCAAATATCAAGGAAAACATAATTAGAAATGGTCAAACTGGTTAATGACAAACTATGGAAAAACTTGGATTTTCACTTTGTAACAAGAGAATGGCAGTGAAGTATAACCAAACTACAGAAGACTGACTAAAAAGAGATCTCAGTCTTTGGATACCTATATTAGACTCACAAGAAAGATTTAATTTTAAGAGTTAAAATCACATGCAGATAACTTCTATTGTTCTGAAGTTGTGTAAACTTAAAGCCTATTTCAGATGCTTGAGGGATTTCACCTGGCCTCTATCAGCCTCTCTAGCAGCAGAAAGTAAGGCACGAATAAATTCTGTCTCCTGTCTATCTATCCTTAATCAATATCTCAAATACTCTATAAAGAGTAACGTATCATACCAAACCCTGTGTTTAGGCAATCATGTTCTTAATTTCTGTATTCTGATTTGCACCCAAAATACTGGATTGCCTTCATTAGATCTCAGAGTTTCAGTTAAAAAAAAAAAAAAAAAAAAGTGATCAAAACCATATAGGAAACTTAGTTCAACTTTATACTTGTATATGCCCATGAGATTTATATAACACAAATATGTGTCTACAGCTTCTAGACATCAAATTGAAATTACTATTAACTTCCTTTAATGACCAGTTTGAATGCAATTGGAATATTTTGGATCTTCTTTTATCTCCAGTGCTACAAAACTATTCTCTTCACCAAATCTATTTTAGAGAATTATATCCCCAGGATACTTATTAAGTCAGAAAATACACAGAAAAATATKAAATTAATATTATTTATTGAAATGTGTTCTTGTAAAAATGTCTTGTCCTATCAATAAATACCCAGCAGGGCATTTCAAGAACTACAGCACAGAGAGAGAAAAAAAGAAAAATTGAAAAACAAGCATGAATATG
Source organism: Rhea americana (assembly GCF_003343005.1). Classification (NCBI taxonomy): domain Eukaryota; kingdom Metazoa; phylum Chordata; class Aves; order Rheiformes; family Rheidae; genus Rhea; species Rhea americana. The sequence continues at coordinate 7,396,119 of NW_028186423.1, forward strand.
AAATGAATACTGAAAATCATTAGCTTAAATAATAYGATCTGTATACAAATGTTAAAATTAGCAAAAGAATCAGACCMWATGTGCACCATTGCATATTGTTATAATTATGCACACTCAGTACACAATTCTTAGTTTCCCAGGTCACACTACCTGTGAGTTGTTGCACACCTGCACTCTGCTCTGATGCATACTAAATTAGATATTTGGTTAAGAATGGTTATTGCACAAGGAGTTCTGGCAGATTCTTCAATTCTAAATCTATAAGGAATACAGATGTCAATATAATAGCCAAGGTACCKGTCCACAGCGTTGGCACCCCTGTGTATCCTGTGGGGCTAGAAATGTACTCAAGTATCATACCAAAGACCACAGTCATATCTTACGACTTTTTTTAAACTCTAATTGCATAAGAAACTAGGCTAAATGATCATTTTGTTGTAAATTATCACTGTTCCACAGAAACCAAGCATTGATCAAGCATTAATGACAAAGGATGATATTCTTTGTTTCTCTTAATGTCTTCTCATATGTATATGAAAAGAATATTCTAAGAACAAGTAACATGGGTCTCCCTCACATAGTCCTTTGTATATCAGAACCCATTTATAAGCATAAACTGTTAAGAGCTGCTGCCGCTGTACGGCTGTTTACCCTTTTTCCTGTTTTACCTCCTCTTATATTATACAAAAAATGTTAATGGATTAGAACAAYGACTACTGCAAAATTGCTAAAAAGCAATTCTTATCAAAGGAAAACAAAGGGAGACATTTTGCAGGCCTCAAGCTCTGTAGTGTTCCAACTGTTAGCATTCCACTTTGTTCACAATTACCTTACACTTGTGGACATATAATCCCTTTTAGTTATAGTATTATGCCTTAAAATCTCTTTTTATCACCAAAAGCCCCTTTATGATGAAATAAATAAATAAAAGTCTCACTTYTTCTGACACAAGCTCTGATACCCAAAGGCCTGTAAGACATGAATATGAAAGCTGGCTGCTGCAGATCTACTTAAGAAACTGAAGAAGATAAAAAGCTTCTCCAGCTTGCCTGTTCAATATAATTGTTTTTATTGTTAAGTGTGAACCCTACAGGGAGCTACTTCATTCAGGGGATTGGAAATAATGTGCAGGCACTTTTACCTCTAGGTCACTGTTTCAAGTCTAGCTCAGATTAATAATGACTGAAATGTATTATCATCTCCTGGCTGTGGAATAGTCGGTGCCAAATGATTTGGCAATTCAAGAGCAATCCTAATGGACCCCAAACTCATCAGCGTTGTAAAAATAAAACCTTAATCGCATGCCTCACCAGATAGGCTGTAGATTTCTTGGCTTAGAGAAACTTGTACTGTTACTTCACTTGCTATATCAGTTTCATGGTTAAAAAAGAGAGTTAGCTTTTTGTATATCGGCAAGCTGCTTATTTGCTGGAAAATACACTTTAATCATTCCAAAAAGTTCACAAGTTTACAAATCAGTTTGGCAGTTTAAATGGAGGCATTGAACTTACACCGCTGTCCCCATTTTTAAGTTAAATGGTTAGACCCTTTGCCCAGTATATCTAAAAATGCACAAGAAGTTCAGTTCTTACTCCATCCTGACGAGGCCTTGGCATACAAACCTTTTTCATTGGAAGGAAAACACCCAAAACACAACTTTACAGGGTTTGGGGGGTTTGACCTCTTCTGTGAAACCTGTCATCCTTTACATTTGATGAACACTAAAGTGAACTCTGTAAACCAGATACTTCATTTACTAGGTGCATGTCTGAGTCCCTAGACTAGAAAAGTACTGTTACTTTTGATCTTGGGCTGTAATAGTTTCATGCATAGTGAAACATATCTAAAGAAAGGAAAAGCAAAAGGMTTGAGGATATCTTTTGATTATCTTGAGGATATTAGGATATCTTTTAAATGGATGACTAGCACTATCTCCAAAGAAATACAAGTCCATTTCAAAACTTTAAAAAACTTCCTAAATAGTTTACAAAACAAAACTTCCTAAATAGAAGATGAAACCTACATCAATGTCACCTTGTACCTACATTCACAAAGGCATTCAGGATTTTTTTTTCCCCAATATTTCATTTTTCTCTTTTTATTTTTATCCTATATCATTCACAACGGTATTCACATGATTAAAATTACATATTTTACTACATGCTATTTGTATGAGTGTTTTGCTGAAGCCAGGATATCTCAGTTAAATCTACAATGTGTGCTGAAAATTGGCTTCTTACTTCCTAAGCCCACCCTTTTGTTGAGCATCCTGTGGATCACACAAGATTTCTAGTTTCAATTAATGCTCAGTGCAAATAATATAACATATAGCTTCACTTTTACTGGGATGAATAAAGCCTGATTTGCATGAAGTAGAACTTCTCCCAAGTTTACCTTAAGAAATTATATTAATTACAGAATTCCCATCATACAGTAACTTTTTAGAAGCTTTGTGTTTGTTAAATGAAATTCATAATACCTCACTTCACAAATTCTTTTTCTGAAAAGTAAGACTAATTAAGGATATTTTTAAAGTAAAGGTAACATTTAGAAATTATTTTTATATTGTTTACTTACTATAGAAGTGAAGAARAAAAGCATCATTAATTAAATGTCTATGTTCCTATAAAGCTGGTTCCTAAATATATTAATTTTTATTTAGGATTAATTTTGCTGCTTTTTAACATGATTGGAGTTTTCTCTTCTAGTGAGTTATTACCTATCTATTTGTTTCTTAAAATTTCAGGAACTTATATATAATGCTTAAATATCAATATTTCCAACTCTGTACTTTTTKGGGGGATGCTAGCAGTGCTAAGGAATAAGATAATATTCTAATAAGGTGTAAGGTTTATACTGAGTGAAGTAGTGAGGTATATAGTCATATTCTTTTTTTAGGAACAGCACAAGTGTTCTGATGCCTAGATAATTGATTTATTGGGGAAGTACTGTAAAAATCTCACATCCATTTTCTTCTATAGCTATATCATTTAAAACGTCACAAATATCTCCCTTAAATTATCTTTTGATTATCTATATTTCATTTATTAATTCTATTGAAAATGTTTGACTGACAAAAATTAATATGTAAGATCAAAAAAATCACAGAAGACATATCTTTACTCTAAAAAAATCCTGAAATGACAGCTTGAAATCTGCCTGCATTAGGTACATAAGTTGCATGAAAATTTACAATGCCTAGCAAAGCCATTTTCCTATTGTAAACAGTGAGTTTACTGTATAGTCACTGTAATATTTACATATTGTTTAAATCACCAAGACAGAAGTGTTTTCTGCCTGTTTTGCATGTCTTAACTTCATCCAAGAAACCTCATCTTTCTTTCAGATTTTTCTCTTCTGTTTTGTTTTGGATTTTGTTATAACAAAATGAAATAGAGAGGAGCACAAAAATAATACCTTCCTTTTGTCGTTCTGTACTTAATTAGAGAAACAAATGGCAGAAGTGGGATTCGATTTGCCTACATTTAGGCATTCACAATGAAGCTATCCACACATGAGATAAATGTGGAGATCCAGTGGCTGTTAAACYGAATTACTGTCTAGACTCCACTGATTTTAAGAACTAGGAGCAGGAAATCAGTTGCTGGAACACAGACGTACAGTTCTCATTTGCATGCTGCAGGTGACCTGGTTGGCCTCCGTCTGCTAGTCCAGAAGAGCGCAGGTCTCCTGTAGTTCTTGTATCACATTAGCCAGCTTCATGCTGATGTCCTGAACGCTGTTAGTTAAGTAAAATGACATGAGACACTAATCTGCGAACAAGTGAAGAGAGGACCTGATCTCCACCAGCTATAAAGAGAGATTTGACACCTACATATAACATCCAAGTGCCTATGGTCTGGAGCTGAGTCCTGTCCTGTGTGTCACAGTAAGGCTTGAAGCAGCACTTAAATTTTTTGACATACATGTTTTGAAATATTATATTCATAGCTGGTTTCTTGTTAACAGAACTGCACACTTTAATCTCATCTACAGAAAATAGCCATTGCAGGGAGGGAGAACTGAAGTTCCCAACTGAGCTACATTGATTTATCGGAAGAAACTGGCTGAGGTCAGTACCTGAGTGGTTAAGTTTATCAAGGTAAATTATATTGATAACTAAAAACTCAATTTAAATCCATTTTGTAGATTTTAAAGGATGTTGCTTTAAAAGAAGAAGGAAGAGAAGAAGGAGGAAGAGGAGGGGAACAAAACCAAGAAGAATAAGAAGAAAATTTGAACCTTTAACATATGTACAGTATGGGAAGCATCTAATCTAGTCTGTATGCATATTAAAGATATTCTTCTATCTGGTCCTGGGGATACATTCAGCTTTGCACTAATACAAGCTAAAAGCGACCAACTCATACACAGAGATTGGACACTGCTGCTAGGAGTAGTAAGCTGGTCATTAAGACCTTATCTTACTTGTCCTTTTCTTATTGATGGCTTAAATAAGCTGGGATCTCATATGAGCTCTTAATGGCTCACCTTAACCTAGTTTTTAAAAATCTTTCAATTGTAATTCTATCAGTTAAATGTATTCATTAATAATAATAATAAACAATCCTGGCCATGTTTCTTCACCAATGAGGTGAAGAACAACTAGATTTCACACAGAACTGGGTAAAGATCACATGAATTTTATGAACAAACCCTGATTCAGAGTCATCTAGTTCACAATATATAAGAGTAAGCAGCCTAATCCTATTTTATGTTGCTGGGTGTTCTATCTTACCCCCTTGCAAGAGGTATTAAATTAATCTCTGATACTCATTAGAGAGGTGCTGACATTTTATGAACTTCTGTAAGAAGCAGCTAAACAAGACTAACCTAAGGAGGACAGAGAAGGACAATTGCTAAAGAACTAAGGTGAGAAGGAAGAATGCAATAGATTAATGCTGTGTGGAAGTTGTGCAATGTGTAGCTGAGAAAACAGACAAGAAGTTGGTCAAGCTCAAAAATTAGCTGAGCTTAGAGTCATGTCCAAACCTTCACTACTGAGCAGAACAGTGATCTCCACTAGTAGGACTCTAAAGTAACTTCAAAAGTTTAGAAAATTCTTGCTCTCCTGTTCTATATTCACTAACAATTTAAACCAAGTTCTATCTCTGTACTGGAAGAATTCTCCAGGCTTTTCACATTTGTCTTTGCTTTCAGCCTGAAATTTTTGCCCTATATCTATGGATCTGAGGTTACTAAGCATTCTCCTTTTTATCAGTCAATGTCATTACCTCGCTGCATGAAGAAGTATTCTCTATCTTCCAAAGAAACATACAGCTTGGTAGTGGCATATACTGTCTAACATGGAAGTATTTATGTTGAATAAAGTAGCACACTTTTCCAAGCTGGATTCAGGTCCCTCCTTTTTGACTCTCTTTTCTAAAAGTTAAAAACAGCTCATATAGTTTGTTTTAGACTGATGAATTTCAACATTTGAAAAACAAGTAGTAAAGTATTGATAGAGTTCAGTGTTACATGCCCCTCTCATTTTTTCCACAAATTTCTTGCAGTAGCTAAAGTTGGGAACAAGTCTCTGGCCATCATTTTTCTTGATGAAACAAATGCTTTCTATTTAGTCTTAGATACAAAACTTCAGTCTTCTTACAACTGTGGTGATCACTCTTTGTAGTCTAATATTTGTAATGAATGTGCAGATACGCTGGCTGCTTCTCAGAATTAACCAGTGACCAGTGAACTTTCCACAAAACACAAATATATTTATTTTCAACAAACTACAAGTGAAAAATTGTAGATTAAAGCCATATATAGCTTGTGTTTATGTTTAGGAGATAATAGTTCTCTGWCATATAGGAAACCAGCAGATTAAGTCCACAAGTCAGTTAATACATCTAGATTAGATAGCTAGTCCATGAAAATTTTCAACTGTCCCTTTAGATTATTTTCCTCCTGTTTTTTCTAGATTTTTTAATCAGAAAAAGTTAGTCTTTTTTCAATCATCAGTAAAAAATTGCATGTCTGTTTAACCAGCAACAGAATCTGCATTGTCCTCTTTTCCACATCACTGAAACTCCTGATTTTGTTTCTCATATTTAGTCAGAAATGCAGTCACTAGCAAGTAATTCAATATATTCCAATSCTGTATTTCTCAAACATTTTGTGTGTCCATAGCATCTATTGCATTGGATTAGAACAGCACATAAATATTCCATGCTTTCAGAGTATAACATCTGGCACACTCGTTACTAGCCTTTCACTCCACATTTTATTTATGTTATAATTTCTGTAATGGCTTTTCACTTTGAACATGGTGCCCTGTGTCAAAGTACCCCCTGTTAGTATTCACAAATTTAGACTGATACAATAATCATGTCAAAAATTTGCTTATCATCATCTCTATAATACCAAAGCCTATAAAAGATATTACCATTGTCTCAACTGTTCTGTATTATTAATGCTAACAGCTGCAAGTGTTGCACGTTGCAGGAGTCTGAGCTGAGACTTAACATATTTTGACATATGACTAGTTAACCTTAGTTCGAAATTGGTACAGTTCTTTAGAAAAGTGTTAAACTACTGTTAGCAATTAGAAGAGGGAAAAATAGCTCTCCTTTAACTCCATCTGGTACATATGGAGATACTAAACTGGTGCTAATAAAACACTGAATCTTCCTAAGTCTATATAAAGCAGAAGATGAAATATCTTCTGGGAAAAAAAGAATAAATAATAGTCCAAATACTATGATAATTAGAAAATCAGAGAACAAAGAAGACAACAAGATGATACAGAAGTAATATTAAATATTGGTACTACAATAATATAACTGTTTTATTTAAAATAACTCTGATGATTCTCACAGTTAGAATGCCAATATGTTTTAGAGAGAACAGTGTGTATTTAGGAAAAGCTAGATGCAGGCAGAATTCTAATTAGGATTTTCAAGAGCCCAAGTTTCTCGAGTAGGTGYAATTTGCCTGAACTAAAGAAAAGAAAAAAGAAAAAAAAAAACAGGTGCCTAGTTCCTTTCAGCCATTTGAAAACTGTGGGCCTACGTATCAGAGAACTCCACAAATTCTTGCTAGAGAATATAKTGGCTCAGTTTTTCAGTAAAGTTACAAGGAATTAAAAACAATGAGGAAATGACAGATGGTATATGACTAGAGACCTGCAAGAATGAAAATTTCCTGGACCAGATCTCAAGGTACTCAGAATCACAAGATACCATTTATAGAGGGATTATCTGTAAGAAACCAAACACAGCCGGCCATGCAGCAGCTAGAGGAGAAGCCATCCTTGACCTACTTGCAAATAGAAAGGAATTGATTGGAAATGTGAGAAAAATAGGAGAATGTGGAAGCAGCCACAAAGAGCTAGCTGAATCTAGTGAAATAATTAATGAGCTCACAAGGCACAATGGCACATGGGTACTAGATTTTAAGAAAGAAAATTAGGCTCAAATCCACGACTCTTGAGGAGCCAGGCAAATTTCTGGACAGGTTCCCAGGACAATAAGGTGAAAGAAGCTTCCCAGGACATTTCACTCCAAGTCATTGGAGTCAATAAATGAGAGGCTTCCGCAGCCGATCTGCATGAGTTTATGCAATTTTTCAGTGTCTGCGGTCCCACTTATCCACTGCATCCTGTTGTTTCCTTTCCTACTGAGCTGCTCGCAGTATTTGGTGTCCTTCCCATATGTCTGTGTAGCAGAATGACATAGGGCCTACTGCCAAGTGTTCACTTCGAATAGTACATCCAAAGTCCATTCATAGAAATGCTGGTAACACTTTGAGTCTAGTTGTCTAGAAGGCAAGTCTGTTGTATATGTAAAGTGTTTGACAACAGAATAAATTTTTGCTTCTAGAATTCTTTTGAAGGAGTAGTTTATGAATTTCATCACTGATACTGCAAAATAAGTGAAAGTGTAAATTTAGAGAGTTGCTACTCTGCTCTGACTTTTKTTCATAGAGGAAAACCCCAGAAGAGATTATAGTTTAGAGCAGACTTACGCATTTTCAAGCACTACTCTCCCATTCTCCTGGTTGCTTGTTGCAAATCTCTTCCCCAAAATAACACTGCACTCTTAATTCCCAGACAAATTCTGTCAGTTCAACATGAGAACATTTCCCAGCGTTGCAGGTACCAYGAATCTTGGGCCCCTTCATCTCCCTTAACTCTTTTCTTCACTAGACTAAACAATCCTAGCTCTTGCTGATGCTTAATTTACTTACCTAGAGGTAGACCTTCTCAAAAGACAGGATCTTTCTGACATTTCTGCCAGATGATTCTCTAATTTGTTCTTAAGGTTCTCTCATGACAGAGATGGAGACAGAGATTCCACAATCCTCTAGTGAACTATTTCTGTACAAACATTCACAGGGAAAAAAAAAAAAAGAAGAAGAAGAAGAAGAAGAAGAAAGAAGAAAAAAGAAAAGAAAAAAGTTCAGCTTTTTATAATTCTTGATAGATTGTAAACTATTGCAGGCAAAAGCATTTGAGGACAACAGTATGTTTGGCAAGAGTACCCCCCTACATTTGATTTATCGGGACTAAAAGGCATGGAGAATGTAGTTCAGCAGAATACCACAGAATCACAGGATGGTTGATGTTGGAAGGGACCTCTGGAGACCATCTMGTCCAACCTCCCTGCTCAAGCAGGGTCACCTAGAGCATGGTAGACAGGGTTGCATCCACGGGGCCCTTCAGTATCTCCAGAGAAGGAGACTCCACAACCTCTCTGGGCAACCTGTGCCAGTGCTCCATCACTCTCACAGGGTCAGGAGGAACTTCCTGTGCTTCAATTTCTGCCCATTGCCACTTGTCTGGTTGCTTGGCACCACTGAAAAGAGTCCAGCCGCAAATAGTATAAGAGTAGTAAAACAGTATATAGAATACAAAAGTCTGTATTATTGTGCAGGGATGATTCATTTGTTGCGGATAAGATGGACCTCAGTTTTACAGGTTCCAGCAGAAAATCTCCCACATTGTTGGGCAGACTGTGGGTAGAGCAGTAGCTGGTTAATAGGCTAAGAYAATGCCATGTCTAGAAGAGTACAGCAATTTAGATCTTCTATTATATAGTTAAAAATTTCAAGTCCAGAGAATTGTTGTATTTGGAGCAGTAGATAGACCACTACTGCTACAGATGATTTAATTTAAATTATAGATTTGAGATTATAAATGAGATTATAAAGAGCAAATAAGCAATATTTGCAAATTTTATTAGAATGAAAATGTTTATTATTAAAAATCAAAAAAGTATTATACAGAACAGCTATAAGTGAAAAAAATGAAAAGAACAAAATATCTCATAACTGAAAGAATTATGGAAATAAAACATAGGTATGAAWTTGAAAAGAAAAACTTGAAAAAATGTCATAGTGTATTGTACCTATGGTATCAGGCAAAAAAAAAAAATCAGAAGAATTTGTAATTCAATATGTCAGGAAGAAAGGTCAATACAGTTTGAGTCTGCACAATGGCATCACATCACAGCGCACAGAACTTACTCTAAGGTAATCTGCTGTGACTGCAGGTGAAATATTACCATCCATTCTAGGTTTAGAATAATGCTGGAAGTTCAGAAAAAAAGAAACAGAAATAGCAATCAAGCTGAATTAATGAGATAAAGTTAAAGAATTTAAAATGTGTAGAAGACAGGAACTCTAGCATGAGGGACAACAATATGCTAGTATTTTTACAGTGTGTGCTACAAGGTTYTTATGTCTGTTTGTGCTGCAATTACCACCCTTGGTATGCTATTGATTGAAAATTTTGGTTACTACAAWGAACGTTGATTGAATTTGTCATTTTTTTTGATTGAGTAAAAGACAATTAGACTTTAAGAAGCAGATTTCTAATAGCAATGCAAGGCTGTATGTCTGGGAATGTCTGAAAAATATCTCCCCATTCATTATTGTTGCTTCTAAGGTTGCTTTACAGTTTTCTTTTTCCTTTTCTTTTTCTAGGTTAGAAAGAAATCAGATGAAGATGAGTTTACGTTTGCTTTTTCAGAAAATTAATCAAATATTCCTATATTTTGGGGGAATGTTTTTAAAAAAGAGACCTCTCAAACACTTAATTTCAAAATGAGAATTCTGAACATATAATTACCTGAAGAAGAGAAATATCTATTCAATGGAAGCTTTGTATAATGTATTATTTTCTTSATTAAAACTTCTGTTAAGTCAATGATCATTTTTTCCTCACAAATGAGGTCCAGTAGAGATTAAAAAAATAAATCTATGGATACAACTAAAATATTGATTATAATTATGAATAGAAAGTAAGGAAAAAATGAATAATATAGAAGCAAAAATAAATAAAAATAAATAGCTATAGGTATCCTTCAAATTGTCATAGACAATATTTATCAATAAGTAGGGAAATGAAGAATATAGTTCCAAATATTTCTTACATATATATATGCATACATAGGCAGGTAACTCAGATCATTTGATGAGTTTTTAGCACAGCTGTAAGAGTTATAAACTTTGTCCTCTGACTAAGTGCAAACAGCTAAAGATGGAAGAAGGATAGAAGTTCTTGTTATTAGGAAATCTGTAACATGYAGTAGCATTCTTTGAGCGAAAAGATTGATAGGGTGACAGAACAGTTTTTTCTTTYTCATATCTCTAGTTTTTTATTTCCTTTCTGTGAATCTATGAATCTATAAAATGGAGATCTTCGGAAGGAAAGGTTCTTGGGTGTTTGTTTTTGTTTTTCAGCCCATTTTGAATTTAATATATTATCCTAATCCTGAAAGAATCTGTATTTGTTCTCTCAAGGTGAATACACARCATTCATACCAGCTGCTCTTAGCAGTATGGATAAATTACCTTAACTTTTACTCTCACCTTCTGTCTGTCCCCTCTACCCTTTATTACACGTGTTTGCTTTTGTCCTTTCTCTCAGGTGTCCCAAACTGGCAACCATTCCCACACAGATACTTTCCTGATCCCTCATAAAACCCCTATAGTTTACATTGGCTGTGAATACCAGTCATAATTAGAAATGAAACCTTGGAGTGGGGACTGTCTCTTATTATATGCATTATTTGGGGACATTGTGCTGTATTATTTTTGTTGTACATTTAATATGATGATGAATAATTATCCTAGTTTGCGCTTGTTTCCCCCCCTTTAAGTATATTTCAATCAAAATAATGACTAGTTATGGAAAATTCTGAGGTCTTCTAATGCTGATATAAACTGACATTACTATCCAAAATTAAATTTAAATCAGATGAGAACCTGGCCATGATTCTAAGGGTGAGATTTAATAGTATTCTCCAGATGATTTATTCCACTCTAAGAACAGAACACAGCTGTAAGCCCAGTTTAATGGTTGTCATTAAACCAAATTCATGACTACTTTGTACACAAAAGCACCTATAGTAATCAGTGAATTTGGTGAATCAAGCTTGCATATACAATGCCCAGTCACACTCTTATGTAAGTAATGTTTTGTTTATTTGTTTGGTTTGGTTTTACTCTTGATATATTTAAAAGGGAGGGATTGGAATTTCATTTTCCATTACCTATTGTGACCTACTGCTCTGCACAATTAACTTTTTCTTTGGTGTAGACATTGTCTATATTTTCTACATGCATCTGAGTCAGTTGGATGCTGGATAAGCTTTACTTGGGATTTTACAATATAGTCCTGGTCTCCAAACAGCAGCCTGATCCTCTTTCAGGCAAGACGCAGGCATTGGGTTTGCTATCTGGTCATTCCATCCCGCAAAAAAAAATCTCAGACCTTCAAAGTCCTTTACTGGCTCAAGCAAGATTTCTCCAAAGCTCTTTGTAGTTTAGGGTGATGCAAATTGCATCATTGTMCTCCAGCTGGCTGCATCTCATCCCTGCAGAGCTGGGGATCAAATAGGGCCCTTTCCCACCTGCTCAATCTATTTTTTTTTTTCTAGTGCATGATTCAGTATGGTATCTCACCACTTCTCAACAGCTTTTAGCACATCTTGGTAAGCATCTGAATCAAAGATTTAATACAGCTTTTGATCACATCAAATCTGAAAGGTCATTCTTGCAAAATTAATGATCYTTGTACCTTTTGATTTTGACTTTATACTGCTGCTTACTATGGTTAGAAGTTTTACACTACCACAAATATGAAGCGAGCTGCTCTGATTCAGAATGAGCAATGTGAATGGCAGTACATGGGACATGTTCCTGCAATAGAAAAAATAACTGTTAGAACAAGAAAACAAAAAGTAGAATTAGTCATGTTCAGGTATTAGTTGGGTACAGACATTTCAATTTCAGTTTCAATATTCCTGGGGATGCTAGAAGAATTCTTCCTCAAGTACCCAATATACCTTTGCAATTTTGTTTCATAAGATCATATGAATCAGATATCTATGTATTTAGAGTCACAACACTRTTAATTCTAAGGCAAAGGTTTGGTTAGGGAGATTCCACATCACTTATTGATTTCACAGGAAGTTGGTATATTAACCTTAGACTAAAACCAATCATAGTTTAATTATATACAGTTTGTTTCTTCTCTAAATGAAACAAAAGCAACAGTTATTTGTCTGACCTTTTAAGATAGCAAATACTTTTARTGCTTACTTCAATGGGTGAAACTACAGATCACGTAAACAGCTTACAGCTGTTTTCAAAATGTACGTATCAAAATAATACTCTCCAAATTGCCTTACCATTTTTCTGAAAGGGAAAGTTCATCATTATCTTAAACACTCTAGAGGAAACAATGGATTCCCTTTACACTCTTATTTTTCTTATTTCCTCACCATACATTGGAGATGAAAACAAATAATTTAAATTAACAAACTGACAATAAAAAAAGGCCTGTTCTGAATGCTGCCTGTAGGTCTTTAAAATGCTGAAAGCACTTTGCATTATAAGATTGCTCTAGTCTCCAAACATGAATCCCAGTYTGAAAGATTGAAAATCTCCCCGAAGTCTGAAGCAGTTAAATAATTTAGATTAAATTTAAATTGTRCTACACTTTACAAGCCCAGAACCATAGTCACATCTTTACTGGAAAGCTTATAAAAATTTGAAATACTCCAATAATTTTAAATCTTGTAGAAGCCTAGTACCTTCCAAATTAAAGTGCTAATAAAAAATTAGCACTGAAATTTAAATCTCTGTGTGCAGTGTAGAATGATTTAATATTATTGAAGCCTTTCAATTTTTTATGAGCTCTCTGTGTGGAAGTGAATCAAACAGCATTTTTAGTACAATGGAAATAAGTTTAAAAAGAAAACAAAGAAAAAAATATACAGATAGCTTGGTGGTATGAGAACCTTTCCGGGATGCTAAAGAAGAGCTTTGAAAGAACAGCTGCATACTGAAAAGAGAAGCAAATATGGTCTTCTGTTTAAAACATTTTGGTGTAATTCAGGAGATACTTATTTTAGGTTCTGATTCTATGCAAGCTATTTATTTTTTCTGAAACTCCATTTTTTCCTTTCTTGTTTACATTGTAAGTTCCTCAGGGCAATTTTTTTTTTTCTGTTACTGAGATTCAGCTGACCAAACACAGATTCTGCCATTTCTACTTCCACATCTGAGCTAAAAGAAAGAAAACTCCTACAATAAGCTATAGGAATCACRTTTTAGCAATGTCTATTACTTCCATTGACAGTAAGGAGAACCTATAGTCACTAGTTTATCATCATATTGATTTGGTGCACTTTATATGTAAGTATGAATAATTATCTTGGAGAATTAAATTTGGGGAAACCTGGAAAAAAAAAAAAAACCCACTTCAAATGACCTGATACAAGCTGCATTTTGGTGATAGACTGAGATTAGCTTTTTGGATGATAAACTCCTTCTGACAGCAGAAGCAGGTTTTGATGCAGAGAACTGTGGGTTTCCACTAAGCTGGTGCAAATGTCTGATATATGTGCAGGAAGAATATTACATGAAACTTGCCAAACTATATTCCAGCTTTTYGCTACATTCCACAGAAAATTTAATCTCTTCCTATTGATCTACAAAGGTCTGTATACAGTTTTGCTTCTGGCTATCTAAGGGACCAGCTCCCTGGTTATATTACTGATGCATCCAAGGATAGCTGTAGCACTTTGCTAGCTGTTGCTAGGTATAGATGTCTGGGGGCTGAATTTTCAATAGATGATCTTTTTTTCCTGTCAAACTCATCTCTTTCTTAGGTATGTGGGCTATTGTGACTATAACAGTATTCTGTTTGGGGAGTAAAGCTATTTTTTAATATGTTAGTGTACTCAGTATTTTTATAATTTTATTTCTTTATGCTGAAAATTAAGTATATGTTCTTGTATGTGCTTGAGCCAAAGAAAATCAAATGAGACTTATTGATGAAATTTATAATGAACTCCTTTCACAGTTATCAGCTTGAGGAACATAGGAAGTGGATAAATTATATTTTGTCAAATTAGAGGTAGGACTGTATTTACTCTCTGGTACTATAAATTCCTCTCTTCTAATGAAAATTAAAATGTCTAAATATGGGGGCAGGAGGGAGGTCATTTCATGAAATTGACATGAAATATTTGTTCTTTGAAAGAATCGTCKCCGAAACTGTTTAATGAGACAGTGTGACTTTTTTTCTCATAAAATTAAAAAGCAGAGAATTCAGAGGTTAAAAATAACAAATAAATACAAGTTTTTGAGGTTAAGAATACTTGGGAAATCACTGAGAATTCARTAAATGAAAATGCACTAAGATTTTTTGAAAGAGCATAGCTGTTGCTTTACATATGTTCCTATAGGGGAGGAATACTAGCATTGGACTCAACAGAGCTAGAGTAAATTCTCCATTCTATTTGCACTGGAAGCTCTTTCAGGTAATATTGTACTTGATTGCCAAAAGAATCTCAGCAGCTATTCCTGTATTTCTCTCACTTTCTATGGAATAATTAGCTGTCTGGGTGCACCAGAGAGAGTATGACTTTGGCTTAGTAGTTCTAGTTATGTCAGTTAAAGTATTTTAAACTAATTTGGTATTGGGAAAGGAAATGTGTTTTTTCCTATCAGCTGGAATGCCCTAGCCATGCTCTTGTTCTATAGCAGAAAGAGTTCAACAGACAGTTTGAAAAATTAAAGTTTCAGACTATTATTCAGTTTACCACATTCCTGTGTATCCAGATGAGAGGTCAAAGATGATCATTTAAATCCTCTGGATTTGAATTTAAAAATTTAAATCTGGCCTGCTACAACTTGAGTGAGTAGTAAGTTACTGTGTCAGAAGAGAACGGAGACACTATCTTCAGCATCATTGGACTAATATTCAGAAAATATGATCTGAGTAAACTTTAGATCCAGTTTGCAGGTGCTTATGTGTAAGGTGGATGGTGAGGTGCTCTATCACAACCAAACTAGATCCACAGAGGTAATGAATATTTCATACTTTATATCCCAATCCTTGCAAAGAGAATTTAAACACCTAAGTGCCATTGTTGAACTTGTCTTAGATAAGATCATTGGTAACTGTAGCATTAGGCATTTATGAATTGAAAAGTAGCTAATCAGAGTGAATTTAAGAGTTTACCTTTAAACTTTGTGATATACAACCACAGTTAAGAACATGGTATGCCCAGGGCATTTTTTTCTAAATGTCAGTGTCTATTGATGCCATAGTCCAACCTGAATCACTCCAAGCCAAGTTAACCTAACTGAAACAAACACTTAGCACATGGAGAATCCTTACTAAAATTTATTGTTGGCCTTGCACTACATATATGCATGTTTTTTTTTTTTTTTTTTTTTTTAAGATTTTATGATCCTTTAAAAAAGAAATGCATAAATGCCTCTTAGTTTCTTTCCTAATGAGTTATGAGAGAATTTTTCTCCTAATGAGTTAGAAGAGAGAGTTATGAGAAGGAGTATGAGAGAACCTGCTCCACTATATACAGAAGAGGAGTCATTAAAGKAAGTAACTCTTGCAAGTTTTTAACTTTCACAGGTTATACAGAATTACAGAATGGTTGAGATTGGCAGGGACCTCTGGAGATCATCTAATCCAACCCCCCTGCTCAAGCAAGAACATGTTAGACAGGGTTGCATCCAGGCAGGCCTTGAAGATCTCCACAGAAGGAGACTCCACCTCTCTGTGCATCCTGTGCCAGTGCTCTGTCACCCTGACAGCAAAGAAGTTCTTGCTTGTATTCAGGTGGAACTTCCCATGTTTCAGTTTGTACCTGTTGCTTCTTGTCCTGTCACTGGGCACCACTGAGAAGAGTCCAGCACCACCGTCTTGACCACCCCCCACACACACCTTTAAGGTATTTGTAGACATTGATMAGATCCCCCCTCAGTCTTCTCTTCTCCAGACTAAACAGGCCCAGCTCTCGCAGCCTTTCCTCACAGGAGGGATACTCCAGCCCTGCAATCATCTTCATAGTCATTTGTAGTTGGATTTCTAAACACATATTCAGGCTGTCATATTTAACTCTCAAAGAAGAGATTTCCATTCGAGAGATACTGATAAACCAGTTTCTCAGCCACAGTTTTTCAAAACAACGTAATACAGAGTTCAACAGTACACAGAGTTCTTACAACAAAAGAAAACAAAACAAAAATCCCTACTCCCTGACATAAAAAAAAGTGTTAGCAATACAAAATTGGATTTAAGCAGAAATTAAGAAACTTAACTTTCACTGATGTTTTACCAAGTACTACCGCTTATGTTTGAATAAGTATTTATCATTCAGTCAAAAAAATTCTCACTCAATGGAAGTATTTGTAATGTACTTTGATCTAATGAACCTCCAAGTTTATTACTCTCTTTCTACCACTAATTCATTGAACACAAACCTTGTATAAAGTAACTTCAGGTGGAGAAAGCAACTGGACTAATTTTCACATTCAAAAAGACTAGGTAAGTGCTGTACATGAAGCTTGCCACTGCCCTGAAATATTTCAGGATTCGAGATTAACCCTTTCAACCACATACACTCAAGTATGCTGTCACCTCACCTCACCACTGATTCAATTCCATAAAGGCATCAACCTGGAGTAACAATACCAGCTCACCACAGAGTTACTTTGAAATATTAYATCATCTTCATGTGGACAGAGGCAATTAACCAAATTATGGTTCTTGAGCTTTTGCTATATTTTTCCTATGTTGATCCTAAAGCACATAATGCATTCTGCTATACTATACTATACTATGATGGTGTGGCAGGCTGAAGTACAAAGTAGAGAAGTTCAGTTAGCTTGAACCTAGGGATATAGAAAATGTAATTTTTGTGCTTATTGGTAGCTCACAATTGCTATCAATCCCTTCCTCTTCCTAGTTTAGAACAATCCTAGATACTTTTTCATTAAATAGAACTTTTCAGTAAAGCTATTACCTTAGGTTGTGTAATCATTATGAAACGCTTGCTTGGCAAATCCAGTCCAAGAGACAGCAGCATGTGAGCCTCAGCTCTCAGACTCAGGTCTGGGCAATTAGCCAAGGTCTACATTTCCATGAAAAGGATTTGTATACTGATAGGAAAATGCTTAGAACAAACACATCCAAAGATGGCCCTGCAACCAAAACAAAGCTGGCTTCCAGCCAGGTGCTGCATGATCATACATTTAACAAATATAATAAACGAGATCAATAAAGCAGCAAGAAGATATAACTAGACTGAATCAGTACATCCAGTGTGTTACACAGTGTTATAAAGAAAAAAATCACAAGCAATGATGTTTAGATGCATTTGAACTGCAGCAAGAAGTAGTCTACAAAAATTAAACCTCTTATTTTCCATCCCTACAGGTTTTACCAGACATCTGATGAAGATGGCAACTTATCAACAGAGCAGTTGCTTGCATAGTTATGGTCAACCAGAGCACATACATATTCTATCTGAAGACCTCTTTGCCTTGGCTGAGAAAAGGCAGATAGTTAAAGAGAGGAAATAATGAGATTCAGCCTGTTTTTCAAAGATAATTAATGAACTTAAATCCAGGACAACTTAATATTAAATACATTAATACTTTTTTTTTCTTTTGAGCGGGAATACAAATTAAATTTCTTCCCACAAAGCTGAAAARGGTCCTAAAAAAAAGGTCCTATTAGAAAGGTCCTATTATGTCAGAGAAACATTTTCAGTGCGAGACTCTCACTCTCTTTTTGCCCCAATAATCTTTTTAAATCATACCATATGAAGGGAGACTACTTCAGCAGGAATGGTTGACACATCCTGGTTTCAGAATAACTATTACTTCTAGGAGTCGGAAATTCTTCTTTAAAACAGATTTGGAGTGAGATCCAATATACCTAAATTAAATAGTACTTAATAAGGCTATCAACAAAACCGTTTGCATAATGCAAGTGTTCATATTCAAAAGCGGTTTTATCCKTTGCTTTGTCTTGCATGTAAGATGACTGATACTATTACGCTTTGAGAATAACTTGATCACATATATAACATGTACGTTTTGAAAGCAAATACTGGACCTAGCCTTAAGGAGTAAATTATACAAGTTAGGTCGACCTTACAGAAAACAAGACACATCCCAATCAAATGAAAGCCATGCTGTAGGTATTCTCAGAAATGGAATACCATAAAATTGGTGGAAATTTGTTTTTTTAAAAAAGTACCTATAGCAATCAGATTCTATGAAATTAGGCAACATTTAGGATCTAAAGTTTGGATTTTAGACACTTAAGGCTCACRTGAGATTTCTCACTAGTTTTCTAAGTCCTTTTGTGGATTTAGGCACAACATTTCTCCTAAATGTTAAAACTAGACTGGAAGTGGGAAAACAGATCTTAAAACAATGCAAAACAGATACTTGTTTAGCTGTAGTTCTATCATTGCACAATGACAGAATAGAAAGTTCAAACTTTTTCAGTACTCTCCTAGATTCCTGAGTTTAAATTTTGTGTCCATCTGGTCATCTTTCTCTCTGGGAAAGTATGTTGGTTAAATACTACCAATGTTGCTTGTCTCCCTCTCCCTCAAAAATCACAGATATTTGTTCTTTGAGTCAAAACACTCAGATTCAGGAATTCTGTCATGGTCCTTTTACAATTCCTGTCCATCATCTGGTAGGACTCCATAGACTGTCATCTCGTCCTTTCTCCCACTATTCCATATAATCCTCTAATGAGGATGTAGTACAGTCATTATATAATCGTATAATATCAATTCAAAAGCAAGCTAATATAACTATTTATAACATGATACATCCCACATTTGCCAATGCAAAGTGAATATTAGTCATCTCACATTTCATTTAAATTTTTCAATTACCTCTTTTTTCTGTTCATGATTTATTCTTGACATAGAACATAAGCAATGCACTCTTTGCTCACAAATTTTATAAATGCTTTTCCCAAACAAATATCTTGGGGGGGTTCTCACAAAAATGCTTGCTATGATTAGCACTAGTTGAAAAGAGATTTCCAATGTTTTGTGAATTAAATACATTCAGTTTGCTCCACTATTATTTATGACAGTCAYACTTTCTATTCTCCACAAGCATTCAGACATTTAATCAGAATTTTAATAAAAGAACTCTTTCAAGTCTCATGCTGGTAGAATRTGTGAGAGCAGTGCAATGCTCATAATGCACACATGCTGATCTGTTCTTCTTTTTCAGAAGTATCCATATTAAATACAACTGTTTGGCACATTTGAAATAGCATTTTCAAATGTTCATAGGTATCCTGCAGCAACAAGGAAAATATCATACAGCACTTGCTGAGCTGCTAACTTGGCTAACTTGCCAYTGAATCTCACTTTATTGCTCCTACAGCCAGTCTTTTAAAAAGTGACAAATTCTAGTAGAAGCACATCTGAAAGGACTAATTGTGTTTGATCCTGCAAATCTACACAGATTTCATCTAGAAATCATTCATAAGACTTAAATCTGATTTATAATGATATAAATGAGGATAAAGTCTGGGTTGTTTTTTTTTTTTTTTTTTGTTCAAATTAGTTGTTTTAGCAGCAACTCATAAAGAACTAGTGGAAAATAAAGGAAAAATACTCTACTGAACTGTAATTTTTGCCTTGTTTACTGAAACGTGATTTTACCCTTAAAAGCTAAAAATATTGAAAACTACAACACTAGCTATTTTAATCAATATTTGAAAAAAGGTAGATTACCTTGTCTACTTATTGCTAGCTCACATAAGAGAAAAGGTAGATTACCTTGTGGTAATCTACAGATTTGGGCATTTTTCCTTCATTTTTTTTCAATGAACTATTTGCTTGTATTTTGGCATTATAAGTAACAACAGATCGTAGAGAAAGGCTATATTCTAGTTTTCTGACTGTTTAAAAGCCATGTAAGTTTGCAAGAATCAGTACTATTGCAATGATATTAAGGGGAGAGAGGGGAAACAGAAAAAACCCTCAGAGCCTTCCACTTTTTATTTCTCAGATGCTGGTTTTGTGCTGGTTTATTTTTAGAATAAATTGGAGGACATATGTGGAATTACTCTAGATTTACAATAATGAGGGATATGMCCTCATCCTCTTAGTTGGAATATTTACTTAGTTTTTAAATAAAATTCAAGTTTGCCCTAATATCCCGATCCCTGTCTTTGCACAAAATAAAGACATTATACAATTTACCACAACTCAGCACRACTGCAGTCTCCACAGAGATCTGGATATATGCCAATTAGATATAGTGTTGAATCAGCAAATATGTCTGAAGAATTTTGTAAAAATTTGGCAAGAGACACCAGTCACAATCCTAGCTTAAATTTAGGGTCATACTTGCTCTGTGCTGCCAGCAGAGAAAAATGTAACAGAGGCCAAGGTGCATATGTCCACTTGTCAGTGTGTATATGAAGTTAGGTAAGTGATATCTCGTTTACAGGAGCATTACATATATATGCATTATGTATTTTTATGAAGGCAAAGAAAAGGTGATTTCTAATTTCATTTTCTGTACCTTCCCTCCCCAAATGGTGATCATCTCAACTTTTAGAAAGAAGGAATGTTAAACGGTTGTCTTTGCCTGCTGGAGATTGATTTGTGAGCCCCCTCCTAAKAAAAGTTAATTACTTTTATGAACAGGGAAACATAAAGCTGTGAGTCATTTAGATTAACTCAGAAGAATGAAGAATGAAGTATGATAGTCAGTGGAAAATCATATTGGCAAAGATACCTGGTCATCTATCCGTAGAATTCAAAATGCTTCACCTTATTTAGCTGCCATCAGCCTGGGATTCCCTAATTATCTAAAGCTGTGCTTCTGGGCATACCAAGAGCCATATGAGTCGTGACACTCCTAAACAAGTGGATCACTGACTCACCATAAAATCCCACCAGGAATAATAAATCAGGCATTCCTCTAGCTCTCTTCTTTGTAGTGGATCCAATAATCAGTCTTCAAATATTTCACAGGTTGCAGAAGACTTTAAAGCATGGTCAGTATTTTCTAGCACCTTAATCGTTGGAAACAGGTTCAAGACTTCTTTTTACTTGAATAAAATGGAGTATTTTCACATTTTACGTTCAATATTTTGGTGAGAACTTGAAACTCTAACGAAATTAATCTCACCTAGCCTTAAATATTTATAGCCAGTGGAAAATAATGGTTACTTTTGGGTGTCATTTACCTCACCCGAAGACAAATGACAAAAAATTTTCTCTATAACTCTCTATTACTGCTCCTCCTTGTAAATATAATCCAGAAAAAAAGTTCCAGTGATGGAAGTAGTGTAGAAAGTTAGATATTGTAGATGTTTAAAGTCCAGATCTCCTGCTCCCTAGAAGAGTTCCCTAACTACTATTCTTCTGAATCTTACTTCCTCCAGCCAGAAGAATACTTAAGCAATCTGTCAGAGAAGATCTAGATAGCACTTTAAAGATTTTAAAGAGAGGGCTGATGATAGCTCTTTTTTCCCCCTATAGCTTAGGTGATTTTGCCCTAAGTAAAAAATATGAATTTAAATTCTTTGGGTCCAGAAGAGATTTCATCCCATGAGACTGAGATAACACCACTGGCTCTTCACCTTCTTTAGATCTAACTTTCTCGTTCATAATACAAAGATGCATCTCCTGCCATACCTATGCAGTCTGAACATGCAGAATTCTTACATTGTGAATAGGGGTGAAATTAAAATAATAACTAGGTACCTAAAGTTAAGTTTATGCAGATTATGCAAGCTTAGCTACCCAGTCTTCACAGCCAGTTGCTGAAGTTGCACTGTTCTCCAGTCTTTAAAAGCAGTACTATCTATGCTGAGCTCAAAATCTAGGTACATACTTCACAACATTTTTAGCTATTTTTATTTAAAAAAAGGGGGGGGAGGAGGAGAATGTTTACCTAAGTTCTATATAACTGAAAGGTTTCTACCAGTTGTTCAGCTATCAGGTGAGTATATTTCTGTTCATAAAGAGAATAAGGGCCCATTTTCTGGTTCTATGAGCAAGAGAACTAGTCTGCAACCATTATGGCTAACTCCCTTCTCCCCCGAAATAAGATTGCCTCCTTCACACTACCTACACAGAACTGATTCACATCTTGTGCTATCCTGAGCAATCATTAAGTATTCCCTTCATAATTTTTACATTCCAGAAGAATATCTAACTGTATTGGTCTGGAGAATTCATGAATTTAAGATTGTTTCTTCTCCTGGTGCACTGAAGATTCACAGACTAAGAAGGGAGCCTGATTGTGTAGGATTAGCTCACTCCTCTGGGAGCTGAATGCTAGTCTCTGATCTTTGAATCATTTTTCTTTTTTATTCAATGATTTTTTAATTTGAAAATAACCCTTAGATGAAAGACCTGAAGGCATTTCATGCTTCATCTTGGCCATACTTCCATCAGGCCCTAACTATCTTAGGGAATCAGTTCTAGACCTTTAAAATGAGATAGTCTCAAGTTTCCAAAGTATACAGTGCTTGTATTTTTCCACAAAACAGTTTCAYGTTTATGGCTGACCATCACTGTATACAAGACCTATTTTTAAGAGTTATTTCTTTAGTATCAAAAAAATATATATATATTTTCTCCTGAATTAATTTATCAGTTCCTTAAATCTTTCTAAAAGCTTTTCTTCAGCTTTCAAAAACAACCAAATACGAAAATTGATTTCCAAAGCTGCTGCTGCAAGTAACAAAGTAAATTTATTTAAATGCATAGAATTAGATTTCATAGTTAATTTTACATAACCCTTTTTTCAATTTTCTTGATACTGAAATTGGTATCATTGTTATGATATATAAAGAATGTATTAAAGGTATAAAATGCAGAGAAATTTAGATAAAGTACATCTCTGATAATCAAAGATTTTACTGATGCATCTCAGCATTCCTAATACTCCATTATATTATCCATATTTGGAGATAATGAACAATTAGATATTTGTGAAAGAAAAATGTATAAACATAAAAGAGCTGATTTTATTATTTCTTACTACAAAAAGTATGGATTAAAGCTTTCTTTTTTCTTTTTTTTTCCATAATAACCATTATTTCTGTGTCTATTAATAAGAAAATAGTGATTCCTAGTATGATACTGGCAAATTTAACTAATCCTAATCACACATTTGACAGGATTTTTCTGTTCTTTCTTGCTGTCTGTTACTCTTTTTGGACCATATTTGCTGAATCGAAGGGAAAGTTCTAGGTACCAGTCGTAATAATCATATTCATTTGGGGAAAACATTGAAACATTGAGAAAATCTGAGCTGCTCAAGACACTGACGGTTTATTTTTGTCTCTGTCTGCATGCAGAGCTTCTGGATGCAAAGGAATAGGAAATAAGGACGTAAAACTTTTATTCTTTATTTTCTTTTTTCAAGGGCAAAAGAAGCGGACTTCACAGGCTGTATCTGCTGTTAAGTTGCACTGTCAGATGCTACTGATGGTCTTTCCAATGAGGACGCCCTAGCTGGAAGTGCTTTGTTTCTATTCAAAGAGGGGACCCATATGGTGTTCTCTGATAGCCTTCCACACATCCATATTGCACTGTAAATTGCACTGGGTATCTTGGGCACAGCGCCAGTCCTAAAAATTTGTTTAGTACTCATGACTAAGAACTTCTAGCATTCACCCTGACCCCATCTGAACCATATAAACATTATATCTTGTCACTACTTTTATAAATGAACCTGCTTGACCTGTGTCATTAGCCACTATGTTCTTGTGTCAAAGGGGTCTGCGTGTGATGAAGGAGAGGTGAAAACAGAGAAAGAGGTCTGAGCTTGCAGCTTTTTCCTCTGATTCTCCCAGGGGCTATCTGCATCTCTGCCTTAAATCTTCTCTACCTGCATTGCTCAAGCTTTCAATCTCTTTTCCTTCCTATTACTCCAGTTCAGATCCTGAGGCTTACTAATATGTCCTCTGTGTATCTTGCATTAATTCCTGATCATTTGCCTAGATTATGATAATTTGCTCATATAAAGTAGAGATGTRGATAAGGTAGTATTTATGGGATTGTGTCTGTGCACAGAGAGAAAATTTTGAATAAAGTGGTTTTTTGCACTCAGGAAGATAATTGTCTAGAATTTGGCAAAAAGAGTGTACTATTTAATGACAAATTACTTTAATCTGTGTCATAGGTGAGAACAGTCAGAAGTCACTTAAAATGAATTGACATGGAATTCTCTTGAGATCCTTGTCATTAATGACAGAGCCATTGATCCAAACAACMTCAATATGTTTTAAATAACAGTTTCAAGTAAATGATTGATCAGTCAATGACTCATCAAGCAGAGACTCTGATCAAGCAGATCAGAGCCCATTGCRCATACCAGAATGCAACCATGCATAGTTGTTTTCACACAAACTGGGTTGGAATTTTAGAAAGAACTATTAAAAAGGACTCTTTAGAAAAGACTGTTGAAAAAAATACCAGAAAAACAAATGTAAAAAGCCAAAATATGATCAAACCAAATATAATCCTGTGAAAAGCCAAATACAAAATATTTTAATGCCTTATTAGCATTTCACAGTTATCTAAAGTCTCTATTAGTGTAACATTTAATGACTATTCATTTGTTACCACCAATTTCCTCCAATGTAATTTCATTCCAAATGATTTTTTGCATCAATAATATATATAGAATAAACATTCTCAAGAACAGAAAGTCTTATTCTAATTCATTTTCTTGAAATATTGGTTCATGAAAGTTGTCAGACTTCAGAGAATGCCAGCATTCCCGTGCAGCAATTACATAACAGGAAAGTGATTTCAAAATCTCTCAAGTGCAGGCAGAAAGAAGGAAAGAAAAAAAAAAAGCAAAATCTTAAAGCTGAAATGACCAATACTCAACGTTGGTAAATATTAGTAGCTTATAGTGCTTATAGTTTTGGTCTGCACTCCATTGTTCTGAATTGTCCRCTGTTGCATAATTTTTTACAGTTTACATTGATATACAGAAATGTCARGGTTTCTTTGATGTGCTGCATCAACTGTAAAGTTTCATTTAATCTTTATTTTTTTAATTATAACATTACTAACTTTCCCTACTAGTAGTTAGTATACTTTTTCTCCCCCACTCTCCCCTCCCCCCAAGAAATCCCCCCCCCCAAAACAGCTTTAGATGCCTCAGAGAACGACGGTACGGAAAAAGAAGATGTGAAAAAAAAAATCCTGCTTTTACAGGTTAAATGGGAGAAAAGTTGTGCTTGAAATTTGCTGCCAAGAACCAAATTTTGGTCTGGTGTCAGTGAAGCAACACAAGTAATTGAGAGCACAYGAAAATTAACAGAATAGTATAGAATTCTGTCTCTCCAAGGGGATCAGTGTAAGAGCCAGTAGAAGTGTAAAACAGGCAGAAGCAGAAGGGCTCTAGTACACAGTGGATCATTCCATGTCTCTTACATGCTTGAGGTCACTGAACCTCCTAGATCCTGTRGGGACTTCACACTCTCCAGCTCCCAAAGTTGCTTTAACTACACCCTAACTCCACATCGGAGAAGGATGACTCCATATCAGGCACAAAACAGCTCTCCTTTCTCTGATTTCCATCCAAAGGAAACCCACCTGCATGTCCCAGATGGCAGTTGCTGTGATCTCTGCTAGATGCCAATCTGCAAACCGCAGCACTGTAACAGACCACACAAGCATGAAAAAAGAAAGTCTAGACATAGCCTGAAGGATCCTTTGCCTTTGGCACAAATCACAGCTGCTTCTCTGCAGCTTTTATTCAGAGTTTGGGAAGTATGGACATACAAGCCATAAGCAGCTTCCTCATCATCTCTAAGTTAAGAAAGAAATCAAGTTGAAGTTAGAGTGATTTACTTAGAGACTAATGTTTGCTTTACATGTAATCCTTTGAGAGCCACAAAAATTGTGCTATAATCAATTAGATAATAGCTCCTCAGACTACTTTTTTTAACCACAAAGTCCAACATTTAAATAAACTGAGTTTATTTCCTAAGAGTACCAGAACTAATGTAATCTTATTTTCGAAAGATTTGTGTCATTTTTTTACCCACACATTTTCTCTTGCACTTCACCCCATGATATCAGCTCTGTAATCCTCTGCTTCCCTACCCCTCCAGCCTGAGCAGTTAACTGGAAAAATCATGCTAGACTGACTACATGCATGATAATGGCTGGTCAGTACAAAGATGCTGATTGTAAAAATATCTACTACTGTTTTGCATTCCTATTCTCTATTCTTCGTCATCATAGGGCTAATTTATATTTTCAGTGAAACTTACAATCATTTACAGGCTGTTTTAAGTTTTGTTAAATATAGCAAGCTGATAGTCCTTTCCTATTCCCAACTACTGTAAAACTTAAGGAAGATGGTAAAAAATAGGGTTCAAATTGCCTAACTTCAGGCATCAAGGAGCACAGTTGTGGTGGGCTCCCTTTGTAATCAGTGGAGACAGGTAGAGTAGGGGATGAATCAAAACTCCCGAGTTAGCTCTCTGCTCAGGTGACCTTGTGAAGAAACCTGTCATTCTTTATTGAATACAAAAAGAATACAGGGATATTGAGCTAATTAAAGCCTCAGAAGCAAGTTGCTTAAAGTAGATAGTGTTAATAAGTTAGCAATCACTCCTTACTATAGCTTTCATTGATGATCCCTTTCAGATAGGTTTTTCTTGTTTTGGGCTGTTGTTAGGATGGAACCCAGTTTCTGAACYAGGGAAAATAACCTGGTGTACCAATTCAATATTATGTATCGACATACTGTATCGACAGCTATTTAAAATAAAAGACCTGCTTATAATTTTGGAAACTGCTGAATGCCATTGGTATTCCATATATTTAATCGCTTACAGAAAGCAAGCACGCAAAGGATCTGATGCTTCTCTTATTCTTGAATTAAACAAGGATAAATAAATAATCTAGTCTTCTTTATGGTATTACTTGTTTCTTAAACAACAGTTGGATACTTTTTTTTTTTAATTGTATTTAATCTTGCACTTGAAAAGCATACATTGCGTATTTCAAATCAACCATACGGCATATCAGTTAAATACTTGCGGATTTACAGTAGCTTTCTGCATGGAAACTTTTAACTGAAAGCTGTATGACATTTGTTATGAGCAATTGTGTGTCCTAAGTCCATGGTAAGCAGCTTCAAAACAACATTTGAAGGTGTTTAAATGGATGTCCTAGTGCAATTTAAGTTATTTGCCAACTTTAAATTATACATGTGAAAAAAATAATAAAAGACTAACAAATCAATAACAAAGTAGGTAATAAATTTAATGTGGAGTGCAAAACCTGTCAAACACAAATTTATAAATGAAAATCCTAGGCTATAAATATTAAACTCAAATAACTAGAACTAACAATATCAAAAATGTGATTATAAATGACAATATGATCAGAAACACTGCACATCTCATTAAAAATATTAATCTGTGTATGCAATATGTGCTGCAAGTTTACTGCACCTTTCAAATATGAATTTTACATCTCAAATAGTATCTTTCAAGGCTATTTTTGTGCTACTTAGCTTCTGCAGCAATCACGTTTTACTGCTAACTATTCAAAGCTGATTTTGCAAGCATTTGTTTTGTTCTTTACATCTTCACATTTCATAAGCAGAATGGCATACAGTTCTAACAGCTTGTCCCAGAGGCAAAAGCATAAAGAAGGTCATAAGAAAAACAAAGCATGTTATCCTAAATGAAAATGAAGATAGGGATTTAGAAAGTTCTAAAACCCAACAGCTTAAGAAACAACAGAGCAAGGTAGCAGGAAAACAAGATGTTCACCTATGTACTTAAGAAGAGAAGAATCACTTTCTTTCTGAAGGGATTATTTATTGCAGTCTCACAGCTGCTGTGATGCATTGAATGCTTGACATTGCTATAGAAAATCAATGGAATTCAATCTGAGAAAGTTGTGTTGCATGCATTCAAACCTGACGGTTGCATAAATCAGTACTTCTGTTTAAAAAAATCCTCAGCTCAAAACAAAACCTTATTCGTTTGTGTACCTTTTTGCTCCTTTTTAATGACAAGTGTGATTGATATTTTATTTTTCTTCAGAGGGACTTCAATTACCAATTGGCATTCAACTGCCCTGTTAAATTGAGCAATGAAGGATATCTCTTTATAAAAATCTGATTAGGAAACCTGCCTTCAAAGCATTTTTACTTGTTGAGTGTTTTCACAAAAGGACACTGAGGTAGAGACTTCTACAGAGGGAAAATAAACATGTCCTTTTTTTTCATTCTGGGTAAGTAGAGGAGTTGTAGAGCACAATTACCCTATTTCCATTGTCTCTACAATTATTAAAATACAATAAAAAGTGATATAGTTTTCCAGACATTGCTAATATATATTAGTCTTAACATTATTCTTAAGCCAGAGGACGTTTTCTATTAGAAGTTTATGACAAAACTGATGTGAAAAGTAGGAGGAGGAGAAGAAGGAAATGAATCCTTAAATTTCAGTGCATTATATATAAGCATTGGATCAGATGTTCAGGAGGTGTAAGTCAAATGTGGCACTACTGAAATCAATATATTGATGGGTTTTTTTTAAATATATATATCTTATTTTAGGAGACATATTCTGAATTATTAAAGAAAAGTATTTTTAGACCAGATTAGACTACTGATAAATCAGACTTTCATGATTAACCCCATACCTGAAGTCATAGGAAAAATGAAATATGCTTCTTATGACATTATTATCCAGAGAGGGCTGTCGTGATATAGGCTGAGGAATAGTTTCTAATACTTCAGTGATCAGTTTTTACCTGCCACAGAAGAATTAGTTACCCTTTTGTCTCTGTTTTGATTAAAACCATAAAGATGGTTTTCTGTTAATGGCCTTTAAATTTAATTGACATTCAGTGTCATTCTGGGTAGTTTTCTATTAATGAATATCCTAAATGAATTATAAACCTTATAATTATTTGAACAAATCTGTGCTATGTACATTTTCTCTCACCTTCATCATAATTGATTCTCTAGGCTTTTCAAAATATCCAAAAGCAGTAAAACTAACATCTCTAGTTCAAATGGTCTCATATCTTCTATTTTAGAAGAGTGTATGGGGAATAAATATACCTGTCCTTCTATAAGTTTATATTACTTAAGACTGTAGATATTTACCTTATCTTTGTAGGTGCAGAAACAGAACTTTATGGTTTCTTTTTTTCCAGTGTCTGCAAATATTCATTCTTAAAGGACCATCCCCACAGAAGTTGCAAATTATACATAGGTTTTTTTTTTCTTGTTTTTTTTTATAATACTTCCACTGTGAGAAACTGAAGCACTGATCTCTGTCTCAAGAGTTCTAAGTGATACTTTTAGCCCCAAAAGATAATAAAAATCAAATGAATAAGTAAATAGATATATGTCTATTTTTTAAAAACATGAACTGGCAGCAAGAATTTGACTAATTCTATTTATGTAGGAAAAATCAATAACTAAACAGGTAAGAGCTATGCTATACTACAGTAAAACTAATATGTGTGCAGAACCTTTGAAAAAAAATGCTATATGCTAGAAAATATGATTAATATTCAAAGTTAAGGGTTAAATTTATGCCTACTAACATATATGAATATTATCAATACACCTTCTGAAATCCAGTCCCCTAAAATGTGTTAGTTTTTTACTTGCTATTCATTCCTAGACAATCCCAGTTTATTAGAATCAGGTAGGTTGCTACATTTATCAGAAAGTAATGTATAGAATGTTGAATTTATGGTATCAGTTTTATCATCTCTCTGAGAATTAAGGAAGAAGTAATAAAATATCTTTTAGAGAAAAGAGCATAGCTAACTCTGCAGCTAATATATTTACATCAAGTTTCTGTAGTACATATTCTTAATGTTCTAGGTTAGAAAGAGAAAAAAAAGATTAGCTTATAGTACCTCTCAGGGGCTCAAAGAAAGCATGTGATTTATGTGCTGTGAAAATGTGTTTCAGCTAACTGTAAAAACCACTCTTGCATTTCTGTGTATTTAGATTGCTGAAGACAAGTGAACTTTTTTTTTCTTTTTTTTAATAATAACCATGGATATAGGATTGAATAGAAAGATATGAATAGAAGAAGGAGTCTGAGTTGTGTCACAATACTTACAGAAGTTTGGCTTTTCAGATGGAACTATAATACTTCMTCCTGGAACTCCTGTAATGCTGGAAGTTGTTATGGCAGTTAGAAGAAGGTCCCTATCAGAAAGCAGCAGTGATTGCTGCTTACTGAGTATAGCAAAGAGACTCAGAAGACATAACATCGAACTTTAATCCTGGTTCACTTTCACATTCATTTTTTACTTCCCCCCTCCCCCCATGAGTAATGTGCATACTTCACCAAAGCTTTTTCATAAGTAATGTAGGTATTTAAAAATTACTGTGATATCGAGATGAATAATTCAGACACCCTTGGATGAAAAGAATTACTTATTTTCAGATTATTCTAGTCAATATGCCCATCTTTATACATGCTGTAGGTACTGCATGTACTTACATATACAGTGCATGTATGTACTATTTACTTAGAATTTATGTTACAGAAATGGAAAAACTGACAAGATTTTTTTTTTCTTAGTTGTACACCCCAGCAAAGACCTCATTAGATTCTTTTAAATTTTCTCAGATATCAAGTTCTCCCAAAAGCTGTTTGCTTAGATTTTCCAACTTCATAGTTTGGATACCATGAGAACTCATACATTTTGAGTGGCCATTCTGTTTATTCTTAAAGCTATATTCATTGCTACTTTCTTGAAAGAAAGTGTCTGTTGAATAATGTCAGGAATTGCCCCTATAAGTAACAAGGTGTTTCCTTGTGTAGCTTTCCCAAAACTTAAATATATGACACTCTCACACTGTTTAGTGAGAGATAAAACCAGGAAAGACAAGGGAGAAAAATGCTACATTCTAAAAAAACAGAGAATGAAGGGATGCTTATTGTGCAAGTCTGTGTATTTATAGGGAAAATTTTATGATCTTTTTTGCAACAAAATTTCCTACAATAAACTTTGTGGTTGTGGATGGCCAACCTTCCTAGCCTTTTGAAACATCTTTCAAACCTTCAAAAGACTGAATACTGATAAATATATTTTATATGCCTCAGAGACCTAAGAGGAAGAGTAGATCTGGAAGTGCTTGGTGTATGCGACTAACAGTGTCTCCACAAGGACTCCAAACTGTTTTCACTTTTAGGCAGGAAGTTACCAAGGCTGCCCTCAGGCATGTTCTCACTCAGCTAGACTTCTGCTGAGCCACCTCCTCCACAGGAAGAAATTCCACAGAAGACTCTGTGTCAGTATTTCCTTGCTTCAAGGCATGGGAACAGCCTACCTAAAAAAGCCCCATCCAAGCTCACCACAAGCTGCATGTAAATGAGAGGCCACAGGCCGAGCACTCTTGCTGCAGGTTATTGTGGAACAAATCTGAGTAATGTGTGAGGTAAGACAGAGTTCAAGAAATAGAAATAAATTGCAAGGCTGACGTGTAGCTGACATCTTTATGTTACAAAAGCAGGTTTTTGAAATGCAYGGATACTATTCTGCTTTATGGTTGAAGCTTGCACCCCAGTACATCATGGCATGCCAGAAAGCCCTCAATGTTACCAACAGCCATTGGACAGTACTTCTGTTCCCCGCAGCTCTGTCATACCAGCTGGCCCCCAGGGCTAGGCAGCTGAGACAAGGACTCAAAAATAATGCTTTTATATTTTGGATTCAGTAAAGAACATTCTTGTGCACTTGTTAAATTTTCTAAGGGTAGTTTTTAGACTCATGCATCCTTGTATAAGGAATTTATTGTTATTATCCAGTCACTTTGAAATGGGACTTAGATCAAGCAAAGTTAAGGAATATGTGTAACTGATCTCTAGAGTATTTCTTGCAAGTGTACCATTACAGGATACTATAAATTCAATAGAACTCTTGGAGAAAGTAAATGAAATCAAGTTACTATATTTCATCCAGATCCAAACTTTAGATCTCAGGTCTTATAAATGAAACKGAATATCCCTCCTTTCTTTAAAACATTTTATTCCAGGACAATCCTGACCTTTAAATTAGAATTACAGATTCAGGTTGGAAGGGACCCCTAGAGATCATCTATTTTACCCTCCTTCACAAAGCATGGTCAGCTTCAAAGTTAGACCACACTGCTAAGTGTTTTGTTCGGCTGAGTTTCCACAGACTCTTTGGGCAACCTGTCCCAGTGCTTTAATACTCCCTGTAGAGATTTTTTCTCTGAWGCATAGTTGCAGTTTCTCCCCTGCTCAGCCTCTTGCCCTTTCACTATGACCCTCTGGTGGGTCCATCTCTATTACCTCCTATTGTGTACTCAAAGTCAGGCCTCAGTTTTGTCTTTGCTTGGATGGACAAACTCAGCTCTCTCAGCTTCTCCTTGAATTTCATGTACCTGAACTCCCTGTCCTCTCTGTGTTTCCTCGGGACTCTCTTCAGCAGGTCAGCATACTCCAGCATGTCTTGTACTGGAAGCCCATTATTTAATGCAATACTACAGGTATGGTCTCACTGGTGCTGTGCAGAGAGGAATAGTCACTTCTCTTGACACGCAGGCTATGTTCTTACTATTGCAAATCACTATTGTGGCCATTATTGCCACAGGGTTGTGTACTGCTGACTCATACTCAACTTCTTGTTCACTAGGATACCCAAGTCCTATTCTGAAAAGTTGATCCCTAGTAAGGCAGTACTCTGTGTAAGGSAATGTGGAACGTGAGAGCATCTGGTTCATCAGGATATCAAGTCAAGGACCTTTCCAGTTCAAAGCAAATGTAACAGGGAAAGAGGTAAAACACACAAAGACATAAACCTGATAAGCAAAGGATAAAGAGACAGTAAGACTAAAACTCTTCAGGCTTGAATTGATGGGTCATTAAGAAACTAAAGTCATAGCTGTGAAGAGCTATGGGCTTTGTAACTGAGAAATGAGAAACATGAATGTTACAGATATTTGAGATGGAGGCTGTGGGATTGCACAAGACTTGTTAAGGGAAGGGTCAAAGGTCCAGAAAGGGGGGAACTGGGGAGGAAAAAGGTGGAAAAATAGGAGGAGAAAGGATAAAAGAGGCCAGTTGTGTGTAAGCAGGTGTTGGTCAATACTCTTGTCTGACTGAGTCCTACACCTGATCACCACAGTCTACTTTATCTTATTAAATCCTTTCTTAAATTTTTCCATGTGTAATTTCACTCTCTATCTGATGTGTGAGTGTTGTGTCTGAGTGCTAGAAACTGGAAAAGGGAATACGGGTCACAGGGAACCTAGGTCTATGTGACAGCAACCACAGAGACTGAGGAGGAGTGAAATCAAGTGCCAGCAATTGGAATTGAACCACAGATCCTAAGGCCCATATGAGAACATATAGGTGCCAGCAACTGGAGGGATTAGGGTGCAAGAGATACCCAGGTGCCAGCAACTGGACAAGRGATCACAGGTCACAGGATTCATAGGTCTCTGTGTCAGCAACTGGAGGGCCAGGGTATATATATACATGGGAGGCATCAAAGCACCAGTAACTGGAGGGACATTCATGTGTTTATACTTTCCCTAGGGAGTYTAATCTCTATGTGCATAGGTGTGTATTTATAATTCACTAGCAAACTGTAACTTAGACTACCTGGCAAGCAGCAGGAAAACCTGTATCTGGAAAGATTCAAGATCTGAGCCAGAGGCTGGATAAGGAAGCACTCTAGGATGGATAAGTATCCACCCTAGTACTTAGCCCTGAAAAACTCCACTTGCAACTAGTTGGCAGTTGGATTTTGAAACACTAACACTTAAAATGTGTTGGTCCAGCCAATTTTCCATCCACCTATCTACAGACCTCCTATCTAAACCTTAACGGTGAATTAAGCTACAAGGATAAGATCTTGTTAAAGTCAAAGCAAATGACATCCRCTGTTCTCTCATCCACTGAGTCAGGCTGGTCAAGCACAGTTTGGCCATGGTAAAATCCATGTTAGCTGTTTCTAAGCTCTTTATGCTTGGACACAGCTTCCAATTCTGTAGTTCCTGGGAGTCTCACTGGATAGCTGAGGCTGATAGTAAACACACAGGCAGAAAAGAGAGACCCTTGAGCTATAAACACAGATGGCCATTTATTGAATTCAACACAGAAAGAAACCAGTTTTAAAGTATAACAAAATAAATATGTATGGCTTAGCTGAGCTGATGAAAACATTAATGATGCTGCCAGAAAGGTGCTGAGAAAAAAAGAATCTTCTGTTAGAAGAAACTATGAATCCTGAAGGAAGGTAGGGAAAAAACAGGAGTCTTCTGTCAAAACCTTTGTCAAACATTGTACAGGGATCACAAAACGTAATCGTGTAAACTAATAGCATAGGTAGAGATGGCTTTAGTATGTACATACGAGTTTGCAACAACAACAACAACAAAAAAATCCAAACACCAGTTGCACTGGCGTTGTGCTTTGGATGATGTCTAAAATTTGGATGATGTTTAGACATCTAAAATTTGGATGGAAATTTTGTCTAAAATTTGGATGATGTTTAGACATGATGTCTAAAATTGAGATATCTGATATCCTGTACTATACTGTTACTTATAAAAATATAGTCTAATTATAATTAAAATAAACTACATTTGAGTATTTAGYCTATGGTTTTGCTCATTGTTTTTGACTGGTCTAATTTTCTGCCCTTGAAGACTGGCTATTAAATCTGGGTGCAACAGCATTCTCAGATGCATCCCATCAGCTAGCATGGACCTGTTGGTTTAAATAGTCCCTACTTTAATTCTTCTCTGCAGTAGGCAGGACATCAGCTTAAGTTCTTTCATTGGTCATGGAAACCTGACAGACCTGCAAGCATACCTGACCATTAAAGACTAAGGCAAAGAAGATACTGATTATCTCCATCTTTTCATGTTCTTTGTCCCTTGATTGTCCAACAATTTCCTTGATCTTCCTTTTGCAGTCGTATATTTACAGAGGGTCTTCCTGTTGTCTTTCACATCCCYCACTACTTGTAACTTCAGCTGAGCTTTGGTCTTCTTAATTCCGTCCTTGCATTACTTGGTAATTTTTTCTACATTTCKCCTGTGTATCACGTCTCCATTTTCTCTACTTTTTCCTTCCATAGTTTTCCTTTGGCTTTTTAACTCAGTTAGGATGGCTTCCTGCTATGCATACTCAATTTTATGTGTACCAGATGTTCCAGTGTCTTAAGGAGGTTATCCTTGAAGATCAACCAGCTCTTCTGGGCCCCTCCAGGGCAGAGTGCCACAAGATCCAACTCGACAGTTTCCTGAACAAGCTGAAGTCTACTCTTTCTATATCTATAATTTTTATTTTTCCTTTTGCTTTCCTCATCACCCTCAGGATCTTAAATTCTGTTATATAATGGTTTTAACAGCCAAAGCTTCTATCAGACTTTTCATCCCCAACCATTTTTTCCATATCTGTCTGCAGTAGATTCAACAGAACACCTCCCTTAGCTTTGCCAGTGCCATCTAGAAATTGTCTCCAGAGCACTCCAAAAATCTCCTGGCTTATTTGTACCCTTCTGCACTCTATTCCAAACAGGATCAGGAAGTGGAAGCCTGGTAAGAGTTATTCTACCTTCTCATGAGATTTTGTGCTCATTGTGTGAGTACTTAAATTGTCCTTGGATTCCTGACTACAATTCACTTGGCCCATGAATACCAAGTCTGCATCAAACTATCAAACTTCTTCCTCCCATTCTATACTCCAACCAGTTAAAAAAAAAAAAACTATAAGCATATAAGCAAAATCTTATGAATTTTCTTTGGCACTGATGTCAAGGCTTGCAACTGGTAATATCAACAGTCAGGGGTCAGAGTATCTGTGCTGACTATTTACGTTCTAAGCAGAAGGCAATCAGAGAGCTTGAACAGTGATTTTTATCTGTCTATATTTTGATATAATGCTATAGAAGGAGCAGAAATACTTAGGAGGAATAAAGTGCTTCCATTGCTTCAGACTATCATTTGATATGGTGCCACACTGCCCAATAYTGTCAGATTACAGCATTATGGCAAACATTGTAACTCTTTGTTATATGAATATGAAATAATCCTTATACCAGCAATTAATGATTAAGCACCACTCCCCAAGTCCATTCACTGTTATACTCAAAAATATGGCAAAAAGGAACACCTTACATATATGAAGATGACCGTTTATTGTTAGTCCTATTAACAGTCATTGTCCAAGTGCAYACAAAAATGCCTCATGAATAATACCTTAAAAAATTTATACAAGAAAACTTGCTAGTATCTATCCTTTTTTCTCTGRTGTTATGCTCACCTTTCTAAAGTCCTTCTGGATCCAGAGGTCAGCAGTCTTCCTTAAGAGTGAATGTGGGGGAGGATTACAGCAAGTCATCARCACCTCAAGGTATTCACCAGGAGTATGACAGTTATGGTGAACGGGTACTTCCTTTTTCCCATYAGTCTTAGGACTGCTTGGATTTATTTGAATATGTGTTTGGGGGTTTTTGTTTGCTTTGTAGGTTGGTTGGTTTGATTTGGGTTGATTTGGCTTAGCTTGGTTTGGTTTATTGTACTCTTCTTCCTTCTTACTRGTTCCCAACTACACAACAGTCACCTCCCCACCTCTCCTCCAGTCTCAGTTGGCCTTAAAGAGTTATGGTTTGTTCTGAGGTGAATACTCAGGTTTGTCAAACTTTTGCTGCGTATATCATTCACAGAGCTTCAATTTGAGCAGATTAGGCAGCAGTTGCTTGACCAGGAGACAATCATTAGGACAGCCAAAACAAACTAAAACAAGCTCAGATCAAGGCAAGCTCAGACCAGTGCTGAGGTGCTGCACTGGCAGGCATCTACAAAAGTTGTGGCCTTTTACTAGTAATAGTTAACTCATGTTTACTGGGCTACACAAGCTTACACCTGAAAGATATGAGAAAGTGAAGCATCAACTGAGAAAAACAAGTAATCACTCATTTATGCCAATAACCCTATGTATATCTCTGCTAGGGGAGAGACAGCAAGAGAGAGAAAGAGAGAAGTAACTTTCAGGATCCCAGTTCTCCTACCAGAGAGGACTACCTGGCCACTAGCACGATTTGCTTTGGTTGATTCAGCAATTTAGAATATTAAATACCATTTGTAAAGTTTCACTTTGAAACAAATCAAACCAAACCATGAAAAGATTTCTCTGCGTTTAGATTCGTTGTGTGAAAGAAAAACAGAAACTTCCCTAATCACTCATCATTTGCTTTATGACTGGAATGCTGYCAYGGATGGCTATGTGCTTTTTAGGAGAGACASGCCAGGGAGGCGAGGTGGTGGAGTTGCTCTTTAYGTGAGAGAGCAGCTGGAATGCATCGAGCTCTGCCTAGGGGTGGAGGAGGAGGAGGCAGCTGAGAGCTTATGGGTAAAGATCAGAGGGCAGGCTAGCATGGGGGACACTGTTGTGGGTGTCTACTACAGGCCACCTGACCAGGAAGAGAAAATTGATRAGGCCTTCTATAGACAGTTGGAAGTAGCCTCACGATCACAGGCCCTGGTTCTCCTGGGAAACTTCAACCACCCTGACATCTGCTGGAGGGACAACACAGCAAGGCACAAACAGTCCAGGAGGCTCCTGCAATGCATGGATGATAACTTCTTGTCACAAATGGTGGAGGAACCTAYGAGGAAGGGTGTCCTGCTGGACCTTGTCCTAACCAACAAAGAAGGACTAGTTGGAGTTGGGGRCAGCCTTGGCTGCAGKGACMMCGAGATGGTGGAGTTCAGGATCCTGCAGGRAAGAACTAGGGCAAAAAGCAGGATTGCAACCCTGGACTTCAGGAGAGTGGGCTTTGGCCTCTTCAGGCCTATTTTAGAGGAATCCAATGAGTTAAGGCCCTAGAAGGAATGGGGGTCCAGGAGAGCTGGCTAGTAGTATTCAAACATCACTTCCTCCAAGCTCAAGAGCGGTGCATCCCTGTAAGAAGCACAGAAAAAGGGGCAGGAGACCTGCATGGGTGAGCAAGGAGCTCTTGGCCAAATTCAAACAAARGAAGAAAGTACACAGACTGTGGAASAGGGGACAGGCTACTGG
Source organism: Rhea americana (assembly GCF_003343005.1). Classification (NCBI taxonomy): domain Eukaryota; kingdom Metazoa; phylum Chordata; class Aves; order Rheiformes; family Rheidae; genus Rhea; species Rhea americana. Next base: position 7,434,475 of record NW_028186423.1, read on the forward strand.
GGAGAATTATAGGAATTAAGTCAGAGTATGTAGAGATGCGGTGAGGAAGGCTAAGGCCAGTTGGAATCGAGTCTTGYGAGGGATGTCAAGGAAAACAGGAAGGACTTCTTCAAATACATCAGCAGCAAGAGGAGGACTAGGGAAAATGTGGACCCGCTACTGAATGGGGCATGGGCTCTGGTGACAAGGGATGCAGAGAAAGCAGAATTACTGAATGTCTTCTTTGCTTCAGTCTTCACTGCTAAGGGAGCTCTGCAGAGGAGGACCTGGGAGTGCTGGGGGACGACAAGTTCAGGGGCAGTTTAGCTCAGTTGATTAGAGCGTGGTGCTGCTAATGCCAAGGTCATGGGTTTAATCCCCATATGGGCTATGCTGAGGGTTGGACTAGATGATCTCCAGAGGTCCCTTCCAACCTTACCAGTCTATGATTCTATAAGTTGACCCTGAGCCAGCAAAATGTGCGCTTGTGGCCAAGAAGACCAACGGTCTCCTGGGGCGCATTAAGGAAGAGTGTTGCYGGCAGGTGGAGGGAGGTGATCCTGCCCCTTGACTCAGCCCTGGGGAGGTCTCATCTCAAGCACTGTGTCTGTTTCTGGGCTCCCCAGTCCAAGAGAGACATGGAACTACTGAAGAGAGTCCAGCATAGGGCTACGAAGATGATCAGAGGGCTGGAGCACCTGCCCTATGAGGAACGGCTGCGAGAGCTGGGCCTCTTCAGCCTGGGGAAGAGAAGACAGAGGGGGGATCTTATCAATGTGTACAAGTCCCTGAAGGGAGGGTGTCCATGGGAAGGGGCTGGACCCTTTTCAGTTGTCCCATGTGACAGGACAAGAGGCAATGGGCAGAAATTGAAGCACAGGAAGTTCTGCCTGACCGTGAGGGGGAATTTCTTCCCTGTGAAAGTGATGGAGCACTGGAACAGGTTGCCCAGAGAGGTTGTGGAGTCTCCTTTTCTGGAGATATTCAAAATTCACCTGGATGCAACCCTGTCTAACATGCTTTACGTGACCTTGCTTGAGCAGGGGGGTTGAACTAGATGATCTCCAGAGGTCCCTTCCAACCTCAACCATTCTGTGATTCTGTGATTTATGGAATTTTCATTTCACTACTGGATGGTATTTAGGTGTACACTCAAGATGCAAGAAATTTGCTTTCAAGTTGCTATTTCATCACTTTCCTTCATTTTTCTTTAAACTACTGGATACCCTGTAGTGAGTTTCTCCTGTGCCCATTCTTCTGTATTTCCAGTTAGAACATTCCCATTTTGTGTGTGACTAAATAAATAGCATGTTCTTGCTGGATCTGTGCCTCTCTCATTCAGTTCAGCATTCTGATGAATTAACTGTTATTTAAAAAGTGAGTGCTATCCTCACTAGATGAAAAGAATAAGCTCTGCTCAATTCTTTGGAAAAAGAAAAAGAAATGCAGCTGACTACTTTCAGAAGAGGATGCCAGTTTCAAAGGACCACTGTTCTTTCTATAAACCCACTGCCTTTGCCCTCTCTGCTCTCATCCCCTAAAAAGCAACTATAACAGGAAAATATGAACCCTGGAAAACTTTTTTAGGACATGAATATCATTTCCTGCTCAGTTCTATTAATAATTCTTAGTATCCCTTTGTTCACCACATGCAAGAACAAAGGATTTTAAAACCTCTGTAGCTCTTCCTCTGGCTCTTCAAAACATTGTTTGAACTTCTCCATTCTTTAGAATTATTTCTTATGAGATTTAACTAGAAAAGGTATTCAATATACATTTTTCCCCATTCCACTTAAGTTTTAATCATAGTAGCATGGATTTTTTCTGAGCTTTATATCTAGCATAAAATTTCCCGGCTAAACAGACCTTAGTCCTGCCTAAGATTTGGAGATACTAAAACCCAGCGGAACCTGTTGGCCTGGGATATTCTCTAAGCAAAGGAGATATGCTGGCGGGTCTGTCCAGAGGCTCGTGACCCGATCACAAAAAATGTCACGGCACCGTGGGGGCTAGGGGCTGTTCAGGGACCGTGCTGGCTGCACGGGGCCGGGAGCCATCAGCGGGGTTAGCCGGGGTCGGGGCCGGGGC